>NC_092713.1:259693807-259993807 GCF_047496885.1 Scyliorhinus torazame
ACCTGGGACCCTGGAGCTGTGAAGCAACTGTGCTAACCACTGTGCTACCATGCCGCCCCTTGAGATGCGTATCCTGATGTCTTTTAAAATGAACTGAGGGTTTATGCCTCTAATATCCTTTCAGACAGTGAGTTCCAGACCCCTACTTCCCATGGGTGAAAAAGGTGTTGAACATCTCCCCATTAATCTTTCTCCCAATCATTTGAAATCTATGCCACCTAGTTCCGGATCTTCCTGCTAAAGTAAATAGGCCCTTCCCATCCACTCTATCCAGACCCCACACAATTTTGTACATCTCAATCAAATCTCCTTTCAGCCTCCTTTGTTCCAAGGAGAACAACCCTAGCCTATCCAATCTTTCCTCAGCTGCATTTTTCCAGTCCTGGAAACATCCTTTTAAATCTCCTCTGTACTCTCTCGAGTTCAGTTGCATCCTTCCTGTAATGAGGTCACCAGAGCGGCACATAGTATTCCAGTTGTGGCCTAACTAATGGTTTATACAGTTCCAGCATAACATCCCTACTCTTATAATCTATATTTTAGCTAATACTGAAATGATCCCATATCACTTCTTAACCACCTTTATTGACCTGTGCTGCTACTTTCAGGGTCTGTGGACATTCAATCCAACATCCCTCACTTCCTCTACACTCTCAGTATTCTCCCTTTAATTGTGTATTCCTTTGCCTTGTTTAACCTCTGCAAATGCATCACCACATATTTCTGTGGGTTGAATTCCATTTTTCGTTTTTCTGCCCACTTGACTAGTCCATTGATATCTTCCTGCAGTCTACAGCTGTCTGCCTCACTATACAGCCAATTTGTGTGTGATCTGCAAACTTCTTGACCAAGCCCCCTATATTTACATCCAAATCATTAACATATCTAGTACTGAATCCTGAAAAAAACAACTGGACACTGCCTTGCAGTCGCAAAAACTGTTTTCCATATTGTCTCATTCCTTTTCGTAGATATTTAGTAAGATTTTCAGGCACAGCAGTAGTAATTTGTTACATTACTGATTTTCATATCTGATTTTGAACTTCGCTCATCAGGTACTCACATTGGGTTGGCGAGAAGATATACGCCCTGGAGATCCGCTACACACGAGAAAATGTTGTTTTGATGCTGTTTCACAAAACAGTCCAGTCACATTATTTGATTGCCATGGAATGCGTGGAAACCAGCTTTGGAAATATAAAAAGGTGAATGATAATCAAAAGTTATAAAGGAATGATTTCCAACAGATGTAAATAACATCAATTAGAGGACAAATTCACAGATGGGGAAGTCTTTCTTAGTATCACTTAATTTTTGGAACTTGCTCCTCTCCAAATTGATGGACGATGTTAACTCTGAAATGCCTATTGATCAATCCAACATATTACTGTCAAATAAGTAAATTAAGTGTTGATAAATGAAAAGTTCGAATGAGAGGTTGACTTTCTGTAATTTCTTCAGTATTTACTTAAAATGGAAACATCTGAATATTTCAGATGATCTCGCATCTATCATAGTACACTTGTCACAGTGCAAAGTGTTACACTTGAAAGTATGTACCTGTTTAATTGATATTATTTTCAGAAATCACAACTAGAAGGATAGGATACATTTGAGGATTATCTAAAAGCACTGGTAATAGGGAACCAGTGGAAGTAGTATATTTGGATTTTCAGAAGGCAATTTCATAAGGTACCACACAAGAGGTTGTTGCACAAGATTAGTGTTCATGAGATTGGGGTAATATATTAGCATGGATCAAGGATTGGTTAGTGAACAGTAAGAAGAGGTGGAATAAATGGGGCATTTTTTGGATGACCGTGTGTAATAGTGGGGTACTACAAAGGTCGGTGTTCAGACCGTAACAAAACATAATCTATCTTTATGACTTGGAAGATAGATTACGTTTAGCTAACTACATGTAATATATCTTTGCTTGCTGGTGAAAAGAGGCTAGGTGGGAAAATAAGTCATGTTGAAGAAGCAAAGGGATATTGACCAGTTAAACGATTGAACAAGAAGGCAGCAGATAGAATATAATGTGTGAACTGTGATATCATCCACTTTCGTAGGAAGAAAGCAAAAGCAGGATTTTTTTTTTAAAAGGAGAGAGGCTAGTAAATATTGGTGTTCCGAGATATGTGGGAGTCCTTGTGCATTAGTCACAAAAAGTTAACATACAGGTACAGCAAGTAATTAGGAAGGCAAATGTATATTGCCTTTATTGCAAGGAGACTAAAGTAATGAGTAAGCAAAGTCTTGCTGCAATTGTATTGGACTTTGGTGTGACCACCCCTGGAGTTTTGATCTCCTTCTGTAAAGAAGAATATACATGTATTCAGAAGGTTATTCATGAAAGCCCTGCTTTCTCAACCTTGTCTTTTGCCTGAGGTGTGGTGATCCTAAGGTTAAATCACTACCAGTCAGCTCTCCCCCTCAAAGGAGAAAGCAGCCTATGGTCACAGAATACTACAGTGCAGAAGAGAGGCCTTTCAGCCCTTCGGGTCTGCACCGACGCATGAAAGACCCTGACCTGCCCACCTAATCCCACTTGCCAGCACTTGACCCAGGCCTTGAATGTTATGATGTACCAAGTACTCATCCAGGTACTTTTTAAAGAATGTGAAGCCTCCCGTCTCTACCATTCTCCCATACAGTGCATTCCAGACCGTCACCAATCTCTAGGTAAAAAAGGTTTCCCTCAAATCCCCCCTAAACCTCCCACCCCTCATTTTGAACTTGTGTCCCCTCATTATTGACCCTTCAACTAAGGGAAACAGCTGCTCCCTATCCACCCTGTCCATGCCCCTCATAATCTTGTTCACCTCAATCAGGTCACCTATCAGTCTTCTGCTCCAGAGAAAACAACCCAAGCCTATTCAACCTCTCTTTATAATTTAAATGTTCCATCCCAGGCAATATTCTGGTGAATCTTCTCTGCACCGCTCCAGCGCAATAACATCCTTCCTATAATGTGGCGACCAGAATTGCACACAGTACTCCAGCTGTGGTTGGGTCATCTGGAATTATGGTGATCATCTGGGATTAAGGCGACTTTACATTTTTGCCTTAATGAAGGTTCACTAGGTTGATTCCTTGGATAGGAGAGATTTAAGTAGAATGGCCATATATGCTTTGGTTTAGAAGAATGAGAGATGATCACATTGAAATGTATAAATTCTTAAATGGTTTGACAAGGTAGATGCCATGGGGCTGCTTTCCCTGGATGGAGAGTTTAGAACTCGGGGTTACTGTTTAAAGGTAAGTTTTTAGCCGTTTAAGACTGAGATCAGGAAAAACAATTTGCTCCGGCTTGTATCTCTTTGGAATTCTCTGTCAAGTGGCTGTGGATGCTCAGTTAGAGTACATTCAGGAGATTGATAGATTATTTTTAAGGGTTTTGAGTAGTACTAAGATAGAACGGGAAGGTGAAATTGATGTAGAAATTCATCCTTAGTCTTACTGAACAGCAGAGCAAGCTTCAACAAGTTGTAGGGTCTATTCCTGCTCCTACTTTTAGGTCCCTAAAATGTAATAAGTGGGAATGCAAATTACTAATCAAGAATCAACAGTCAGCAAGCCGCTACCAACGTGTTAACCTGGAAGAGAAGAGGAGCCATGAATTGCTTTAAAAAATATGCAGGAGTCAAATAAAATAATCTATGATGGCAAACGTCCTATTTAATATTGTTTATTGCTTTAATCTTCGAGGCCTTAACATCTTTGGTTTAAGACGTGCTGCTTGCTACTGGCTTTCATTTGACTGTGTCCAAGATGGAAATTAACTCCTCCACCAGCCCTGGCCGATCGAGCCTGCATCAATACTCTATAGTGCCTTTGTCAGAGTAGTTTTGGCAACAGATAAAAGGTAGGGTGGAAGCTCCGTATGCGTTCTAGCAAGATGCCTGTACTCTCTCAGCTAGGTGTTGAAGTTGAGGAGGTTGATAGAGTCAGGATTGTGACATGGATATCTTTCACCAACACTTATCAGCGAATATGGAAGGAGGCCAGCTGGTCTGTGTGTTCGTGTCAGCTTTCTTAGAAAAGCAACTCAGCTAGTCTCGTCCTCGTAGATCTACAATTTTAAAAAATTCGGGCAGTTATTCAATTCCCTTTTGAAAGCTACGTTGATCCTATCGCAACCACAGACCCTAACCAGTCACTCTGTTTTTTTCAAAAAAAACATTTCTCATGTTTCCTTTGGGGTTTTTTGTCAATCGTCTTAACTTGATGTTCTCTGTTTTTGACCCTTCCACCCACCAATGGGAGCATTTCTTTCTGCTTTGTCATGACTCTAGTAGAGGGTAGATATTCAGGGGGCAGAACACATGTTTTGTCAATACTCACCAATAAACACTTTTGCACCACCAGTCCGATCTGCCTCTAACCTCCGTTTCATGGGTGTGAAGGATGGGCTGGGTGTTGTGTGCTGGGTGGGGGGTCAGGGTGCCCATGGCACATGAATAACCCACATGATTACACCCTCAGTGGCAGGGCATTTGGGCAGAAGTGAAGTGGCACACTGGCACAGTGGTTAGCTCTGCTGCCTCACGGCGCCGAGGACCCGAATTCGATGTCTGTCCCGGGTCACTGTCTGTGTGGAGTTTGCACATTCTCCCTTTGTCTGTGTGGATCTCACCCCCACAACCCAAAGATGTGCAGGGTAGGTGAATTGACCATGCTAAATTGCCCCTTAATTGGAAAAAAGGGGGCAGCAGTGTGAGCCTGCCTTGTATTACAGCATCTCCAATGAGTGAGCACTAATCGGTAACCATCTCCCGCATATCTGGGCCTGTGAGAGAGCATCTTCAGCACTCATACGGACAGTTCTATGTTCTCGTAAAGACAGGAATCAGACTCCGCAATGAGGAGCAGCGGAGCTCATCTCACAGCGAGTCATCATCATACGCCTCCGTCCTGTGGTCAAGACCCAATGATACTGCCAACCCTTGCCCAAAACCTTGTGATGATGCTAGTATGACCCTTGGAGTGGGCAGTGGGAGCTGTGATAATGGGAAGGAGTGGAAGGCTAGGGGAGGGGAAGGTGGAGTGGAGAACTAAAGAAGGGTGGAAGGACTAAGGGAGAGGGAAAGGTTGAGAGGCTCAGCAGAAGGTGGATTCTGTGTGATGGGGGGGGGGGGGGGGGGGGGGGGGGGGTTGAAGAAGGGAAGAGGGGAAAAGAGGTGGGATAGGGCGGCGGAGCTGGCACTGGCCAGGCCTCCTAGTTTGTATTTGGAAGATAATGAGGTTGCCCAGTGTGCTCAAGATACTCTGGGGTCTATATTGGAGCACCTTACCAAAGTGGTCCAGGCCTCGGAAGGGCATCTTGAGTACACTGATGCACTGTTCGACGATGCTCCTGGTTGCTGTGTGGATATTGTTATATCGGTTGTCTGCCTCAATCTGGGGCCTTCACACAGGCGCCATCAGCCATGGACTGAGCGGGTAACCCGTGTCACCCAGTATCCAAGGGAGCAAGTCAAAGATGCCGGGAACCAATGAGTGTGCCAGGATGTATGCGGGTGCACGCTGCCTGGAAATCTGGCGCAAACATGCATGATGTGCAGCTGGTGGTCACACACCAACTGCATATTCAAGGAGTGGAAGCCCTTCCTATTGATGAAGAGCACCTCATGTCGAACCAGTGCTCAGAGGGTGACATGCGTGCCATTGATCATCCCCTGGACCTGGGGCATGCCAGCGATGGTGGAAAACTCGACTGCCTGGGCATCCTGTTGGACCTGATCCAGGTTGAAGGTGTAGTCTGATTCCTGAGTGCATAGGGCATCCGTGACTGTGCGGATGCACCTGTGTGCAGATGTTTGTGCGATCCCACACAGGTCCCTGGAATGAGCCAGAGGCATAAAGGCTGTGGGCAACCGCCACCTTAATGGCTATTGGGAGCGGGTGTCCTCCTCCATACTCCCGCGGTGCGAGGTGGGTCACCATCTGTCACAGGTGGTGCACGATTTCCCTGGTGAGCCAGAGTTGGCGGTGGGACACGTGGTCTGGCAGCTCCTCAGAAAAACAGGCACCATCAGTATACACGGGGCCTGATGCAATTTACACCTTCTCCTCGGCCTGGTGGATGGCTGGCACTTAAGCTGCACTGGCTGGTGCTGCTTTTCTGGGGCAGGTCCTCTTGTGCAGGGTCCTCCCTGGGTTGGCCCTGGCATTCTCACCTCCATGCATCCGCAAAGGCTGCAACAGCTAAAGTCCGAAATCCATTTCTCTGTGGGGTGAGGGGGTAGAGAGACCGGGAATGTCAGCAAGATGAGAATTCCCTTTGATCATCTAATGCCACCAGGTTACATGGTCACCTTGAGTTCCTGAGTGGTACTGCTGCACCACCCTCAACAGATCTCCTGGCCCCTTCGAGATGATGTAGTCCACACCTGACCCACTGGCACCTGGCCGATGATGTGCGGAGCCTCTATCCTCACCCCCCCTTTTTGCCAACTGGAGTGCCGGTGTCTGCCACAACCAATGTTAGCAATAGGCTCTGTGCCCCTTGACCTTTTTCTCTGTGTGGTCTACTGAGGGTCTCCTCACTGGGTGAACCGTGTACTATCCTGCTGGGAGAGTGGCAACTGGTCGTGTGGTGGAGACATTCATACTGTGCAGCCATTCATCTCCATGCTAAGGGCCTGGTGTGCAGATGGGGGTGAGCGAGGAATGTGTGCGTTTGCTGGGGCCTTATCTGCAGTGATACGAGGAGCCTGGGTTTTATACACAGGTTGTGACAGGGAACTAGTTAGGATTCCTGGCTGGGGCAGGATGGATGGGTTCGGGGGCACGGTGGACAGGCAGGGCTTGGAGACATGGCGTGATCCTCAGGTGTGGGCTAGCTGATAGTATCACTGATGAGGCTTTTACTCTTGAGAGGGGCTGTGTGCTCGGGAAGGGTTCCAGCGGCCATAGTGCATGTGTCCTTCATTTGGGGTGAGACCTACTAACCCTCTGCTGTGCTTCTGAGGAGTGTCAATACCTGGTGCACCAGCCACTGAACATGGGCAAGCCCATCCCCTGATGATACTGCTGGGCTATGAGGGTTTCTAGAGGGTGGCTTTCCATATGACCAGGCACCCTCAGATCATTTGTAGGATACTGTAAGCAGTCAGCAGTCTCAACAGCCAGGAGCCTGTAAGTTGCAGCTAGGGGGTGGGTTTAAATGAATTTATGCGGGTCTCATCCAAAGCAACCAGTGCCCGAGGCGGACACTCGAGTCCAGGTACTTGCCACCAAGTCATTCTCAGCTACTCTGAGATCCAGGCATACACTCGCCAGCAAACTCAAAAAGTTTAAAAGTTTGCTTACCTCCTTGTTTCCCCTCAACGCCCATGCAGTCTGGGGCCCGCTTGTAAATACTGGCTCCAAATCACGCCTGCGTGATTCCTGGCTGAGAGGGCTGGAGCTTCATGGAGGGATTGGAGATTCGGGCTTACAGCCCATTGATCATATTTAAATGCATGCAAATCGCAGTTTTGCATGTTGCTGCCAGCGCGGTGCATATTGCTCGCTGCGGCCACTGCCGGCGGATCAGAGCATCGGAACTGCTTTGGTGCCTGGTGCCGATCCTGTTTTTCGGCCACGCTCCATTCTTTGCCCTATTAGGAAACCCGCTACCGGCGGATGTTCAGTCTGATGTGTTACATTGTGCCTGTTTCTATTTTGTGCAAAGGGAATCAGCTGGGTCACACACCAAAAGAAAGTGTTTGGAGACTGCTGGAATGGTTAACCTATTTAAAGAGTAATGTGAAGTATATTTCTATACATCAGTTGTACATTTCACACTTGTTCTGGGAAGCCATTGTGAACAGGACTGTAACTCACACCCTATAAGTCAAATATTTGAGATTAATTCGTGGCTGGAATTTCACTAGGCTGTTAACCAGTCACTGAGTACCCACATTAAACAAAGATTGACATTTATATAAGACCATAAGGCCCTAAGACGTAGGAGAGGAAGTAGGCCATTTGGTCCATCCATTCAATGTGATTATGACTGATCTGATATGATAATCCTCAACTTCACTTTCCCACCTTATCCCCATAACCCTTGACTCCCTTACTGTTTAAAAATTTGTCTAGTCATTGTTCCTAGATGCTGATTTGAAACTATTAGTCACAAAGTAATACCACATTAGTGAAGTACCTACACCATACAACTGGTGTAGATAGCTTTGTAGTTTACAATCTGGCAGGTGCCCAATAGATCTGCTTGATAATTCACCCATGCTGTTTCCCAATCCTGCTACTGAGAACTTGCCACGTCAAGAATTTTACATGCAAACCCACAACTTGCCACTAAGTGGTGCAATTCACTTTGATGATGGAACTAACTATATAATTTTGGGTTTACAAATAGACCACCAACCCTTAATATTATTCCTCAGTTTTCAGTAATTAATAGTTTGTGTTCTTCCTGTATAAAATCATAAGATATCTAAACTGCTGTATTTAAGAGTTTATCTTATATGGCATCAGAGAGATATTTGCATCTTTTCTATTAGTAATCCTGATCAGTGCTGGGTTGTGACTGTTCAAAGTAATTCCACATGGCCCATTAATTTAGCACAGAGAACGTTTAGCTTGCTTTATGTTAACTTTTAGATTACTAGCAAGTCGAGAGAAATTGCAGGTATCTCCCAGGCAAGTCAATTTTCCAAAATCAAATTCCCACTCACACAGAAGCAAATAATGTTACTATTGTTTCAGATGTCAAGAATAGTTTTATTACAGTAATATAACTTTAAATTTAGAAAGTACGCAACTGTAAAACTATACATCGCTTTAAAAGTGTACAACTGTAAAACTACACGCCGCTTTCAACTGAAAACAAAGTTCGCTTCAAGTATAAGGTCACCTGATCAAGGTTAAGATTGTATTAATCGGGGCAGCATGGTGGCCCAGTGGGTTAGCCCTGTCTGACACCTCACGACGCCGAGGTCCCAGGTTCGATCCCGGCTCTGGGTCACTGTCCGTGTGGAGTTTGCACATTCTCTCCGTGTTTGCGTGGGTCTCGCCCCCACAACCCAAAGATGTGCAGGGTGGTGGTGGCGGCTATGCTAAATTGCCCCTTAATTGAAAAAAATGAATTGGGTACTCTAAATTAAAAAAAAAAAAGATTATATTAATCAAGTTTTTTGTTCAATTTTGGTTCATTTTTAAAAATTAAGTTGAATGCATTCATATTATCCTTCTTGAGAAAGCAATATCAACAGTTCAAATAAATTCCCATAGAGACTATGGCTGCCAAGGCAATGCAGAAGGTAACCAACCCTTCCTACATTCTTACAATCTCTGGTTGACAGTGACAAAAATGCCTTCTGCAGAAATTCTCACCGAATCACCATTAAGAATTGAATATAATTACTGTCTACTTAGCTGAAGGTCCAATGGCTAACATTGTTGATTCTGGCTGGTTGCACTGTCGTAAAGATGGCAGGTAGAGTTTTTGCTAGATCACGCTGTTTCTTTCAGTAAAATTGATCCGAGCGTGGATTTTTAAGTGGCAGCTACATTCAGTGTAAATCGAGTTTCCGTAATCAATAGATTACTACCCCCCCCCCCCCCCCCAACAAGGTAAAGTAATCACCATTGGAAATTTCCACTAATTGTACCTGCTTGCTGGGTACAAGCAGGCTCTAAAAATTCGTACGAAACCAAAATACCATAGATGCTATAAATCAGAAATAAAAACAAATATTGCTGGAAATAATGAACAGTTCAGACAGCATCTATGGAGAGAGAAAAAAAGTTAATGTTTCTGGCTAACAACTTTCATCAGAACCTTAATTTTTGGTGCAAGGATTCCATTAAACATGTTTTGGAAGTGATTGAATTACATTTTCTTGAAAATTTACAAAAGTTGAATGTTGTACTCCTACAGAATTAGCAATGATTTTTGTTAAAAGCCTTTTTAAGTAATTTTGATGGAGAATTTACTCTGGAATAAAAATGCTTATTTTTTGTAATTAAACCCATTTTCAGATGTATTAATCGAACTGAACCAAGAATATATTTTTTTAAACAAAAAACTTTGTGAAATGCTGCGGATTTGCACTGGTTCATGCAGATTTTACATTCTGCGAAATGAGTTTTGAGTGGCTAATTGATTTAACAGGCGAGTTAGGGTTAGATTATCGTGCAAGATTAAAGCGCATGGGATTGGGGGATGTGTATTGAGATGGATAGAAAACTGATTGGCAGAAAGGAAACAAAGAGTAGGAATTAACGGGTCCTTTTCAAATTGGCAGGCAGTAACTAGTGGGCCATAGGGATCGGTGCTGGGACCCCAGCTATTCACAATCTTTATTAATGATTTGGACGAGTGAACTGTGACGAGGATGCAGAGATCTTTCAGCAAGATCTGGACAGGTTGGTGAGTGGGCAAATCAATGGCAGATGCAGTAATTTGGATAAATGTGAGGTTATTCACATTGGAAGCAAAAACAAGAAGGCAGATTACTGCCTGAATGGCTGTAAATTGGGAGAGGGGAGTGTGCAGTGGGACCTGGGTGCCCTTGTGCACCAGTCGCTGAAGGTAAGCATGCAGGTGCAGCAGGCGGTAAAGAAGGCAAAAGGTATGTTGACTTTCATTGCGAGAGGTTTCGAGTACAGGAGCAGGGATATTTGTACAATTATACAGGCCCTTGGTGAGGCCATGCCTAGAATATTGTGTGCAGTTGTGGTTTCCTTTTCTAAGGAAGGATGTCCTTACACTCGAGGGTGTGCAGCGAAGGTTTACCAGGCTGATTTCGGGGATGGCGTGACTGACGTATGATGACAAATTGACTCGGTTAGGATTGTTTTCGCTGGAGTTAAGACGAATGAGGGGGTATCGCAGAGAGACTTATAAAATTCTAACAGGACTAGATAGGGTGGATGCAGGGAGGATGTTCCCGATGGTGGGTATGTCCAGAACCAGGGGTCACAATCTGAGGATTCGTGGTCGTCCATTTAGGACAGAGGTGAGGAGACATTTCTTCACCCAAAGAGTGGTGAGCCTGTGGAATTCATTACCACACAGGAACTAGTTGAGGCTAAGGCATTGAATATATTTGGCTAGATATGGCATTTGAAGCAAATGGGATCTAGGGTTATGGGGAGAAAGCAGGATTAGGCTATTGAGTTGGACGATCAGCCATAATCGTGACTAATGGCGGAGCAGGATCGAAGGACCGAATGGCCTCCAGCTCCTATCTTCTATGTGTCAAAATGGGTGCCATTTGCACCCAGAGCAGACATTCTTTCTTAACTGATGACCTATTGAGTATTTCCAACATTTCAAAGCATGTTTGTTCTGTTTTGATCTCCTTCAATATTTTCTCCTCTCCAGGAGATGCAGTATAGTGAGCTTCAGAATCATCATACTTGCACTTAGCCCTGTCTTTGACCAATATCAAAACATGTTTGCATTCCAGTAGGGACTACTGAGTAACTATCAGGAATTGGAACTCTAGGCTGGTAATTTTATTCTCCTTTCACAGGCTGTGGAAACGTTATTTCTATTAAACTAAACAGGTTAAGCATGTTAGCAAGAGGATATGTACATATAACAGATGTTATCATACTGATATCAAAATAATTTACTCAATTTTTTTTAAATTCTGTCTTCCAGGACAAGACTCTGTACCATCCAGCCAGTAATAGCTGTATGGACTGCAGTGCAACAGATAAAAACATTTTTATGAATATCTGTAACCCCTCATCTCCCACACAACAGTGGATCTTTGAAAATATAAATGCAACAGTCTTGGAAAAAATTAACATGAAAAACCTGTAGTGACTTGTATTTAAAACACTGAGATGTAATCATTCATTTTTACTGAGGGTGGTTTGTATGGGATGTTTTTATAGCTAAATCCAGGTTTTTTTTTATAATTATGGTATTTTGAAAGGTTTAATCTCAGGAATGAATCAGGTATAGGCAGGTGTTTGTTAATGATGACATCATGCACTCTTGAAGTGTACAAATGCTTGTGTGCTGAAATAATAAACTTCTAGTTTCTAGTGCCTTGGCAGGTGAAAAGCAGAGAGTATATGTATCACTATGGTTCATACCTCACCCGGGCTAATAGCCAACTCACTCTTTGGCCAATTTATTTTCTAATTTGGTTAAAGAAAAGGGAAGGATTTGCATTTGTGCTTTTCACGATCACTGAAAGTCTCAAAGGCGTTTTACAGCCCACAAAGTACTTTTGAAAAGTAGTCACTGTTATAATGTAGGAAACTTATAATCTCGCTAAATTGCTGCAAGTGATCATTTAAATTAGCTGATACGATAGCACTTTAAAGAAACCTGTGCGGTGAAAACTAACAATTAAGATTGACTGCAATATTTTCCAAACTGGATTAAGGATCCATGCTGTATAAAGCTCTTTTTTTCTACAGTGGAGTTTGCCGTGGTTTCAAAATTCCTTGTTTGATAAAGAAAGGAATTACTATAGTTTATTCACTATTTAATTACCCTGATTACCAGAGTTACCTTCAGAAGAACCCCATTGAAATAAAATGGGATAATATAAAATGTGCTATGGTGCCTCCATGACTGTATACGTTTTTGTTTTTAACAAAGCAAGAAGCTACATTTATATGTTTCTCATGTCGACACCAACATTGCATTTTACTCTGGATTCAGGGTTTTACTTGCCCCTATTATTTTGCACTTTAAGATGACAATTTCTGCATGCTACCAACCTTGGATAGTGGTTTTTAGAAATTACCTTATTTAAGAACATGTAAGGACCTGTATTCAAATAACTTTATGCAATGTCACAAAATTTGAATGCACACAGCAATTTTGCATAAGAATCTTGTTTGAACTTGGAATCTATGAGCAACGGTTGAGCACAATTTTTCTTTTAAAGGAAACAAAATGATCAGCAGTGGGGAATATTTAAGCTTTTACTCATTATTTATGTCTATGCACAATTCAACTGCCATACCAGCTCATCTGGAGAATAGAGTTATAGGAATTGCATAGTTTATGAACTATGTTTTCCATAGTGCATGATTTTAGAGAGAATAATTTCTGTGAAATGCTCAGACTCAATTATGACTGAATTCAAAGCTCCTTATAGAACTTTTATGGGATTATACAATGAAAATAGAAGGATGCATTACATCTTGCATAAAAGAGCAATCCACATCCTCACCACTCATAAGTAAAATTGTTTCTCCTGAATTCTTTATTGAATTTATGAATGAGTGTCTTATATTTATGGTCCCTAGTATTTATGATCCCTAGTTTTAGACTCTTATCACAAGCAGAACTCATTTTATTTTCAAAAATAGTAGACGGAGGGGTGCTATGAGTTAAATATTAAATGATTTGTTCTCCAGTGTTGGCTTTTAGACATTTTACCCGTTTCTTCAGACCATTTATATAAGCATTCAATGAGGACGTGCTTTCAGTCCAATTCTAATCATGGGTTAGAATGCCTTTTGAGAAATCAAAATAATATCACATGTATCAAATATGTATGTAAAATGCCTGCTCTTAAGTACAAAGATAAGTTGGCCTCACAACTATGTAACATTACAAAGGAAATGTGACAGTTGAGAATGTGCATTTGAAATGGCCTTTTGGTAAGAGCAGCATAATTACTTGGGATGGTCTAAGTATCAACTACACAATATATTCTGACACAAATTTAAAATCATTGTTAGAACTACAAGTGCTTTACCTGTTCAAATGTACAGTTCTGAAAATTGAATGTCCCCTGGCTCTCAAACCGCTTGTAAAAATACTCTCTGGTATTTTCCGTCAACTACTTTTTTTAGCTACTTGAATCGTTTCATTGTAAACATGTGAGGAAGTTGACAAATTGTATTATTAAATGGTTCCTCAGTTTGACCATTTGTTATTCTTTGAAAATGTTTTATAAAGTTACTCCTGTTTTGAAACATTAGGTTGTTGGTAATGGTTATGAACATGTTGGGAACTGCGTAATTTTGGAGGCTGGAATAATTTGATAAATCCCTCCAATTTGGCTCAGCAAAGGAAACACCCTGCATACCTATCGGATGGTGGCTACTGTCCCTTGAGTGTTCTTAAGATTTTGCATTACCTATGTACCGAGATACTAAGTTCAGCACTGTTATTCAGGCAGTGAAGAACTCGGCACATCCTTCTTATTCCTATCAAAACTCATTTTTGCATTTCTTCTATGTAATCGACATCAATTTCATTTCAAAATCTCAGACAGAATAGGAAAGGAGAAAGTAACCAAATACCCATTTCGAGGAGGTGGGGGTGGGGAGAGTCGGGAGAAGTATCAGCAATAAAAGCTATCTATAGCTTAAATCCAGACCAAGTCTCCTTGTTTAAGGTGGTTATTTGAAAGTGCCCATGAACCATTCTGCCACATAGATGGCCTCAGAATTTAGGTCTTAAATTCTATTTTCTTCACTATTCTGAAACCTTGATGTTTGTGCAGGAAACAATTGTTAGAACAGGCATTACTACTTTGAGTACATTGAAAACAAGTAGTTGTCCTGGCTACTTCCTCCTTTTGCATTTAATTATACCCCCCTGGATTATGTTGAAATTTGTTGCTGGCAAGGTGCCCACTGCCATGAAATACCAGCCATGTAAATTGAGAGGGTCAAGAAACCAAATACCATCGAAGAGGTAATCCAACCTTTTAGTTTGTCTCATTTCCATAAATGGTCACATTGCTTTAAACAGGAAATTGGAATGAAGGGTTCTCAAACTGCTGACCTTTGCAAAGAACTTGCTTTCCCCAACATGAATAGTAACTGTTCACAACAATTACTTTGTGGGTGAAATTGGAATCCTGCTTATAGATTCATATATGACAGAGCCACCAGATCAAAATAAAGTTATTACACTGATTGTAAAATATTGTAAAGGCAAACGGCCATTTGGCTCAAAAACCTGTCGCACTACCAATCTAACTCAGACAGCCAAGCCTTCAAATGTATTTTCAACATCCATGTCTGACTCTTCTACTTAGTGTGCTAGGTTATTCCAAATGTTTATTTTCTCCTGATACCAGTTTTTGTCACTTTAATTTTATCTCTTCTAGTTCTATTGGCCTGATAAACGTTGCATAGCGACTGACAAAACTTAAACCCAAACCCTTCATTAAGCGATATTTCAAACCAAAGTTTCATAAACATAGTCCTTGGGTTAAATACAACAACTTGTGGTGCCTTCAACATAATAAAATGGCCTAAGCTGCTTCTGGAGTATTATAAAGGAAAATTTGACAATGAGTCATGTAAGAAAATATTAGGGTCAATAGGTTTTAAGGAACGTCTTAGAGGAGGTTGAGAAGTGCATTAGTTCAGGGAGGGAATTGTACAGACCAGAGCTGAGGCAACTGAAGGCATGGCCACCAACAGCGAAACAAATAAAGATGTTCAGTTGGTTCTGATTACAGCAGCACAGTGTTTTGGAAGTATGTGGGGCTCAAGGATTTGGCAAGATTAAGCTTGAATTTGAAAATAGAGATGAGAATTTTAAAATCACGGTTTTGCTTAACTAGGAGCCAATGTAGATCAATCATAGAATCACTACAGCGCAGACGGAGGCCATTCAACCCCTCAAGCTTCCACCGAACCCTCTGAAAGGGTACCCTGTCTAGGGTCAGACCCCCACCCTATCCCCTTAATCCAGTAACCCCACCTAACCTTTTGGACACTAAGGGGCAATTGATTATGGCCAATTCACCTAATCTGCTCATCTTTGGACTGGGGGGAAACCCACGCAGACACAGGAGAAAGTGGAAACTCCACACAGTAACCCGAGGCCAGAATTGAACCCGGGTCCTTGGAGCTGTGAGGCAGCAGTGCTAACCTCCATGCCGCCTGCTGGTGGACTGATGATGGCTGATCTTGGTGACAGCAGAGATTTACCTCAAGTTTATTGGACAGTAGAATGTTGGAGGGTGCTCAGGAGCGTGTTGGAATAGTCAAGCAACAAAGGCATGGGTGAAGATTTCAGCAGCGGATTAGCTAAGGCTGTGCTGAGTCGGGTGATATTAGAGTTCAAATTAGGCAATTTTAGTGATGGTGCAGATAGTGGCTGAAATCCCATCTCTGCAAAACATGATACTAAATTTACCAAGTGTGTCATTTAGTCTCAGTCACTTGTCAGGGACCGGGATGGAGTCAGTGGCTAAGGAACACTGATTGTAGAACACTGGCTGTCGTATTCCCAATACATTGTATTTAAATTGGGCGGAATTTCTGCTCATCCAGTGTTGGATATTGGAAAAACAGTGTAGCTTGGAGACAGTGGAGGGGTTGAGAGGGATGGTGCTATCATCATTCATGTGAAAACTGATGCTATGTTTTTGGTTTTGGGGGGGGGAACATGTGGATGAGAATTACAAGGGGTTCAAAGCTAGATCTGAGGACACACAAAGGTAATGGTGATGGAGTGGGAAAAGAAGATACTGCGGATAATCGGTTATGAATGAAACCAGACAAGTGTACTCCCACGCAGATAGAATATGGTGGAGAGGTGTTGGAAAAGGATTATGTAATTAACCATGTCATGGGGAACAGGTTGAGAATGATGCTAGTCACATTTGTCACTTTGACCCTTGATACAAAAGTTAATGGAATTGACTAATCCATGGCAATTTATCTTTGCCAACAAATCTTCAACAGATTCAGATGTGAGGTGAGGAAATCCCCTGTGGTGGAAAGATTTGGGATTCATATTGTCCAAAGTTACCTTTTGCCACCTGTACATATTCAGTACTGAATATATAACACACTCTGGGTTAATGACAGACACTAGATGGATAAATCTTGGTATTTGTCTGGAATTTGATACTTTAAACAAATTTGAAATCCTTGTAACAATTCTGTTAAGATGTTGAAAGAATGCTATGGTCCTTAGATAAATTGTAAATTTGATAGTAAAAAAAAAAAATTTTGTAATTGATTTTAATAAATTTTCTATTTGTGCATATAAATGTAGAACTGTATTTATCTACTGTAATGTATCAACATGTGTAACCCTACTTTTTTGCAGCATTAGTAAAAAGAGGTGGCACTTTCTATCACGTTTGACTGTTTTCTTTGAATTTACTCCAGTGTCACTGCTATCTAAAAATACTGAGAACCTGTTGGTGAGGTTTAGACTTAACTGTGACATTTCTCCAAGGCCAGTCAGCTCAAGAAAGCTGTGCTTACTGTGCACTCAAACATATTACAGAGTTTGTTTTAGTGTACGAGGTACAGTAGAACAACTGACATACATGCAATCTGTAATGACAGGGTACGAAGTTAATGACTTGAGAATAATAGAACAGGAGTAGGCTATTCAGTTCCCTTTCTATTGCTAATTGCTATTCAATTAGATCATAGCTGATCTGTATCTTAACTTCACCTCCGTGGCTTTGTTCCGTAACTCTTTATTCCCCGATTTAACAAAGAATTCATCAATTTATTTTTAATTGTCAATTTACCTAGCCTGAAATGTTTTGGGGAGAGAGTTACAAATTTTCAGAAACATTTGTGTGAAGAAGTATGAGCTTACATCGCTCCTAAATGATCCATCTTTAATTTTTACAGTTTTACACACTTGTTCTGAACTCTCCCACCCAATTTGTATTTATCAATCCTGTCAAATTCTTTAATCATCTTAGCACCTCAATTCAATCAGGTATTATTCTTCTACACTCAAGGGAATATGAACCTAGGCCAAAATTCTCTGTCCCTTAACACCGGCAGGATTGTCCGGTCCTGCTGCGGTGAATGGAGTTCTGGCTGAGCGGCAAATTGTCCGTCCTCACTGGTGGCGGGGCGAACTCCGATTGAAGAATCCTGGCCCTAGTCTATGCAATATGTCCTGATAATTCAACCACTTTAACCCCAGTATAATTCAGGTGAATCTGCAACATCCACTTTAAGACCACTATTTATTTTCTGAGATGCAGTGCCCAGAACCGAATGCATACCAGATGGGGTCTAACCAGAGCTCTCTACAATCGCTAAATAACTTCCATCACTTTTTATTTTATCTCTATTGAATTAAATGTCAACATTTTTAATTGCCTTTTAAAATATTCCACCAGCTTTTAACAATGTGTGTACTTGATCCTGTGAAACTCTTCACTAATCCATAATTTCTAGCTTCTCACCAATTAGAGTAATCTGAAATATTTTAGGTCCAAAGTGGATGTCCTCACAGTTTCCTACATTAAACTTCATCCGCCAGTTTTGCTCACAGCTAATCTCTAAATGTCAATAGGGAATTGGCAATCGTGGTTAAGTGGATTCCCGTGGGTGGGCAATGTAGCATGTGTGAATTTCGGCGGGAGCAGAGTGCAGGGGCCTGTCCGGGGGTGAGTCTTTGATTTAAAAACACTTACTTTACAGGAGCAGTCCTCAGAATTTCTTCTTTTCTGTTTTATTTTTTATTTTTTTAATATAAGGCAGGAACCGGAAGTTTGACCCGCGGACTTCTGGGAAGGTCCGTCCCGTCCCCCCCCAACCAATAAATTCTGGTGGAGAGGAAACCCGATACACTACACGTGTAGAATGTTTGAGGTGAGGGATGCCGTTAGTGTCCCTGCTGATTTTACCTGCAGGAAGTGCAGCCATCTCCAGCACCTCCAAGACCGAGTTAGGGAACTGGAGCTGGAGTTGGATGAACTTTGGATCATTCGGGAGGCAGAGGGGGTCATAGATAGCAGCTTCAGGGAATTAGTTACACCAAAATTGGAGATAGATGGGTAACTGTAAGAGGGACTGGGAAGAAGCAGTCAGTGCAGGGATCCCCTGCGGTCGTTCCCTTGAGTAACAAGTATACCGCTTTGGATACTTGTGGGGGAGGGGGGGGGAGACTTACCAGGGGTAAGCCATGGGGTACGGGCCTCTGGCACGGAGTCTGTCCCTGTTGCTCAGAAGGGAAGG
Source organism: Scyliorhinus torazame (assembly GCF_047496885.1). NCBI lineage: Eukaryota > Metazoa > Chordata > Chondrichthyes > Carcharhiniformes > Scyliorhinidae > Scyliorhinus > Scyliorhinus torazame. Next base: position 259,712,711 of record NC_092713.1, read on the forward strand.
GGGGAGAGGAGCAGAACATTAGTAATTGGGGACTCGATAGTCAAGGGCACAGATAGGAGATTTTGTGGGAGCGAGAGAGACTCACGTTTGGTATTTTGCCTCCCAGGTGCAAGGGTACGTGATGTCTCGGATCGTGTTTTCCCGGCCCTTAAGAGGGAGGGGGAGCAGCCCCAAGTCGTGGTCCACATTGGCACTAACAACATAGGTAGGAAAGGGGACAAGGATGTCAGGCAGGCTTTCAGGGAGCTAGGATGGAAGCTCAGAACGAGACCAAACAGAGTTGTTCTCTCTGGGTTGTTGCCCGTGCCACGTGATAATGAGATGAGGAATAGGGAGAGAGAGCAATAAAACACGTGGCTACAGGGATGGTGCAGGCGGGAGGGATTCGGATAACTGGGGCTCTTTCTGGGGAAGGTGGGACCTCTACAGACAGGATGGTCTACATCTGCACCTGAGGGGCACAAATATCCTGGGGGGGAGATTTGTTAGTGCTCTTTGGGGGGGTTTAAACTAATCCAGCAGGGGCATGGGAACCTGGATTGTAGTTTTAGGGTACGGGAGATTGAGAGTATAGAGGTCAGGAGCACAGATTTGACTTCGCAGGAGGGGGCCAGTGTTCAGGTAGGTGGTTTGAAGTGTGCCTACTTCAATGCCAGGAGTATACAAAATAAGGTAGGGGAACTGGCAGCATGGGTTGGTACCTGGGACTTCGATGTGGCCATTTCGGAGACATGGATAGAGCAGGGACAGGAATGGTTGTTGCAGGTTCTGGGGTTTAGGTGTTTTAGTAAGCTCAGAGAAGGAGGCAAAAGAGGGGGAGGTGTGGCGCTGCTAGTCAAGAACAGTATTACGGTGGCGGAGAGGATGCTAGATGGGGACTCTTCTTCCGAGGTAGTATGGGCTGAGGTTAGAAACAGGAAAGGAGAGGTCACCCTGTTGGGAGTTTTCGAGAGGCCTCCAAATAGTTCTAGGGATGTAGAGGAAAGGATGGCGAAGATGATTCTGGATAAGAGCGAAAGTAACGGTAGTTATTATGGGAGACTTTAACTTTCCAAATATTAATTGGAAAAGATATAGTTCGAGTACATTAGATGGGTCGTTTTTTGTACAATGTGTGCAGGAGGGTTTCCTGACACAATATGTTGACGGGCTAACGAGGCGAGGCCACATTGGATTTGGTTTTGGGTAATGAACCAGGCCAGGTGTTAGATTTGGAGGTAGGTGAGCACTTTGGGGACAGTGACCACAATTCGGTGACGTTTACGTTAGTGATGGAAAGGGATAAGTATACCCCGCAAGGCAAGAGTTATAGCTGGGGGAAGGGCAATTATGATGCCATTAGACATGACTTGGGAGGGGTAGGTTGGAGAAGTAGGCTGCAAGTGTTGGGCACATTGGATATGTGGAGCTTGTTCAAGGAACAGCTACTGCGTGTTCTTGATAAGTACGTACCGGTCAGGCAGGGAGGAAGGCGTCGAGCGAGGGAACCGTGGTTTACCAAAGAAGTGGAATCTCTTGTTAAGAGGAAGAAGGAGGCCTATGTGAAGATGAGGTGTGAAGTTTCAGTTGGGGCGCTTGATAGTTACAAGGTAGCGAGGAAGGATCTAAAGAGAGAGCTAAGACGAGCAAGGAGGGGACATGAGAAGTATTTGGCAGGTAGGATCAAGGAAAACCCAAAAGCTTTCTATAGGTATGTCAGGAATAAAAGAATAACTAGGGTAAGAGTAGGGCCAGTCAAGGACAGGGATGGGAAGTTGTGTGTGGAGTCTGAAGAGATAGGCGAGATACTAAATGAATATTTTTCGTCAGTATTCACTCAGGAAAAAGAATGTTGTGGAGGAGAATGCTGAGACCCAGGCTATTAGAATAGATGGCATTGAGGTACGTAGGGAAGAGGTGTTGGTAATTCTGGACAGGCTGAAAATAGACAAGTCCCTGGGCCTGATGGGATTTATCCTAGGATTGTCTGGGAAGCCAGGGAAGAGATTGCTGAGCCTTTGGCTTTGATTTTTATGTCATCATTGGCTACAGGAATAGTGCCAGAGGACTGGAGGATAGCAAATGTGGTCCCTTTGTTCAAGAAGGGGAGTAGAGACAACCCCGGCAACTATAGACCGGTGAGCCTCACGTCTGTTGTGGGTAAAGTCTTGGAGGGGATTATAAGAGACAAGATTTATAATCATCTAGATAGGAATAATATGATTAGGGATAGTCAGCATGGCTTTGTGAAGGGTAGGTCATGCCTCACAAACCTTATCGAGTTCTTTGAGAAGGTGACTGAACAGGTAGACGAGGGTAGAGCAGTTGATGTGTATATGGATTTCAGTAAAGCGTTTGATAAGGTTCCCCACGGTAGGCTATTGCAGAAAATACGGAGGCTGGGGATTGAGGGTGATTTAGAGATGTGGATCAGAAATTGGCTAGCTGAAAGAAGACAGAGGGTGGTGGTTGATGGGAAATGTTCAGAATGGAATTCAGTACAAGTGGCGTACCACAAGGATCTGTTCTGGGGCCGTTGCTGTTTGTCATTTTTATAAATGACCTAGAGGAGGGCGCAGAAGGATGGGTGAGTAAATTTGCAGACGACACTAAAGTCGGTGGTGTCGACAGTGCGGAAGGATGTTGCAGGTTACAGAGGGACATAGATAAGCTGCAGAGCTGGGCTGAGAGGTGGCAAATGGAGTTTAATGTAGAGAAGTGTGAGGTGATTCACTTTGGAAGGAATAACAGGAATGCGGAATATTTGGCTAATGGTAAAATTCTTGGAAGCGTGGATGAGCAGAGGGATCTCGGTGTCCATGTACATAGATCCCTGAAAGTTGCCACCCAGGTTGATAGGGTTGTGAAGAAGGCCTATGGTGTGTTGGCCTTTATTGGTAGAGGGATTGAGTTCCGGAGTCATGAGGTCATGTTGCAGCTGTACAAAACTCTGGTACGGCCGCATTTGGAGTATTGCGTACAGTTCTGGTCACCTCATTATAGGAAGGACGTGGAAGCTTTGGAACGGGTGCAGAGGAGATTTACCAGGATGTTGCCTGGTATGGAGGGAAAATCTTATGAGGAAAGGCTGATGGACTTGAGGTTGTTTTCATTAGAGAGAAGAAGGTTAAGAGGAGACTTAATAGAGGCATACAAAATGATCAGGGGGTTGGATAGGGTGGACAGTGAGAGCCTTCTCCCGTGGATGGAAATGGCTAGCACGAGGGGACATAGCCTTAAACTGAGGGGTAATAGATATAGGACAGAGGTCGGAGGTAGGTTCTTTACGCAAAGAGTGGTGAGGCCGTGGAATGCCCTACCTGCAACAGTAGTGAACTCGCCAACATTGAGGGCATTTAAAAGTTTATTGGATAAGCATATGGATGATAATGGCACAGTGTAGGTTAGATGGCTTTTGTTTTTTGACTTCCCATGTCGGTACAACATCGTGGGCCGAAGGGCCTGTACTGCACTGTATCGTTCTATGTTCTATTACCTAGCATCCCAATCACACCTTGATGCCTGGATACTGTGCTTGAACACTGCAGGAGGCAACACCACACACGCAGCAGCCAACATTGGAACACCCAATGACACACCTCCGGGGACATGGCCACAGCCAGAGAGTGGGTGAGCGCCACAGGGAGGGGGCAAAATACCTGGAGAGATGGGCCAAGGGTTTGGAGGTCGGTCCGCATTGCAGAAGAAAGACATCGTACTGGTTGAGCACAAGGATGTTTATTGTGTGTATCAATCCCCCACCTCACCTCCACCCCCTCCCCCGGTGCCCCCAGTGATCTTCAATGTGCTTTGCCTTCTTAGCTCTCCCACTACGTCTAGATGTGCCCAGGATGAACTTCTAAGTGGAGGCAGCCAGCTGCCTACTTTGTCCCTTGGCCTTTGATGCCCCTGGCGGGCGTTCTCTGGGGCCAGAGGGCCCCAGCTCACTTGTCGGCTGCACGTGCAGGGCCGTGTTGCCCTGTCGCTTGTGCTGACTTTGAGACACAGCTGCATCGGAGGGGTGGAACTTGGAGGAGCTGGTGACCACGGTTGCCACGCCATGGGAGAGGTCTGGGTTGGCACCCAGTGTCCACTCCACCCGCTCAGTGTCTATAGGACCCTGGGGTTCACTTTTGGATGGAGGAGCAGCTGGTTTGAGCCCTGGCAATATCTGGCTCTGCCAGCCCCGGCAGTTCCCCATGGTCTGCACTATCGTGTCGACGTCCTTGGCGATGCTCCTCCATGACTGGGACATGCTCTGCAGCGCCATGTCAATGCCCACCGACTGGCACAAACTCCGCAGTGCTTTGGCCATCCACATCTAAGAGCAGGACATGTCCTGCTGAACCTCATCAAGGTCAGCCTGGTACTGGGTAACATCCCGCAGCGCATTGGACATTCTGCCGAGACCCTCGGCTATGGCTGTCACCGACTGCGTGACACCTTGGATACCTTCACTAATGATGCCAATGTTGTGCACCAGGCTCTCCACTGCAGTTGCCACCCTAGCAGTGTTGGCCCCGGTGCCACGCATTGCCGGCGACATCTGTGCCCGTAGCTTCTGGGACTCCTCCAAGCGGCTATGGACCTGCTGGAGTGTCACTGACATCTTCCACTGAATGTCCCAACCACACCCTAACATCTCCAACAGTTCCGGGATGATCTCTTCCACAGGCTCAGCATCAAGTTGGGATCCAGCTGCCCTCCGACTGTTGTCTCACCAGGGTGTTCTTGCCTCCACAACTGTGAGGTGCTCACCAGAATGTGTCCCAGAAGCCTGACCACTAACATTTCCCAAGAGGTGTGTGTATCTGTGCTGGTGGAGGGTAGGGGTGACAACTGTGATGCAACGATTATGGTGGCATCCTTGGAGCTCTCCTCCGATATGTTCTCCTGGGAGGCTGGAGAGGGAGCCACCCGGGATGGGCCAGCGCCGTCGGCTAGAGCATCTGCGGGAGAATAGACACGTGGTGAATGGGACAGATGGGTCAGTCAGTAAGGCAATAACAACTCACGCTTGGTAGGTCCTCTGGGTGGAGCCTGGTGGTTCCTCACCTCTGCGGCATCTGCCAGCCTCTGCGTTGGTGATCGCCTTGTCCTTGGCCACACCAGTCACCTCCAGGGCAAGCACCTCGAAGGAGGTGAGGATTTTTATGTCCGGCACACCATGGCCAGATTGGGCCACTTCCTGATGATTGTGGGAGAGCTTTCCCCGAGGAGGCACAGAGAGGGCATCATGAGCCACATGCGTGGTTCACATTTGTGGGAGGGTGTGTGTGAAGGGAGAGGGATAGTGGAGGGAGGGTCGGGGGTCGCATGGAGAGTTGGGGGTGGATTCTCTTGCATGGGGGCGGCAAGGTCTCCGTTGGGGAGGGGGGGGAGGGATGGTGGGGTGTGGTTGATGTGCACTCACTCTTGCTGTGCCCGGGAGTAGGTCGTTGACCTTTTCAGCACTGGAGGCCAGTCCTCCTGGTCAGCTGGCTGGGGTTGGCCGGCGAGCCTTCATTTGCGGTGAGAAGCCACGGGGCCTTGTTAAGCGGGCCAATTAATGTTGAATCGTGTTGCCAGCCTCGCCAAACCGAGCACCGGGAAGCTCATGGTAGTTCTCGATCGCTACCATACTTCGAAACTTTTCAGGAGAATCAAACCCGTGGAATTTTTCCATTGTGGAGGTGTAGAAAGTGAACAGTGTGGCAAAGGCATATGGGTAATCGATTGGATATGCACTTTGAAGCTCAGACCATAGTTCATGAGGGTACCATCTAATTCATCATAGACAATGGCCTAGCTCAAATGGAGTCTGGGCAAGATTGTCAAACTATTAGTGGAAGCCAAAAGCATTTATCTTGTTTTTCCAGTGGGTTTTTTTGAGAACATCATGGCTTGCACATGACTTGAGGCCAGATAGATGGTCTGACAAAATAGAGATGTTGATAGATTTGAAGATAGTGGCAGATAGATAATTATGAGTATTGTTTGTATACATCAAGGTACATCATGTAAATGGAGAAAATGTAGATCCAAGAAAGGACCTTTTTTTGGCGGGGAGTGCGGAATAGGGGCAGGAAGATAAACCATTGCTGGAGATATATTCAATGTACTAAGATAGATAGACATGAAACCAAGGAAGACAGTCCAGTATAGCCCATCATGGGTAATCCCCTAACATGGATTATTCCAATATGTGCATTTCCCAAATGCAAATGCAGATTAATCATGACTCTCAGAATTGCTTCCAATAGTTTCCCCACCACTGAGGTTAGACTGACTGGCCTGTAGTTTCCTGGTTTATTCCTCCCTTGCCTCACTCAACAGCCTGGGATACATTTCATCTGGCTCTGGAAATTTACCTACCTTTAAGCCTGCCAGACCACTTGGAACCTTCTCTCTGTCTATGGTAATCTCTTTAATTTTATTATATCCGTAACCCTGATTTTTATATCTACACTGTCGCTCTCCAGACACAAATGACCACTTTGGTCTTAATGTGCCCTATGCATTCCCGAGTTATCCTTTTACCCTTAATGTACTGTAAAACGTCTTAGGATTTTCCTTTATTTTACCTGCCAGTATCCTTTTATGTCCCCTTTTTGCTCTCCTAATTTCCTTTTAAGTTCCTTCTTGCATATTCTAAATTCCTCTAGGACTTCTCCTGAATTGAGCCCTCGATATCTGCAATAAGCCTCCCCTTTTCTCCTTGTCCAATGCTGTATATCCCTTGATATCCAAGGTTCACTGGATTTGTTAGTCCCACCCTTTTCTTGATTTAGAACATGTTGGCCTTGCACTCTCCCTACTTCCTTCTCAAACGCATCCCACTGTTATGTCACAAATTTACCTAAAAGTGTCTCCTCCCAGTCCACTCTGGCCAAATCATATCTGATCTTATTAAAATTGGTCTTTCCCCAGTTTTGAACTTTGATCTCAGGCCCATCGTTGTCCTTTTCCATAACAATCTTGAATCTAATGGAGTTATGATCACTCCTATGTTCCTCCACTGATACTTCAACCACCTTCCCAGCTTCATTATCAAAAATTAAGTCCACCCTCTCTCTTGTAGGTCCTTCTACGTACTGGCTTAAAATGTTCTCCAGGGTGAATTTTACGAATTCTGCTCCCTCTAAACCTTTCACACTTTGGCTTCCCCAGTTAATATTGGGGAAGTTGAAATCCCCCACTATCACTATTTCTTTTACACCACTGAAATTTGCCTACATATCTACTCTTCTATTTCTCTCAGATTGTTTGGGGGCCGATAGAACACTCCCACCAATGTGATTGCTCCTTTTTGGGTTTTAGGTTCTACCCATACGGCCTCAGTTGAAGAGCCTTCTAAGATATCATCCCTCCTTACTGCTGTAATTGATTCCCTGATCAAAATTGCGACACTACCTCCTCTTTTACCTCCTTCCCTATCTCGCCTGAAGATTCTGTATCCTGGAATATTGAGCTGCCAATCCTGCCCCTCTCTCAACCATGTCTCTGTGACAGCAATAACATCATATCTCCATGTTTTAATTTCACCCTCACTTCACCTGCCTTGTTCGTCAGACACCTCACATTAAAATAAATACCATCCAATCTTGCCAAACTCCCTGGTGACTTAATAGGACTAGACATTCTATTGCTTCATGACTCACTTGATGTCGTCTCTAATTTTGGCTGTGCATCTATCCCTGCTGAACCTCCTCTCAGGATCCCAGGCCCCTTTAAAGTTAGTTTAAACCCTCCCCAACAGCACTAGCAAACCTCCCTGCAAGGACACTGGTCCCATTTCAGTTCAGGTGCAGCCCGTCCGCCTTGTACAGATTCCACAGTCCCCAAAATAGACCTCAATGTCCCAGAAATCTAAAGCCGTCCCTCCTGCACCATCTCCCAAGCCACGCATTCTTCCAGACTAATCTCCTATTTCTATACTCATCAGCACATGACGTCGGAAGTAATCCAAAGATTACTACCTTCTGGGTCCTGTTTTTAATCTACTTCCTAGCTCCCTAAATTCTGCTTTCAGGACCTCATCCCTTTTTCTGCCTGTATCGTTGGCACATATATGTGGATTTTGTTTATTGTCACGTGTACCGAGGTACAGTGAAAAGTATTTTTCTGTGAGCAGCTCAACAGATCATTAAGTACATGAAAAGAAAGAAAATACATAATAGGGCAACACAAGGTACATAACACCGGCATGAGGTGAAGCATACAGGGGTGTAGTGTTAATGAGGTCAGTGCATAAGAGGGTCGTTTAGGAGTCTGGTAACAGCGGGGTAGAAGCTGTTTTTGAGTCTGTTCGTGCGTGTTCTCAGACTTTTGTATCTCCTGCCCGATGGAAGAGTGAGTAAGCCGGGTGGGAGGGGTCTTTGATTATGCTGCCCGCTTTCCCCAGGCAGCAGGAGGTGTAGATGGAGTCAATGGATGGGAGGCAGGTTCGTGTGATAGACTGTGCCGTGTTCACAAGAATTTTCTTGCGGTCTTGGGCCGAGCAGTTGCCATACCAGGCTGTGATGCAGCCAGATAGGATGCTTTCTATGGTGCATCTGTAAAGGTTGGTAAGAGTTAATGTGGACATGCTGACAGACATGACCGACATATCTGTCTATTTGCCCTCCCCCTTCAGTATGCCCTGCAGGCATTCAGTGACATCCCTGACCCTGGCACCAGGGAGGCAACCTACCATCCTGGAGTCTCTTTTGTGGCCACAGAAACACCTGTCTGTTCCCCTCACAATTGAATTCCCTACCACTATAGCCCTGACATTCTTCCTCCTCCCCTCTTGTGCAGTAGACTAACCCATGGTGCCATAAAGTTGGCTGCCAATGCTTTCCTCTACACAGTCATCTCCCCCAATAGTATCCAAAATGGTATATCTGTTAGAAAGGGGGATGGCAACAGAGGACTCCTGCACTACCTGCCTTCCTCGACTCTGCCTGGCGGTCACCCATGCCCTTTCTGCCTGTTCAATCTTCACCTGCAGTGTGACCACCTCACTGAACTTGCTATTCACAACCTTCTCAGCATCGCGGATACTCCACAGCGAATCCACCCTCAGCTCCAGTCCAGAAATGCGGTTAGCCAGCAGTTGTAGTTGGACATACTTCCTGTACACGTGGTCACCAGAGACAACTGAAGCCTCCATGATTTGCCACATAGTACAGGAAGAACATATTACGGGTGCAAGCTCTCCTCCAAGTCACATATAATTCTTTGGAAAGAGTAATATTGAATTTAAAACGTTAATTCTGTTTCTCTTTTATTTAAAGTAGACAAATTTCTAAATCCTAGTTACCCACAAGGAGAATGAAGCCACAAGATTTCATGGTCTTAAACAAACAAAATAAACAGTTCTCTACAATGCCAGAAAAGAAAAACAATCTATAATATCTATAACTAACATGAGGTAATTATGAATTAACAGAAAAACTGATCGAACGCACCACCCTGCACATTGAATGGCAGAAGCGAACAAGACAGATTGCATGGATTTCTCAGCAACCCACCCAGGTGTCAGTGACCAGAGTCACAAAATTTCAAAAGCTCGGTGTCCTCATGAGGGATTTCAACTATACACCTCCTTTCGAAGATCAAGCCTCTGCTCTGACACAAACTAACTTAACAATTGCTCACCTCCCAATGGTTCAACCCCTTGTCCTGAGACCGCGTTCTATGGGATTCACAAAGCTGCACTCCCCTCTCTAATTTATTTAAAAAATATATATTTTATTAAAGTTTTCAAACACAATTTTTCCCCCTTACAAATCAACAAAAACGGTAACATGATAACTGATAGTTCACTATTTTATTTAAATGTTATCTAACAAAATAACATGAAATAGTGCTCCCACCCCCCCGCCCCTTCACCCCCATCTAGAACAGAAACATTTTACCTTCCCCCCCCAAACCCCCCCCCCCCCCCCCCCCCCCCCCCCCCCGGGCTGCTCTGCTGCTGCTGGCTATCTATTTTCCCCCTATCGTTCCGCTAGATAGTCGAGGAACGGTTGCCACCGGCTGGAGAACCCCTGAGCCGATCCTCTCAGCGCAAACTTCATCCGCTCCAGTTTTATGAACCCTGCCATATTGTTTATCCAGGCCTCCACGCCGGGGGGTTTCGCTTCCTTCCACATGAGTAAAATCCTTCGCCGGGCTACTAGGGACGCAAAGGCCACAATATCGACCTCTTTCGCCTCCTGCACTCCCGGCTCATCCGCTACCCCAAATATAGCTAACCCCCAGCTTGGCTTGACCCGGACCTTCACCACCTTTGAGATCACTCCCGCCACTCCCCTCCAGTACTCATCCAGTGCCGGACATGACCAAAACATATGTGTGTGGTTCGCCGGGCTTCCCCCGCACCTCCCGCACCTGTACCCCACTCCGAAGAACCTGCTCAATCTCGCTCCCGTTATATGTGCTCTATGTAGCACCTTAAATTGTATCAGGCTAAGCCTGGCACACGAGGAAGAGGAATTTACCCTACTTAGGGCATCAGCCCACAAACCCTCCTCAATCTCCTCCCTGAGCTCTTCTTCCCATTTTCCTTTCAGTTCTTCTACCAGCTCCTCCCCCTCTTCTCTCATCTCCCGGTATATTTCGGACACTTTGCCCTCCCCGACCCACACCCCTGAAAGCACTCTATCCTGGATCCCCTGTGTCGGGAGCAGCGGAAATTCCCTCACCTGTTTCGTGAACGCCCTCACCTGCATATACCTAAAGATATTCCCCGGAGGCAGCTCATACTTTTCCTCTAGCGCTCCCAAGTTCGCAAACGTCCCATCTATTAATAAGTCTCCCACTCTCCTAATTCCTGCCCGGTGCCAGCTCTGGAACCCTCTGTCCAACCTCCCTGGGGCAAACCTATGGTTGTTCCTTATCGGGGACCACACCGAGGCTCCCAACACACCCCTCTGTCGCCTCCATTGCCCCCAGATACTTAATGTTGCTGCCACCACTGGGTTCGTGGTAAACCTTTTCGGGGAGAGCGGTAGTGGCGCCGTCACCGGCGCTTTTAAGCTCGTTCCTTTACAGGACGCCATCGCCAGCCTTTTCCACGCCGCTCCCTCTCTCTCTATCATCCACTTATGGATCATCGCCACATTGGCGGCCCAGTAATAGTCGCCCAACTTCGGCAACGCCAGTCCCCCTCTGTCCCTGCTACGCTGCAGGAACCCTCTCCTTACTCTCGGGACCTGCCCTGCCCACACGAAGCTCATGATGCTCCTATCTATTTTCTTGAAAAAGGCCTTAGTCAATATAGGGAGGCATTGAAACACAAATAGGAACCTCGGGAGGACCATCACCTTAATCGCCTGCACTCTGCCCGCCAGTGACAGCGGCTGCATATCCCACCTTTTGAAATCCTCTTCCATTTGCTCCACCAGCCGAGTCAGATTGAGTCTATGTAAGGTTCCCCAGCTCCTGGCTATCTGAATCCCCAGGTATCAAAAGTTTCTTTCCACTCTCCTTAGCGGCAGGCCAGCTATCCCTCTACTCTGGTCCCCAGGGTGTATTACGAAAAGCTCACTCTTTCCCATGTTAAGCCTATATCCCGAGAAATCGCCAAACTCCCTCAATATCTGCATAACCTCTGTCATCCCCTCCACAGGATCCGCCACATACAGCAGTAGGTCATCTGCGTAGAGTGACACTCGATGTTCCTCTCCCCCTCTAACCACCCCTCTCCATTTCCTGGAGTCTCTCAGCGCTATGGCCAGTGGTTCAATTGCCAGCGCGAACAGTAATGGGGACAGAGGGCACCCCTGTCTTGTTCCCCTATGTAGTCGAAAATACTCCGATCTTTGCCGATTTGTGACAACACTTGCCATTGGGGCCCCATAGAGGAGTTTAACCCAGCTGACAAACCCCTCCCCGAACCCAAACCTCCTCAGCACCTCCCATAAATACTCCCACTCTACCCTATCAAATGCCTTCTCTGCATCCATTGCTGCCACTATCTCTGCCTCCCCCTCTGCTGGGGGCATCATTATCACCTCCAATAGCCATTGCACGTTGACATTCAATTATCTCCCCTTTACGAACCCTGTCTGATCTTCGTGCACCACCCCCGGGACACAATCCTCTATCTTCATTGTCAGCACTTTTGCCAACAACTTGGCGTCCACATTCAGGAGCGAGATAGGCCTATAAGATCCGCATTGCAGCGGGTCTTTATCTCGCTTCAGGATTAGTGATATCGTCGCCTCCGACATTGTCGGGGGTAGAGTCCCCCCTTCTCTACTCGTTAAAGGTTCTTACCAGCAGCGGGGCCAACAAGTCCATGTATTTCCTGTAAAATTCCACCGGGAACCCGTCAGGTCCCGGGGCCTTCCCTGCCTGCATATTCCCCAGCCCTTTGGTCACCTCGTCCACCCCAATTGGTGCCCCCAGGCCTGCCACCTCCTGCTCCTCCACCCTTGGGAACCTTAGTTGGTCCAGAAACTGCTGCATCCCCTCTTTTCCCTCCGGGGGTTGGGACCTATATAACCTCTCATAAAAGGTCTTAAACACCTCATTTACCTTCCCTGCTCTCCGCACCGTAGTTCCCTTTTCATCCCTAACTCCCCCTATTTCCCTCGCCGCTGTCCTCTTACGAAGCTGGTGGGCGAACAGGCGACTCGTCTTTTCCCTATATTCATATCTCATCCCCTGTGCCTTCCTCCACTATGCCTCTGCCTTCCCTGTGGTCAGCAGGTCAAACTCCGTCTGGAGTCTTCGCCTCTCCCGATATAGTCCTTCGTCCGGGGCCTCCGCATATCTTTTATCCACACTCAAGATCTCCCCCAGTAGTCTTTCCCTCTCTTTGGCCTCTGTTTTCCCCCTGTGAGCCCTGATGGAGATCAACTCTCCCCTGACCACCGCCTTCAGCGCTTCCCATACTACCCCCACTCGGACCTCCCCATCATCATTGGCCTCCAGGTACCTTTCGATACATCCCCGCACCCTTCCGCAGACTCCCTCATCCGCCAACAATTCCACATCCAGTCGCCAGAGTGGGCGCTGTTCCCTCTCCTCTCCTAGTTCCAGATCCACCCAATGTGGGGCATGGTCTGAAACAGCTATGGCCGAGTACTCTGTTCCTTCCACCCTCAAAATCAGTGACCTTCCCAAAACGAAGAAATCTATCCGGGAGTATACCTTATGGACATGGGAGAAAAAGGACAACTCTTTGGCCAACGGCCTAGCAAATCTCCACGGATCCACTCCCCCCATTTGGTCCATAAACCCCCTAAGCACCTTGGCCGCTGCTGGCCTTCTTCCGGTCCTGGATCTAGATCTATCTAACCCTGGGTCTAGCACGGTGTTGAGGTCCCCTCCCATTACCAGGTTTCCTACCTCCAGGTCCGGGATACATCCCAGCATCCGCTTCATAAATCCCGCATCATCCCATTTCGGGGCATATACGTTGACCAGCACGACCTCCATTCCCTGCAGTCTGCCACTCACCATCACATATCTGCCCCCGCTGTCCGCTACAATGTTCCTAGCCTCGAACGACACCCATTTCCCCACCAATATAGCCACCCCTCTATTCTTGCGTCCAGCCCCGAGTGGAACACCTGTCCCACCCATCCCCTCCTCAACCTAACCTGGTCCGCCACCTTCAGATGCGTCTCTTGAAGCATGGCCACGTCTGCCTTCAGTCCTTTTAAGTGCGCGAACACTCGGGCCCTCTTAATCGGCCCATTTAGGCCTCTCACATTCAGCTGCCCGCCCCCCTCCCCTGTCGACTAGCCATCACCCTCTCTGGGCCAGTCCCACGTCCCGGTCCCGCGCACCCACCCATCCCCCAGGCGGCGCAATCCCGCCTCGACCACCTTTTCTCTTACCAGCTCCCTTTCGATCTCAGCAGCAGCAACCCAGTTGTCCCCCCCTCCCTCCCCCCACCCCCTCCCCCCCCCGCTAGATCCCCATCTAGCATGGTTACTCCCCCCATATTGCTTCCGAAAGTCAGCTGACTTCAACTGACCCCGGCTTCTCCCGCTCTCTCCTTGACCCCCACCCCCCCACCGTGTGAGGAATTCACATTCTCCTTGCGCCTATCTTCCCGCCATCATCTCTCTGGCGCGGGTAAATAGAACCATCCCACCCCCTATGGCGCAGCTCCCCCTGCAGCTCTGTTCCCATTCCCCATCCCCCGCCTGTGTCTCTTTTTCCCCCCCCACCGGCGCCCACATTGCTCAGTGTCCCCCTCTCCCCAATTTACACCTCTATACATCAACATTGTTGTTTCCCCTCCAACATCAGTCCCTCAGTTCTGGTCCAGTTTCTCTTTTTGAATGAAGGTCCATGCTTCTTCCGACGTCTCAAAATAGTAATGTCTATCCTGGTACGTGACCCATAATCGCGCCGGCTGCAACATCCCGAACTTTACTTTCTTCTTATGCAGCACCTCCTTGGCTCGATTGAAACTCGCCCTCCTTCTCGCCACCTCCGCGCTCCAGTCCTGATACACTCGTATCACCACATTCTCCCATCTGCTACTTCGTACCTTCTTGGCCCAGCTCAAAACAACCTCTCTGTCGTTGAAGCGGTGGAATCGCACGACCATCGCCCTAGGTGGTTCTCCAGCTTTTGGTCTCCTCGCAGGGACCCGGTGGGCCCCTTCCACTTCCAGGGGGCCCGAGGGGGCCTCGGCTCCCATTAGCGAACGTAGCATCGTGCTCACATAAGCCCCGCCGTCAGCTCCTTCCACTCCCTCCGGGAGACCCAGGATCCGGAGGTTCTTTCTCCTTGATCTATTTTCCAGGACTTCAATTCTTTCAATGCACTTCTTATGAAGCGCCTCGTGCATCTGCATTTTGACCGCTAGGCCCAGGATCTCGTCCTCGTTGTCAGTTACCTTCTGCTCCACCACACGGAGCTCTATCTCCTGGGCCTTTTGTGTCTCTTTAAGTCCCTCGATTGCCTTTTTTAGCACCTCCACACACCGTCTTAGAAATTCATCCTGGTCCGGTCCCCAAGTCGCCTGGGCTCCCTCCGACGCCATCTTGTTCATTTCTTTCCTCTGCCGCTGCCCTCGAGGATCCTCCGTGATCTGGCCGCCGCCGCCGATCATTTCATTTTTCCACACTGGGGGGGACTCCCTGTTGCTTCACCCCACACCGGGTTTCGTCACAAAAATTTCCCGTTGGGGCTCTTAAAAAGAGCCCGAAAGTCTGTCAAAGCTGGAGCCACCGAAATGTGCGGCTTAGCTGATCATCGCCGCAACGGAAGTCTCCTCCCCTCTCTAATTAATAACACACTTCCAATCTTTCACAGACCCGCTAGCTTCACTAATTCCAGTCTCCCGAGTTGCAAATGGCTTCCAGGGCCTCTCTAACTGCCCCAGCACGGAAACAGCGACTGTTCGTGTCTTCTCAATTTCGCAGGACCTTCCAGAGCCCTAACTGTGCCAAACAGCTTTCAGGGATTTTCGGAGCCCTAACTGCCTGGAGCCTAACAGCAGCACCCTTAAAGTATAGCTTCTTCCACTGCTTCTGAACACCCAAATAAATTGAAACCAGAAAACCTTCCTAAGCCCTACCCATCTCCATTAAGATGCAACCTTTCAAGGTTCACTGAATTCTTTTAAACTAATTTAGCTCTAACACCCAAAACAAAACATCTCTGGGCTGCACTTCTTTGAAAGTAAGTAGACATCAAGTATCCAATTATCCAGCTAAGTAAGTCCATCTGCTCTTTTATGGCTCTTACCTTTTTAACTGTTAACCCCTTGGGTCAATGTAGCCTCAACCTTTTAAGTGCAATATGCTCCAAGGTCCTATCATTCCATTTATCGCATTTTCGACAGTTAAACTTTAATCTTCCCAGAACTAATAATTACGTCAAAAGTATTAACATAAACTTAATATTCGTCACAATGCACAGATGCTGCCAAACCAGCTGAGTTTTTCCAGCACTTTGTTTTTATTAGAAATCAAATATATTTTGAGCAAATGAAAGATGGAATGGGATAAATTGTGGTAAAGTTCAACAGCCATTCCAATTTGGCAAGTATGAAGTTTGATCTCTGCTATGCACTGATGAGACTTAGCCAATTAAGGCAAAACAGGATCTTTTGGATAGAAAATTTTAGAACATTTATTGAAGAAAAGACATATTTGAATGTCTTTTAATTAATTTTACAGCTTTGGCCAGTTGCACATTCTGTAGAAGAGTATGTCACAGGATTTCACCCTCTTAGATCTCTGGTCTTCGTCTCAAATACACTTGTAGAGATTGACGCATGGTGTTACAACACTCTGGGCTAGTGCATGGTCTATTCCAGCCCCATGTGACCCAGAATCACAACACAAGTGAATTAACCAATAATTCTTAGAAAAATACCCGAAGTCTTTGGCCCTTGGCTGCCCAATAATTAGTCACCAAGTTTGTAAATGCAAACATAATTACTTTTTATTAATAACAAGAGTTGTAATGAACAAATACAACTGGTTAACTATTATCTAATTCCCCGCTTTAACTTACCTACCCACGGGCGGCACCATGGTGCAGTGGTTAACCACCCAGGTTAGATCCCAGCCCCGGGTCACTGTCCATGTGGAGTTTGCACATTCTTCCCATGTCTGCATGGGTCTCACCCCCAGAAACCCAAAGATGTGCAGGGTAGGTGGATTGGCCACGCTAAATTGTCCCTTAATTGGAAAAAAAATAATTGGGTACTCTAAATTTAAAAAAAGGAAAACAAACTTACCCACCCTCTACACACACAAACACAGAGGAGATGAAAGGGGTAACAAAAATCATTCGTAAAAGGGAAAGTCTTTCTTTCAGAAGGTTGTTTCCTGCACCTTACTCCTCATCAAACACTTCTTTCCATATGAGGCTTTGCTGTAGATTTATTCAGGCCTCTGTAGTTTCAGAAATACAGCACTCACAGCCTTTCTGGAGAGCAAGAGGGTCCTGGTCTTTATTTGCAGCCTGTAATGGTTTCCCTGTAGGTCCATTCATTTGGGTTCTCTACAATCCCAGAAATACAGCACTCGCAGCCTTTCTGGAGGAAGCACAGAGGGGAGAGAGAGAGTCCTGGGCCCTGTTCTTCCAGGAGTTATACTCAGCTCCTTGTGACTCTGAAAATCATTCCTCTGGGGTAGGATCCAATCAAAACCGGGCAGATTACGACCTGTGGCCAATTCATTGGCCACCAGCCAATCAATCTAACCAAGTCCCACCCCATCTCTCTCTCCCTGGTGCCGAAATGTCTGAAGCTCCTGTTCAAACTAGAAGAGTGTTCGCTCCTGTAACTTTTGACTTCCTCACTCTCTCTGCTGCTTGACTTAAAAGATACACGTCCATTAATCATCCATGGATCAAAAATGATAATGGCAAAATAAAAGAAATGGGGAATAAGGGAATAAACAGGAAGGACCCTTACAGTAGTTCATTGTCTCTAGAGTCTTCAAGATTTGGCTAGCAATAAAACCTGTAATTTAACCCCTGTATGACCATCAAACAATGCCAGAGTCAGGCTTTTCATGATTTAATGATCGGCTCTTGCTGTTGCTAGGTTAATTTGGTTGGCTTTTATTTGCTTCTTCCTTTTAGAGGCCATTTATCCGTAGTATCTTAGACAGGAATATAATGAGGTTGTTTCACAGTGTTACTTATTCTGAATCTGAAGGACTCTCTATTCATTAAGCCAGACTCTGCAAGCCATGGTTCGTGTTCAGTCCATGAACCATGTCAGGATTCCAGAAAGATTCTGTTGTTTGAGAAATTTTAGCTGTACCTGCACTTTCTTATTCAAGACTATCAACTTATTAAGTGATTATTCATTAATACTTAAATTAAACTATAGTCTTTCTAATATGATTATCAATTGCACTGATTAATTAGAATATAGCTCATGGCCTAGTTGAACTAAAATCTAACTATCCCAAGTCTACTTACAAGTGGAGGGCAGGGGAGGTTAAATTTCAAAAGGTTTCATGGTGCAAAGCCAAAGAAAGCGAATAAATAAAAGATGTGTCTAGTGAAGTGTGAATGGCAGGAGAGCAGTGGCTTGAATGCAAAGTAAAGGGATTAAGAAACAAAAGAAAAAACAAACCAGCAAAATAAAACACAAAACAAAATGGAGGCAAGGTTCTGATTAAAACTGTTGAACTCCGTATCCAGTCCAGCAGCTACAAAGTGCCCAGTCGAAAAATTGGATGTTTTTGTTTGAGCTTGTGTTGAGCCTCATCAGAAAACCACAGCAGACAAACAACAAGGGTCAGAATGAGTTCGGTGGCGGCTATGTGGTGAGCAGTCACACGATACTTTGTCATTGGCCTTTTTTGCACAGTTGTTGGGTGATGTTTGAGGAGAAACACGATGGGGTAAGGTCTCCACATAAAAGTAATCGTCAACAAGTATCAAACATGTGTGGTAGTCACCACTGATGTATATACTGTATATAAAGGATGTTGATATAGGTGCTTTACGGTAAGGCCACTGTACTACAGGTACGGGGGTAGATCCCTGCCTGCTGGTTCCGCCCAGTAAGCGGAGTATAAATATGTGTGCTCCCAGTAGAGCAGCCATTTCGTCAGCTGCTGTAGGAGGCCACACATCTCAGTGTAATAAAGCCTCAATTACATCCTACTCTCGTCTTTGTGTAATTGATCGTGCATCAACAAGGCAGCTGACAGGCAAAGAATCGTTGTTGGACTCAGAAGCCCCTCAAGCCTTGTTGGTAGATAAAATGGCGGAGGCACCTGCTGCGACTCTGACCTTTCCGTGGAAGGCCGAGATGCTGGCAAGCTTCATGGCGAAAGAATTCAAGAAACAGCGGCACGTGGTCTCGGAGTACCTTGGTAAGGCAATGGAAGGGGCTCTAGCCCCCATCCTTGCAGCCTTGCAGAAGATGGATTTGAAAGTAAAGGAACAAGGCTCGGTGATATAAGGGGTTGAGGTGGCACTCTCGAATAAGAGTGACCGGATTGTTTCCCTGGAAGCGGAGATGATCGTGCCAGCTGACAGTAATAAAGCATTGAAGGCCAAGGCAAAATTTAAGAATCATTGGGCTGCTGAAGGGTCTGGAGGGCCTAAATCCTACTAGTTATCCAGGATGTTTGGGAAGATGATGGGAGGCTTGCCGTCCCTTTCTGAATTGGACCAGACCCATCGTCACTCAGGCAGAAGCCCTGCTCTGGAGAACCACCAAGGGCGATCATTGTTAGGTTCCACGGTTACCAAGAGAAGGAACGGGTCCTGAGGTGGGCAAAAGATAATCAAGATTATAAATGGGAGGACCACATCATCAGGATATAGCAAGACGTGGGAGCAGAACTGGCTAGAAGGCGTGTGCCGTTCAACAAGGCCAAGGCCCCATTGTACAAAAATAATGTGCGTTTCGGGATGGTGTACCTTGCACATCTTGGAGAGATTTTTAAAAAGAGAGACTATTATTTTGAGGCGCTGGAGGAGGCAGATGAGTTTGTAAAGAAGCATGTGCTGGGGTGAACTAATTGTTAATTGTTAGATGTATTTGTATCTGTTCTTATTGCAAGGTTTGTATATTGTGGGTTAGGGCATGTGATTTGGGGGATTTGCTGGGGGGGGGGGGGGTTCGGGGCAAGTTTGGAGTTTTTATTTTTGGGGTTGTTTGTGGGATGGGTGTTGGTTTTCTTTTTCCCTCTATCTTTTTTGTATTAAAGTTGGATGTGGGCTGGTTGTCAGTATGATTATTTCCCTGGTTTTACACTGAGCGGGGTCACCCTGCTAGCTGTAAAGATTTTGTTTAAATGTTTATTGGGTTTTAGTTTTGTTACAGTGATAGTACAATCAGAAAAAGGAAGGAAGCAACATACGCAATGAACCTGGATAACATAGCCCTTATTCCAACTCCCCTTATCTATGTACAGTGCCTCGGCACTCACCCACCGGTTTTATTGATATGTTTCAATCTGGGGGGAGGGGGGTGCCTCCCCTCCTCCACCCCTGCCCTCCTCCTTCCTCCCGTAAAGGGATAGTTCAATATGAGCTTGTCCCCGTTCTGCCCTGGGGCCTTTTGACCCTGCTACCAGGTCCTCTCTTCATGGCCTTGTTCTCAGACTCCCTCCCCGTCGCCTGCCTCGGCGGTTTCTTCCTTCCCCTCCCCCTCCCATTCCCCCCCCCCCCTCCTTCTTTCTCCTTTTACTTTTGTATTTTTGTGGACCCTCTGCGGCACCCCCTCTGCTTTATTGGCTCTCGGCTTCAAACAGGTCTTGGAACAAGTTGGTGAATGGCTTCCACGTCTTGTGGAAGATTTCTTCCGAACCCAGATGACGATATTGAGTTCTTTCTGCCCTCAGTCTGGTCTCAGTCAAACCCCGAGTCGGATTCTAGGTGGCGAATTTGATTTTCTCCAGGTGGAGAAATTCCGACAGGTCGGACAGCCAGTCCGCAGCTTTGGGTGGTGCTGCTGATCGCCAGCCAAGCAGGATTCATTGGCGGGCGATTAGGGAAGCAAAGACAAGTGCATCGGCCCCCTCCCCATGGAGAGTTCTAGCTGCTCTGAAATCTCAAAGACTGCCACTTTTGGGCACGGCTCCACCCTCACCCCGACAATCTTGGACATGCCTCAAAGAAGGCAGTCCAGAACCCGACTGGTTTGGGGCATGCCCAGAACATATAGGTGTGGTTGGCTATGCCACCCTGCCATCGTTCGCATTTGTCCTCGACCTCCGGAAAGAACCTGCTCATTCTGGTTCTGGTTAGATGCGCTCTGTGCACCAACTTTATCTGCATTAGGCTCAGCCTTGCACATGTGGAAGTGGAGTTTGCCCTGTTCACTGCTTCGATCCACAATCCTCCCCGCTACTTTTATCTCTAGTTCTTCCTCCCACTGTTCTCTTGTGTTGTCCAGAGGGGTGCGTGCTTCCTCCAGTAGTCATCCGTACAGGCCCCCACAGTTACCCTCCCCAATGTCGCCCTTGCCCAACAGTTGGTCTCGTCATGAATGTCCTGTCATCTGTGAGTATGTTGCTGTTTCCCTACGGAGGAAGTTTTGACCTGGACGTACCTTAGGTAGTTTTCTCTAGGCAACTGGAGTCTCTCTGTTAGTTTGTCTGACGTCGTTAACCTATCATCCATACAGAAGTCACTGACTGTCAATGTGCCCCCATCTTGTCTCCACCTTTTAAATGTGATGTCCATTGTGGCTGGCACAAACCTGTGGTTGTTGCAATGGGGGCCATGGTGAACATTTCGGTCAGATGGAAGTGCTGTCTCAGTTGGTTTCAGGTTGGAATGTGGCTACTACCACTGGGCTTGTTGAGTGTTTGACTGGCTGGGATGGAAGTGCTGTTGTAATGAGGGCTTGGAGGGAGGTGCCTTTGCAGGTACACTCCTCCATCCTCACACATTCTGCGTCTGGTTCCTTCACCCATCCCCCACTCTCTCTGCTGTGGCCACCCAGTGGGTTAGAGAGGGCCAGGCCTGCCATACTTCTTTTTCTTTGTAGGGCCCTTTTGGTGATCCTTGGATTCTTCCGCCACCCCCCTCCCCCCAAGCCACATGAATGCCATGATCAATTTATCAGTTGTGTTAAAGAATGTCTTGGGGAAGTAGATCAATATGGATCTGAACAGGAAGAGGAACCTGGGCAGCGCGTTCATCTTGATCGTCTGCACCCTCTCAGTCAGGGAGAGTGGGGGCGTGTCCCACCTCTGCAGGTCCCTTTTTACTTCCTCCGCCAGACTGGTCAGATTCCATTTCTGGATCTTTGTCCAGTTGAAGGCAATTTGACTCCCCAGTTAGTGGAATTTGCTTTGGACTTGCTTGAACGGCAGCCCCTTCTACTCTGCCCCTCTCCCTTTTGGGTTCACCGGGAAGATTTCACTCTTGCTTAGGTTGAGTTTGTAGCCTGAGAAGGCCCAAAATTCTTTTGTGTGCTTCATGAATCCCTCCATGATGCCATGCAGATCCGAGACGTAGAGGAGCAAGTCATCCGCATAGAATGAGATTCTGTGCTCTGTCCCCTCTCTGGATCCCCTTCCAGTTTTTTGCCATTCGGAGCGCGATCATCGGTGGCTCAATTGACAGGGCGAATAGTAGCAGGGACAGCGGGCATCCCTGCCTTGTGTCCCTGTGCAGTTGGGGGTATTTAGAACTGGTGGTGTTGGTCCGTACACTCAACATGGGGGTGTTGTCTTGGAGTTTTATGTAAGAGTTACAGTATCTCTGTGAAGTACTTCCACTCGACTCTGTCGAATACCGTTTCTGTGCCCAGTGAGATGATCACCTCTTATGCTCTCTCCCGGATGGGGTCATTATCATGTTCAGCAGGCGCCTGATGTTCGCTGTTAGCTGCCTACCCTTGACAAAGCCTGTCTGGTCTTCTGCGACCACCTCTGGTACGCAGTTCTCCAGTTGGCTGGCCAGGATTTTTGAATATTTTTGCGTCTACATTGAGCAGCTGGATGGGTCTGTAGGACCCACAGTTGGTCAGGTCTTTGTCTCTTTTGGGTATCAGCGAGATTGTGGCTTGTGCTAGCGTTGGTGGCAGAGTGCCCCTTGCTAGCAAGTCTGCGAACAACTCCCACAAGTGAGGGGCCAGTGCTGCCGCAAATATTTTGTACAAGTCCGCTGGGAATCCGTTTTGTCCCGACACCTTCCTTTTCTGCATGGAGTTAATGCTCTTCATGACTTCTCCCAGTTCTAATGGTGCTTCCAACCTCCTCCTCCAACTTCCCCCATGACTGGCATGACCAGTCAACTGAGGAACTGTTTCATCCCCGAGTCTCCTTCAACAGATTCAGAGGTGTACAGTTCCAGTAGAAGGCCTCAAATGCTTTGTTGACTTTTTCCGGCTGGCTTTTACTCTGTGTTCATAGAAGGTCCCCCATGTCTGGCGGAGTCGGTGCACTGCTTTCCTCGTGGATAGCAGGTTAAAGTCCATTTGCAGCTTTTTCCTCTCCGCCAGAGGTTCTATGGCCGGGCCCTCAGAGAACCGTCTGTCTACCTCTTGTATGGAGTTGACCAGTTGTTGCCTAGCTGTTAGATGTTTTAGTTGCTGTGAAATGAAGAGTCTAATATTCTTGTTCCTTTTCACCAAACACCATTTATTTCACTTCCACAGCCTCTGCACAAAACTCTGAACAACCCCCCCCCCCCCCCCACCCCCGACAGAGGCCACCTGAAGCCCCTTTACATATCAGTGTCAATTAATGGACACTTAACATAAATGAGACAACTAATTGCAATGTCTCTTAACCCATTACTTAACAGTCTCCCCTTCCTTGGAGAAAAAAAAATTAGGTGCAAACAAAATTTCAAGAAACTCAAAAACACACACATGATGTCCCCCCCTTTTTTTTTTGTTTGGACAAGAAAGAGAGAGAAAAAACAGTCACAGAAACAAGCGCCCTTCATTAACAATATCCAAAAGTTTCTGTGAACTCGCCCCTCTTTTCGTAAAACAGTCTGACAGTTGATAGCTCCTGTCGACCCATTTAATTTTTGTTATTTCCCCTCTGTCCAACATCTGCTTCAAACTTGCATTGTCTATCTTTTCATTGACACTTTTTGTAGAGTGCACATTTTCCCTCAGGGATTTATTGTCAATGTGACAGTCAATAGGTATATTACCCAAATCCCCAAATTTCTGTCAATATCATACTTATATAAAAAGCCATATCCACCGCCTCTACAAGGCTTAACGTCTCAGCAGCCAACGTGCTTTTTACCACTCTCCTTATTTTCTTTGTTTCCCACACAAGTGGACAACATTTACCATTGTTCCCCAAAAGGAAAATTATAAAACCTCCTGCGCTTGAAACCCCATCACATAAATTTGCGTAGGACGCATCACTATAAACTATGAGTTTCAAATGCTTAAGGTCACCTAAAACCGGGAACTTCAAAACACACTCCTGCATTTTTAGTTTGGCCAACACTTTATTTGCTCTTATTATGTCTTCCACTTTGGGATCATTCATTTTTGTACTCAACTCTTAAGACATCAAAACTCACATCCGGTCTAGTCTGTCTACCTAACCAGTTCAGTTGCCCAATTAAACTTCGTAGTTGCTATTTTTCTATCTTTGAAACCATTGCGTCTTTTTGTGAAACTCGACCACGCCTAACTGCTATTGGGGTGATGCTTTCCAAATAAGATTGCTGACGTAAAGTTGCCCCTAACTTAGTCTGTCCGATTTCCAGTCCAATATATTTAAATGCACCGGAAGTCTGACTTCCAACCCTGAATTCTTTCCTCAAACCAGAGATTACAATAGTTTCAAAATCACTAGTCCCACCCCACAAAAAAATCATCGACATGCATCATAAAAATGCCAGAAAGATTTCCTTTATAGTGCCAGTAAAACATTGCAGGATCTGCTTTCAACTGGCAACAGCCTAACTTTAACAAAACTGACCTTACCGAAAAATACCAGACTCTAGATGCATCATTTAATCCATATACACATTTGTTCAACTTCCAGAGTACCCCTTCTGTGTTAGCTGCTTCTTTAGGAGGACGGAGAAAAATGTCTCTCTGGAGCTGATGCCCCTGCAAAAAGGCAGCTTTTATATCTATAGATTTGCATTCCCATGCCTTTGTGGCTAATAGAGCCAAGAAGATCTTTAAAATAACCTTTCCTGCTGTAGGTGAATCTACCCTTAAATCCTGATCTTCTAAGTTTTCTTCAAATCCCCTTGCCACGAGCCTGGCTGTTGCCTTATAAGTTCCATCTGGAAGAACCTTTTCCGTGCAAATCCATCTGTGGGATAGAGCTCTTTGTCCCCTATCCGATACTTCCGTGTATACCCCAAATTCACTCCAACTATGCAATTCTTGCTGTTTAGCTTCTTTAATAACTTTTTCATCTAATTTATTTGAAGCCACCAAAATCTCACGTGCATGTGGGCTTCTATTCCTATTAGTATTCGTAGTCTTACTCATGTTCCGAGATCTTGACAAACTACATCCCCTCTCCCGCCTGGTATCTCGTTCTGTACTGCTACTGCTTGATCTTTCCCTTCTGCTGTGGGATGTCCTTTAAATAGTTCTCGACCTTTTCCTGCGGACCTGTTCACTATCCGATGTACTATCTGAACTGGCACTGCGTTTCTGTGCCCTCTATTTTTGAACTTTGTTTTCCCAATCCATTGTCTTGACTCCTTCCCCTGAATGCTGTACATTCAACCAATGTTTATACTTCCCAGTGACCTTACCTGCTCTACTAATAACAGTTGCATCCTTCCATTGACTAGACCCTTCAGGCAAGTATGTCATTTTTGTACCAACTTTTGGCAGTTGCCCTTTCGGGAAAATGGCCTGTTTTAATTCACCAGAAGTGCTGTGTTCCTCCACAGAAACCCTATCTATATCAGTTAATTAGTCCTCATAGTTCTGTAACACATGCATACCAGATGACTCTGGTTCCTCGTCATGTCTGTTTGCTCTGTCTAAATTTGAAAATTTGTACTCTGTACCCATTAACCTTGATGAATGGACCCTAACAGTTTGATTACCATGTTGCAAAATAATTGTTTTGCCATCTATGCCTATGATCTTCCCTAGGCCTTTCCATTCATTAGAATTGTCTCTCTTATAGTATACCATGTCTCCTTGCTGAAAAACGGCATTTGATGGCCGTAGGTTATGTCTTAAAGCTCTGCGAATTCTTTCAGAGACTTCTGCTTCCAAAAAAGCTTTTCTACTGCTATGTAATGCATTTAAATGTTCAGCAAAACCAGAGCTAATTGTAGTCCCCTCCCAAGCTGGAGGCTGGTCATCCAAAATGGACGGAATTTTAGGATTTCTACCAAACACTAATTGATAAGGACTATAGCCCCCAACCATCTGCAATGAATTCTTTGCATGTACTGCCCATGCTAAAGCTGAATTTAGCCTGCAATTTGGTCGATCTGCCAAAATTTTCCGAAGCATGTCATCGATGACAGCATGATTTCTTTCATAGACACCATTACTAAATGGGCTTTCTGCAGCCGTATTCATAACTCTGATATTCATGTTTTCACACATATCCCTAAACTCATCATTAGCAAATTCTCCCCCATTGTCCGCAAGGAATTTTGCCAGTGGACCCATTCCTGTCCCTATCCATTTTTCCACGATTTGATCCAGAATTACTCTCTTTTCTTTACTTCGAACAATCGTTGATTGACTAAATCTAGTTGCTAAATCTACAAAATGCAAAATAAATATATTATTTGCTTTATCCCAGATCTTTTTTTTTAAGATATATTTTATTCAAGATTTTTTGGCCAAACATAACAGTACATAGTGTTTCCTTTATACATCAATAAAACAATATAAATAACAATGGCCAGTTTTAAACAAATAAATAAATAATATATGAACAAAATCAAAAACAAAACTAAATGGCAACTGCCTTGTCCACGATAAATACTCTCCAAAAATACAATCCAACAATCCAATATACAATTACATATACCAAATACCTATGCATATACAATAACATCCCTGAGAGTCCTTCTGATTCCTCCCCCCCCGCCCTGGGTTGCTGCTGCTGTCTTCGTCTTTTCCATTCCCTCTATCTTTCTGTGAGGTATTCGACGAACGGTTGCCACCGCCTGGTGAACCCTTGAGCCGACCCCCTTAGAACGAACTTAATCCGTTCCAACTTTATAAACCCTGCTATGTCATTTATCCAGGTCTCCACACCCGGGGGCTTGGCTTCCTTCCACATTAACAATATCCTGCGCCGGGCTACTAGGGACGCAAAGGCCAAAACATCAGCCTCTTTCGCCTCTTGCACTCCCGGCTCTTCTGCAACCCCAAATATAGCCAGCCCCCAGCTTGGTTCGACCTGGACTCCCACCACCTTCGAAAGCACCTTTGCCACCCCCACCCAAAACCCCTGTAGTGCCGGGCATGACCAGAACATGTGGGTATGATTCGCTGGGCTTCTCGAGCATCTCGCACACCTATCCTCCACTCCAAAAAATGTACTGAGCCGTGCTCCAGTCATATGCGCCCTGTGTAACACCTTAAATTGTATCAGGCTTAGCCTAGCACACGAGGACGATGAGTTTACCCTACTTAGGGCATCAGCCCACAGCCCCTCCTCAATCTCCTCCCCCAGCTCTTCTTCCCATTTCCCTTTCAGCTCATCTACCATGATCTCCCCCTCGTCCCTCATTTCCCTATATATGTCTGACACCTTACCGTCCCCCACCCATGTCTCTGAGATCACTCTATCCTGCACCTCCTGCATCGGGAGCTGCGGGAATTCCCTCACCTGTTGCCTCGCAAAAGCCCTCAGTTGCATATACCGAAATGCATTCCCTTGGGGCAACCCATATTTTTCCGTCAGCGTCCCAGACTCGCAAACGTCCCATCTACGAACAGATCTCTCAATTGTGTTACCCCTACTCTTTGCCATGCTCCAAACCCCCATCTATTCTCCCCGGAACAAACCTATGGTTATTTCTTATCGGGGACCGCACCGAGGCTCCCGTCTTTCCCCTATGCCGTCTCCACTGCCCCCAAATTTTCAGTGTAGCCACCACCACCGGGTTTGTGGTGTATTTCTTCGGTGAGAACGGCAACGGCGCCGTCACCATAGCTTGTAGGCTAGTCCCCCTGCAGGACGCCCTCTCCAATCTCTTCCACGCCGCTCCCTCCTCTTCTCCCATCCACTTACACACCATTGAGATATTGGCGGCCCAGTAGTATTCACTTAGGCTCGGTAGTGCCAGCCCCCCTCTATCCCTACTACGCTGCAAAAATCCCCTCCTCACTCTCGGGGTCTTCCCGGCCCTCACAAAACTCATAATACTCTTCTCAATTCTTTTTAAAAAAGCCTTCGTCACCACCACTGGGAGGCACTGAAACACAAAAAGGAATCTCGGGAGGACCACCATTTTAACCGCCTGCACCCTCCCTGCCAGTGACAGGGACACCATGTCCCATCTCTTAAAGTCCTCCTCCATCTGCTCCACCAACCGCGTTAAATTTAGCCTATGCAATGTACCCCAATTCTTGGCTATCTGGATCCCCAAGTACCGAAAGTCCCTTGTTACCTTCCTCAATGGTAAGTCCTCTATTTCTCTGCTCTGCTCCCCTGGATGCACCACAAACAATTCACTTTTCCCCATGTTCAATTTATACCCTGAAAAAACTCCAAACTCCCCAAGTATCCGCATTATCTCTGGCATCCCCTCCGCCGGGTCCGCCACATATAACAAATCGTCCGCATGCAGAGATACCCGGTGTTCTTCTCCTCCCCTGAGTACTCCCCCCCACTTCCTGGAACCCCTCAATGCTATTGCCAGGGGCTCAATCGCCAGTGCAAACAATAATGGGGACAGAGGACATCCCTGCCTCGTCCCTCAATGGAGCCGAAAATATTCAGACCCCGTCCATTCGTGACTACGCTCGCCATCGGGGCCCTATACAGCAGCTGTACCCATCTAATATACCCATCTCCAAAGCCGAATCTCCTCAGCATCTCCCACAAATAATCCCACTCCACTCTATTAAATGCTTTCTCGGCATCCATCGCCACCACTATCTCCGCTTCCCCCTCTGGTGGGGGCATCATCATTACCCCTAGCAGCCCCCATATATTCGTATTCAGCTGTCTCCCCTTCACAAACCCAGTTTGGTCCTCATGGACCACCCCCGGGACACAATCCTCTATCCTCATTGCCATTACTTTGGCCAGAATCTTAGCGTCCACGTTCAGGAGGGAAATAGGCCTATAGGACCCGCATTGCAGCGGGTCTTTTTCCTTCTTTAGGAGGAGCGATATCGTTGCCTCTGACATAGTCGGGGGCAGTTGCCCCCTTTCCCTCGCCTCATTAAAGGTTCTCATCAGTAGCGGGGCCAGCAAGTCCACATATTTCCTATAAAATTCAACTGGGAATCCGTCTGGTCCCGGGGCCTTCCCCGCCTGCATGCTCCTAATTCCTTTCACTACTTCCTCCATTTCAATCTGTGCTCCCAGTCTCACCCTCTCCTGCTCCTCCACCTTAGGAAATTCCAGCTGGTCCAGAAAACACACCATTCTCTCCTTCCCATCCGGGGGCTGAGCTTCAGATAATCTTTCAAAGAATGCCTTGAACACTCCATTCACTCTCTCCGCTCCCCGCTCCATCTCTCCCTCCTCGTCTCTCACTCCCCCTATCTCCCTCGCTGCTCCCCTTTTCCTCAGTTGGTGGGCCAGCAACCTGCTCGCCTTCTCCCCATATTCGTACTGTACACCCTGTGCCTTCCTCCACTGTGCCTCTGCATTACCCGTAGTCAGCAAATCAAATTCTACATGTAGCCTTTGCCTTTCCCTGTATAGTCCCTCCTCCGGTGCCTCCGCATATTGCCTGTCCACCCTCAGAAGTTCTTTCAGCAACCGCTCCCGTTCCCTACCCTCCTGCTTTCCTTTATGTGCCCTGATAGATATCAGCTCCCCTCTAACCACTGCCTTGAGCACCTCCCAGACCACTCCCATCTGGACCTCCCCATTATCATTGAGTTCCAAGTACCTTTCAATACACCCCCTCACCCTTAAGCACACCCCCTCGTCCGCCAATAGTCCCATGTCCATTCTCCAGGGTGGACGCTGTTCTTTTTCCTCTCCTATCTCCAAGTCCACCCAATGTGGAGTGTGATCAGAAATAGCTATAGCCGTATACTCCGTCCCCGTCACCTTCGGGATCAGCGCCCTTCCCAAAACAAAAAAGTCTATGCGTGAATAAACTTTGTGGACATAGGAGAAAAACGAAAACTCCTTACTCCCAGGTCTACTAAATCTCCAGGGGTCTACTCCTCCCATCTGCTCCATAAAGTCCTTAAGCACCCTAGCTGCTGCCAGCCTCCTTCCGGTCCTGGACCTCGATCTGTCCAGCCCTGGTTCCAGCACCGTGTTAAAATCTCCGCCCATTACCAGCTTCCCCGCCTCTAGGTCCGGGATACGTCCTAGCATGCGCCTCATAAAGTTGGCATCGTCCCAGTTCGGGGAATATACGTTCACTAAGACCACCGCCTCCCCCTGTAATTTGCCACTCACCATCACGTATCTGCCCCCACTATCCGCCACTATGGTCTTTGCCTCAAACATTACCCGCTTCCCCACTAGTATAGCCAACCCCCTGTTTTTCGCATCGAGCCCCGAATGAAACACCTGCCCCACCCATCCTTTGCGTAGTCTGACCTGGTCTATCAGTTTCAAATGCGTCTCCTGTAGCATAACCACATCTGCCTTAAGTTTCTTTAGGTGTGCGAGTACCCGTGCCCTCTTTATCGGCAATTTCAGCCCTCTCACATTCCACGTGATCAGCCGGGTTGGGGGGCTCTTTACCCCCCCGCCCCCCTTGTCGACTAGCCATCCCCTTTTTTTAACCAGCTCCTCACCCGGTTCCCACGTAGCTGTGTCCCCCCCAGGTGGCGCCCCCCCCCGCCCCGCCCACCCCGCCCCATACCAGCTCCCCCTTCTCCCCAGCAGCAGCAACCCAGTCAACCTCCCCCCCCACCCCCCCCGCTAGAGTAATTGCACCCCCCATGTTGCTCCCAGAAGTCAGCAAACTCTGGCCGACCTCGGCTTCCCCCGTGACC
The DNA here is from genome assembly GCF_047496885.1 of Scyliorhinus torazame. Classification (NCBI taxonomy): domain Eukaryota; kingdom Metazoa; phylum Chordata; class Chondrichthyes; order Carcharhiniformes; family Scyliorhinidae; genus Scyliorhinus; species Scyliorhinus torazame. The sequence continues at coordinate 259,743,183 of NC_092713.1, forward strand.
TCGGCTCGCACTGTGCGACGCCCCCTCCTTCCTGCTTCCCTGTTCCCGCCATAATTATCATAGCGCGGGAACAAAGCCCGCGCTTCCCTTTTGGCCCCACCCCCAATGGCCGACGCCCCCAGCTCCTCCACCTCCCTCCCTCCCTCCCCCACAACAAGGGGAAGAGAGAAAAGTTACCGGGTCGCAGGATTAACAACTTAAAAATCATCTCTCCTCTCCCCCCTTTTTTCCCCCCTCTTCGCCCCCCATATTCGCCCCACCACTTTGTCTCAAACGTTCTTTTTTTTTATATAACCCACTTATTCCAATTTCTCTTCGACAATAAATGTCCATGCCTCATCCGCCGTTTCAAAGTAGTGGTGTTTCCCTTGATGTGTGACCCACAGTCTTGCCGGCTGCAGCATTCCAAATTTGACCTTCCTTTTATGAAGCACCGCCTTGGCCCGATTAAAGCTCGCCCTCCTTCTCGCCACCTCCGCACTCCAATCCTGATATACGCGGATCACCGCGTTCTCCCACCTACTGCTCCGAGTTTTCTTTGCCCATCTGAGGACAATCTCTCTGTCCTTATATTGGAGAAATCTCACCACTATGGCTCGGGGAATTTCTCCAGCCCTCGGTCTTCGCGCCATAACTCGATAGGTTCCCTCCACCTCCAACGGACCTGTCGGGGCCTCCGATCCCATTAACGAGTGCAGCATCGTGCTCACATATGCCCCGACGTCCGCCCACTCTGCACCCTCGGGAAGACCAAGAATCCTTAAATTCTTCCTCCTCGCATTATTCTCCAGCACCTCCAGCCTTTCCACACACCTTTTATGGTGTGCCTCGTGCATCTCCGTCTTCACCACCAGACCCTGTATTTTGTCTTCATTTTCAGCGGCCTTTGCCTTCACGACCCGAAGCTCCTGCTCCTGGGTCTTTTGCTCCTCCTTTAGCCCTTCAATCGCCTGTAATATCGGGGCCAACAGCTCCTTCTTCATCTCCTTTTTAAGTTCTTCCACGCAGCGCTTCAAGAACTCGTGTTGTTCAGGGCCCCATATTAAACTGCCACCTTCCGACGCCATCTTGGTTTTTGCTTGCCTTCCTTGCCGCTGCTCTAAAGGATCCACCGCAATCCGGCCACTTTCCTCTCCTTTTTCCATCCGTGTCCAGGGGGGATTCCCTTCTGGTTTACCGCACAGTGCTTTTAGCCGTTAAAATTCCCGTTGGGGCTCTCATTAAGAGCCCAAAAGTCCGTTCCACCGGGAGCTGCCGAAACGTGCGACTTAGCTGGTCATCGCCGCACCCGGAAGTCCTATTTATCCCAGATCTTAAGGTCCATGGCCACAATGTCGTTAAAATCCCTGGCCAAAGGTAGGGTTACTATCAGTCGTGCTGGTATCCTTCTGTACATCCTACAAACTTCACAGCGGTCACTAACCTGTTCTATCAGTTTAGTGTAGTCGTCATCCCTTACCCCTGCATCCTTTAATAAATTTTTCAGCCTCCGAGGAGACGGATGTGCAAATTGCCTATGCAGTTTTAATACCACAAGCTTTTTATCAGCTAAAGTCCCATTTTCAACTGCCATTAACACATCCTTAACCACTCTACTTGAAAGATTATTTGTCAGTAATTGAATACAATAGTGTCCCGACTGTGTAAATTGTAAGTCCACAGTCTTTCCAAAAACTGTTGCCTTATCCTGTTCCATATCCAGTTTCATGTGTGCTTTCTTCATCGATGGTCTGCTCAGAAGCAAAGGTATCTCACTTGATACAACATCTGTGCTAATGAAATGATTCACTCCGGCAATATTGCAAGGGATCACCACTCTTTTCAGCGACTTCAGAGTATTATCATCCCCAAACCTGAAACTTGTGGAACTTTCAAATTCCTTAACCTTGTTACGATTTTCAGCATTCAAAGAGTCCAGGTAACATTTTAACCAGTCAATTCCACACACAGTAGATGTGCAGCCACTGTCCAATACAGCACAGTTGAAGGTTTCTGCAACCAACACCCTCATTACCGGCGTAAAACTGCTTGTCAATCGGATAATGCCTTCTTTCTGGTCACTATCTTTTTCCTCTTCTGATTCTTCCATGTCATGTGTCGCTTCAAACACTCTATCATAACGAGTTGGACAGTTGAAAGCATAATGGTATTGAGAGTCACATCGAAAACATCGATTTATCATGCCCCGTGCATTTCTGGGGTTCATCTTCCTATTGTAGGTTCTAACTTGGTTTCTGTCTTCATAATTTCCTTGTCTCGGTCTCCGTCTGTAGTCTTGAGCCCTGTTCGTAGCCATACGATTTCGCCATCCTGTAACTAGTGTATCTTCCTTATTGCAGGCTGACCTATTTGGGGCATCAGATCCATCGGAATCGAATGTTTCCCCAGAAACTTTTGTAAAACTTTTGTCATCTGTTCGAATAAGGTATCCTTATCAGTAAACTGAACTCCTGTCAAAACCAGGAGCCTATCCATGTTGCTCACTCTAGCACAGTCAAGTAATTTAAAGGCCAACACAGACTGTGGAAATTCCAGATTGTGTTTCTGCAGTCTTTTATATGGTCTGCCAAATTCCATTATATAGTCTTCCATGGAGATATCCTCCATTTTCCAGAACTTATCAAAATCCGACCATGCTTCATACGCACTTAACAAGTCATCTTTCTTATAAATCTTATCCATATAATGTAATAAAGTCTCCAGACCTTCTTCTGAGTCTAACTCTTCCAATTCCAGCTCAGAAAGCACTTTGTTTCGGATTTTACTGCCATATGGTAGAGAAAGAGCCAATGCCATACCTTGTTTTCTCTTTGCCAAAGCAGTTACTTTAGTCCACATAACTACTGCACTTCTCCATTGGTCGTACGATTCCCTTTCAGAAAATAAGGGAGGATAGTCATATTCAGCCATCTTTATCCTGGGTTCAGCCATGTATCTTTTTTTTTCCCTTCTCACTCACTCCTTGGTTTGATAGGGAAAAGTTGTATCTTTCAAAACCTTCACATTTTCACAGCAACCATCCTCTGCTACTATTGTTAGACGTTTTAGTTGCTGTGAAATGAAGAGTCTAAAGTTCTTGTTCCTTTTCACCAAACACCATTTATTTCACTTCCACAGCCTCTGCACAAAACTCTTAACAACACCCCTCCACGACAGAGGCCACCTGAAGCCCCTTTACATGTCAGTGTCAATTAATGGATACTTAACATAAATGAGACAACTAATTGCAATGTCTCTTAACCCATTAATTAACACAAGCCACCCTCTCTTCCCTGTCCCTGCGTGCTTTGTATCTCACCTCTGATCACAGCATTCAGCGTCTTCCAGAACATGGAGGATTAGACCTCCCCATTCTGGTTGTTGGTAATATACCTGTCTATGACTTGTGATATTTTCTCACAGAAGGCCTTGTTGGCCAGGAGGGTCGTGTCCAACCTGCATGGGGGGGTGTTAGACACGGCCCATCTTCAACCTCACATCCATGTAGTGTGGAGCATGTTCAGAGATTACAATTGCGCAGTATCCCGTTCTTACGATCTCTGGAAGCACCGATTTCACCACTACAAAGAAGTCAATACAGAGTAAACCCTGTGTACCTACGAGAAGAATGAGAACTCCTTCTCCCCGGGATGCGTGAACCTCCATGGGTCCACTGCCCCCATCTGTTCCATAAACGCACCTAGCTCTTTTGCCATGTTTGATGTTTTCTCCGTTTTGGGGGTTTGATCTGTCTGTCCCTGGGTCCTGTACACAATTAAAAGTTCCCCCCATGATTAGTCCATTATACGGTGGATGTATATGTTGGGGATTTCTGACATGGTCTTTTTGATACTTCGTCCCAGTTGGGTACCTACACATTCACCAGGTCCACTGGTGCCCCTTCCAGGACTGGTGCCCCTTCATGTTGACCATGGCTTACCATCCGGTACTTCAACTGGTTCTCCTGGTCCTCAATCTTTCCTGTCAGGTTCCCCTGGGTCACCACCAACCTCGTTATTTCTGCCTCCAGGTTGACAATCCAGTCGCTCTGGTCTGTCAAGGCTTTTTCCAGATTCTTGATTATTTTTCCGGGCCTCGGGTCTCTTTTGTCAAGGGCCACCTGCATGGTGTCCAGCACTTTTGTGACCGCCAACTTGACCACTGCCTTGATCTCAATTTTGTTCTTGTCTTTTAGCTTCTTTAGTTCCCTCATGAGGAACTTCTCTGTCCACCCTCTGGCGAGGGGCAGCTCGTTTTGCGGCTAGCTGATCTCTCTCTCTCAGGTGACACCGGGGACACCCCGCCTTGTAGGTCCGCCGATCAGCTCGCTCGCTTCTCCAGTCCTCTGCTGCTGCCTTTGGCCTCTTTGCGGCCTTTGGAGCTATTGCTACTTGACATTCCTTCTTGTCTGTATATTGTAGAGTGTGAGCGTATGTTGTTGTCCGATTTTTTGAGGGCTAAATTTGGTCAAAAGTGCCTACTTTCTAGTACTTCGGATTTTTGCGGGCTAAATTCGGTCAAAAGTGTCTATTTTCTAGTTCTTCAGAGCAGAGCCACCTTTTCTGTGTCCGCTCAGCATATGACCATCACCAGAAGTTAGATTAGTTAAAAAAAATTTTTAGAGTATTTAATTCTTTTTTTTCAATTAAGGGGCAATTTAGTGTGGCCAATTCACGTACCAGGCACATCTTTGGGTTGTGGGGGTGAGACCCAGACAGACACAGGGAGAATGTGCAAACTCCACACGGACAGTGAACCGGGGATGGGATTGAACCCGGGTCCTCGGTTCCATGAGGCAGCAATGCTAACCACTGTGCGACCGTGTCACCCTAACTGTAAGATTAGTTAATGGGAGCGGAGGAGTTGGGAGTATCTGCTGCTCATTGCGTGAGGGTTGTTTTTTAAAGTAATGAGGTTGGGAGTTTTATTCTTGTTTTGTTTGGGGTTGGGTGAGGGAGGGGGAGGATAGGGATCTTTGTTCTCCTTTTGGCTGTTTGTTTGTTTATTGTGGTGTGGTTCTGCTGGGCGGTGGGGTAGGGAGGGAGGGGTGGACTGCTGATGGTGACTAATTCTTTGTCTTTGTTCTGGCCTTGGGGGTGGTGGCTAGCGGCCATCTTGGCTGGGCCTGGTGTTGGTACTCATTGAGTTGCTGCTGGGTAACCCCACATGGTGGGAATGGCTGACTCTGGGTCGGGGGCAGTAGAAGGCCTCCTGCCAATTGATAACTTGCAATGTAAGGAGGTTAAAAGGCCCAGTAAAATGATCACAGGTGTTTGCGTACCTGTGAAGTTTGAAGGTTGATGTGGTGTTTTTACATTTGAGGATCAAGGACCAAAAAGGTTATGGAGGGGCTGGGTGGGACAGGTATACCATTCGGGTTTTGATGGTCGGGCTCGGGGACTGCAGTGATAATCAACAAGAGGGTATCTTTTTCAGCTGCTAAAATATTGGTGGATCTAGGCAGGATGTATGTAATTGCCAGTGGGCCATTGGCAGGCATGTCGGTGGCTCTTGTTAATGTGTATGCACCGAACTGGGATGATACAGCATTTACCAACGAGGTGCTTGCTCCCCTTATGGATTTGGATTCACATCAACTAATTCTTGGGGGAGAGGAAGGGAACATCAATAGCATTTTGGATCCTTGGTTGGATGGGTCAAGTCTTAGGTCTCTGAGTCCATCAGAGGTGGCAAAGGCGATATTGGTCTTTATGGAACGGGAGGGGGGGTGGGGGGGGGGGGTGTCCAGACCAGTGTGGATTTCTGTGTCTGAGGGATAAAGAGTTTTCTTTTTTTTCCCACATCCATCGGGTCTCCTTCCGGATTGACTTCTTTGTGGTGGGTAGGTCTCTTCTTCCTGGGATGAAGGGATGGGGTACGTTATTTTTGTGATTGTTATTTTGGATTATGCTTCACATTTTGTGGACTTGATGTCTGAGTCAGGCCGTTCTCAACGACCCCCGTGGAGATTGCTGGTGGTCAAGGGATTCTGTGAGCGTATATCCTCCACCACTGGAGAGTACATTGAGTTCAGTAGGAATGAGGCGGTTTCACCGTCTACGCTGTTGGAAGCACTGTAGTCAGTTGTTAGGGTGGAGATAATCTCCTACAAGGCACATGAGGATAAATCTGGAAGTGTGGAGAGGCAGAAGCTGGTGGACTCTGTCCTCGAAGTAGGTGGACCACCCAGTACTCAATTGCCCGGAGTTATTGGCGTATGGAAAAAATTGCAGATGGAATTTGAGCTGCTCTCGACTGGCAACGTGGTGAACCAGCTACTCTGCTCGAGGGGGACCCTTTACTAATATGGGGAAAAGGCCAGTCATCTTTTGGTGCATCAGCGGAGGTGGCAGGCTGCCTCTCGGGAGACAGTGCAGATAAGGGATTCGGGTGGTGGGTTGGTATCTGCCCCAGGGGAGGTTAATGCGGCGTTTGAGGTCTTTTATACAGAGCTATATAAGTCAGAGTCTCCAGAGGAGAGGTTGCCAATGATGCAGTTTTTGGACCGTTTGTCTTTCCCGATGGCGGAGCAGGGAAGAGTTGGAGTCGTTGATGAGATCGTAGGAAGTTGTGAAGTGTATTGGATTAATGCAATCAGGTAAAGCTCCGCGGAGGTCTGGATGGCTCCCTCACAAATTGTATAAAATGTTTGTGGGTCAGTTGATTCCACTGTTGCTGGATATGTTCAATGATTCCTCGTCCCAGGGGTATTGCCGTCCATGTTGGCACAGGCATCAATTTCCCTGATCCTGAAGAAGGTATAAAGATCCTACGGAATGGGATTGTACAACCCATTTTGTTGTTGAAACTTACACTAAGCTGTTGGCAATGCATTTGGAGCACTGCCTTCCAGGGATGATTTTGGAGGAGCAGATTGGTTTTGTCAAGGTCCGGCAGTGATCGACCAACATATGGCAATTATTAAATGTTGTTCTGTCCCCCTCCCCAGTGCCCGAGCCAGAGGTGATTATTTTTGTGGACGTTGACAAAGTGTTTGATATGGTTGAATGGTGGTACCTATTTGAAATTCTTGGAAGGTTTTGCTTTGAGCTAAAATTTATATACTGGATTTGGCTTTTGTACAGGGCCCCCCAGTGTGCGTACGAACGCCCTGAGTTCTGGCTACTTCCAATTGAAAAGGCGTATGAGGCATAGCTATCCATTATCTCCACTTTTGTTTGCCTTGACGATCGAGCCTCTGGCCATAGTGTTGAGGTTGTCCACTCAATGGATGGGATAGAACGGGAAGGGTTGGTTGGGAGGGAGCAGAGGGTGTCTTTATATGTGGATGATCTGCTTCTGTATATCACAGACCCAATCTCCAATGTAGAGGAGATAATGAAGCTGCTTAGGAGTTTTGGCTCTCAGGGTATAAGCTGAATCTGGACAAAAGTGAATACTTTCCAGTGAATCCCCCAGGGAGGAGAGCTGAACTGGGCAAGATTTTGTTTCGACTAGCCAGGAATATCCTTCATTATCTGAGAATCCAGGTGGCCCACGATTGGGCCTCACTTCACAAACTTAACTTTGTTGTCGGGTGAATGGGGTTACATCTGACTTGAAAAAGTGGGACGATCTCCCTCTGACCTTGGCGGGAAGGGTGCAGGCTGTAAAAATGAACGTCCTACCGAGGATTTTGTTTTTGTTTCAGTGTCTCCCAGTCTTTCTCCCTCAATCTTTCTTTGGTAAGGTCAACAAAATGCTATCCTCTTTTATTTGGGTGGGTAAGACCCCATGGATTTGCAAGACATTTCTACAGACAGAGATAGCTAAGGGGCTTGGCACTGACTAATTTGTTATTTTATTACTGGGCTGCGAATATTGAAATGTTCGGGAGTGGCTTAAGGATCCAGATTCTATATGGGGGCCGATGGAAGTGGGCTAGTGCAGAGGTTAGTGCTTGAAGGCCCTGGTTACTGCCCTGCTTCTGCTTTCCCCTGAAAAATTTACCTCGAGCCGAGAAGAGTGGCCACTCTGAGAATCTGGAGGCAGTTTAGGCAGCATTTTAAGCTGGGCTCCATGTCAATGTTGGCCCCTATTTGCAGGAACCATTTGTTTGTGGCGTCTTGGCAAAAATGGGTCCTGGGCAAAAAAGTTTGAAAAACACTGATTTAATCTGTCCTGCCTTCCATCCTTTCACAGAGCTTCCCTTTTGTTCTTCTTTCCACACACACTTTCCTTTAACTTGCCACAAATCTATTACATTTCTAACCACTTTTCTCAGTTCTGATGAAGATCAGAAAGATTAGGCAGTATTTAATCCGGGCAACCGGGGTCTCATTGGGAGACCTGTATCATCTCCATTGGGGTAGGCCCGCTGTATTGAGTGCATTTCAGGCACTGAAGTGTCCAGGGACAGGCCTTCCCCAGGATCCAAGTCCTCATTGGTTGAAATCCTGCCCCGTGAGATCTGCTGGCCAATCAGAGACTCACAGCTGTCCATTGCAAGCAGCTCAGTGAAAGTGGTGGCAGTTGCCAGTCATGCACCTAGTGATCGCTGAGGGACCAGGCCATACATGAATGAGGGTGGGATTAGATTTGCAGGATGGGATCACAGGAGATGGGGGAGAGGGATTAGCAGCAAGAGGAGGGGATTGGCTTTCAGATGGCTGACCACCCTCCTACCTTCCTAATGTCCTAAGGTCCCTTGATCCTGCAATTAATGTCTGTGGATTTCCTCTCAAAATACCCCCAGATGAGTCTTATACCGTGAGCCACCATGTCCCACTGAACTCCGGCTTCCAAAGGAGTGATTTCAAATTCCGTTTTCAAAAGGCAGCCTTTCAAATTTGCTGTTTAATTATGCTTTCAATCCACTGTTTCCATCACAGATTTGTACCTCTCCCTTCAGGTTTCCTTTGTCTTAAAGGCTTTTACACAAATGCTGAGGTCCAGCTACCGATTTCCCCAATTATTTCAAATTGTAGTTATTTCTCACAAACCTGAGCACTACTGCAGATTTCTTTCTGGCCTCTCATGATCCGTCAATCTCATCAATGCCGTTTCAAATCTTGGTGACTTTACTGAACAGTAATCTTTCTGGTTCCCAGTTTCCTCTGTTCTATTACCTCCAGACTTCTTGCAAACCTCTTTTTATTTCTCACGTTTTATCAACAATGTGGACTTTAGATTTTCGGCATCTGTTCTCTTAACCATTACTCCATAGTATGGCTTTTCCTCTATTAAGATTGAAAGAGATGTTCCCTCTTTCGCCTTCTAAAACCCAATTGCTTCTAGCAGAGCTGTGAGTGCCGTTTTCTCTCTCACTACATATCTCCAATTGCAATCAAATTATCTAAATTAAAATTTAAAGGCCGTGATCCTCCCATTTAAAGATTAAGTGCTCCCGCCAGCAGGGTGTTCGGACTGTTTCCCGCTGGCACTAGGAGTGACGCTTACATGCCATTCATTGGCACTTAGAACACTTATTTCACAGGATTAGGCTATACATTGGTCCTGAGAGAGGCTGAAACCTGCTGACAGGTCCCGCTCCTTAGAGACTGGGGCGCCATTTTTAAAGTGTGTCCCTGATCTCAGAATGGTGTTGTGCTCGCCCGAATCACTGGCAAGCCCTTCTCCCCCCCCCCCCCCCACCCCCTCCAATCATTGGCAAGGTCCCCACCCTGCTCCCTTCAGGCCCCACCACTTGAATTCTGAGGGGAGAGGCAAGGGGGTGAGAACCCTCACTACACTTTCCTCCAGAGTGCCAAGGGGGGTTCTTCAGGGAAGATGGGGGTCAGGCAAGCTTGGGCTGGAGGAGCTCAGGCCAGGGGTCTTTCCTGGGATGGGGGTCCTTTGTCTGTTCTTCCCATCTGCAGCCTTTAAATATTTTAAACTGTCTGTCAGCATGTCAAGATGAAAGTCTTTCAAACTGCAGCCTTAAAACCTCTCAACGGCCCAAGGTCTCCGGCATGATAAAATGAAAGGTCTGTGAGATCTTTAATGTGATGGAAACTTTGAAATGGTTTTCTCACAGTTAATTTCATTGTCCTTTATCCTTTTCAAGCCTGTCTGGATGCCAAGCAGCCTACAATCCTTCCCTGTGAGATCTGCTGGCCAATCAGAGACTCGCAGCTGTCCATTGTTTACATTCAATTTCAAGGGCCATTGTCTTTTAAAGGCCTCTTAATTGACAGATCCAGGCAGTTTCAAAGGAAGGATTAGTTATTGAGTCATAGAGTGCTGCAGCACAGAAAAGACCCTTCAGCCCATTGTGTCTATGCTTGTCAAAAACAACCACCTAAGTATTCTAATCCCATTTTCCAGCAATTGGCCCATAGCTTGTATGCCTCAGCATCGCAAGTGCACATCAAAATACTTCTTAAATGTTATCAGGGTCTCTGCCTCCACCACCCTTTCAGGCAGTGAATTCCAGATTCCCACCACCTTCTGGGTGAAAATGTTTTTCCTCACATACCCTCTAAACTTCCTGGTCCTTACCTTAAATCTATGCACCTGGTCATTGATTCCTTCACCAAGGAGAAACATTTCTTCCTGTCTACTCTATCTATGTTCCTCATAATTTTATACATCTCAATCATGTCCCCCCTCAGTCTCCACTGCTCCAGGCAAAACACCCCCTGTCTCTCCAATCTCTCTTCATAACTAAAACTCTCCAGCCCAGGCAACATCCTGGTAAATCTCCTCTGCACCCTTTCCAGTGCTATCACACCCCTCCTATAATATGGATTCCAGAACAGCACACACAATTCTGGATGTGGCCTAACCAACGTTTTATACAGTTCCAGCATAACTTTCCTGCTCATAAACTCTGTGCCTCAGCTAATAAAGGCGAGTATACTATTTGCCTTGTTAGCCACTGTATCCACCTGCCCTTCTACCTTAAGGTATCTTCAATCAAGTAGGTCAGACATGACCGGTGTACATGCAACCAAGGTCCCTCTGATCCTCATGTTTCTCAGGGTCCTGCCGTTCATCATGTATTCCCTTGCCTTGTTTGTCCTGCCCAATTGCATCACCACACACATATCCTGATGCACAACCTTCCTGCTCATAAACTCTGTGCCTCAGCTAATAAAGGTGAGTATACCATTTGCCTTCTTAGACACTGTATCCACCTGCCCTGCGACTTTAAGGTATCTTCAATCAAGTGGGTCAGACATGACCGGTGTACATACAACCAAGGTCCCTCTGATCCTCATGTTTCTCAGGGTCCTGCCGTTCATCATGTATTCCCTTGCCTTGTTTGTCCTGCCCAATTGCATCATCACACACATATCCTGATTGAAGTCCAATTGTCACTGCTCTGCCCATCTGACAAGCCCATCTATATCCTCCTCTAATCTAAGGTTATCCTCCTCACTATTTACACCACCAATTTTCGTATCATCTGCGAACTTACTGATCATCCCTCCTACATTCATATCTAAATCATTTATATAAAGCACAAACAGGGGGTAGGACGGTGGCGCAGTGGTTAGCACTGCTGCCTCATGGCACTAAGGACCCGGGTTCGACCCTGGCTCCGAGTCACTGTTCGTGTGGAGTTTGCACATTCTCCCCGTGTCTGTGTGGGTCTCACCCCCACAATCCAAAAGATGTGCAGGTGGATTGGCCAGGCTAAATTGCCCTTAATTGGACAAAAATAATTGGGTACTCTAAATTTATAATAAGAAATAAAGCACCAACAGCAAGGGCCACAACACTTATCCCTGTGGGATCCTACTGCACACAGGTTTCCAGTCAGAGAAACACCCCTCGACCATAAGACCATAAGACATAGGAGCAGAATTAGGCCACTCAGCCCATCGAATCTGCTCCGCCATTCAATCATGGCTGATATTTTTCTCATCCCCATTCTCCTGCCTTCTCCCCATAACCCCTGAACCCTTATTGATCAAAAACCTATCTATCTGTCTTAAAGACACTCAGTGATTTGACCTCCACAGCCTTTTGTGGCAAAGAGTTCCACAGATTCACCACCCTCTGGCTGAAGAAATTCCTCCTCATCTCTGTTTTAAAGGATCGTATCTTTAGTCTGAGATTTTGTCCTCTGCTTCTAGTAATTCCTACAAGTGGAAATATCTTCTCCACGTCCACTCTATCCAGGCCACGCAGTATCCTGTAAGTTTCAATAAGATCCCCCCCTCATCCTTCTAAACTCCAACGAGTACAGACCCAGAGTCCTCAACCGTTTCTCATATGACAAGCTCTTCATTCCAGGAATCATTCTTGTGAACCTCCTCTGGACCCTTTCCAAGGCCAGCACATCCTTTCTTGATATTGAGTCCAAACCTGCTCACAATACTCCAAATGGGGTCTGACCAAAGCCTTATATAGCCTCAGAAGTACATCCCTGGTCTTGTATTCTAGCCCTCTCAACATGAATGCTAATATTGCATTTGCTTTCCTAACTGCTGACTGAACCTGCACGTTAACCTTAAGAGAATTGTGAACAAGGACTCCCTTTGTGCTTCTGATTTCCTAAGCATCTTCCCATTTAGAAAATAGTCTATGCCTCCATTTCTCCTTCCAAAGTGCATAACCTCACACATTTCCATCACCCTCTGCTTCGTGCCACTCTGTCAATTCTGAATCCAATTTGCCAAGTTTATTTGAATCCCATGGGCTCTTTCCTTTGCTGTCAGCCTTCCATGTGAGACTGAGCCTCGCTGAAGTCCAAGTACAGTAAGAAGTCTTACAACACCAGGTTAAAGTCCAACAGGTTTGTTTCGAATCACTAGCTTTCGGAGCACAGCTCCTTCCTCAGGTGAATGACGAGGTGGGTTCCAGAAACATATATATATAGACAAAGTCAATGATGCAAGACGATACTTTGAATGAGAGTCTTTGCAGGTAATTAAGTCTTTACAGGTCCAGACGGAGCAACCGGAGAGAGGGATAATCACAGGTTAAAGAGGTGTGAATTGTCTCAAGCCAGGACAGTCGCTAGGATTTCGCAAGCCCAGGCCAGATGGTGGGGGGGTGAATGTAATGCCACATGAATCCATGGTCCCCGTTGAGGCCGGCATCTCCACATCATGAAGTCCAAGTAGACTACATAAAATGCACTGCCCTCATCTACAAACCTGGTCACCTCTTTGAAAAATTCAATCAGGTGGGTCAGACATGACTTCCCCTTAACAAAATCCTGCTGACTGTGTGCCGGTTGGAGGATTTTAAGAATATGACTTCTAAATATTGGGACAAATTAAGGGTTAAAAACCTGGGTTTATAGTGTGTTTGACTGCAGTGGTCATGTTTAGTTTGCACATTCTCCATGTGTCGGATTTCCTTTGGGTGCGCCAGTTTCCTCCCACAGTCCAAAGATCTGCAGGTTATGTGGATTGGCCATGTTAAATTGCCCCTTTGTGTCCAGGGATGTGCAGGTTAGGTTATGGGGTTACAGGGATAGGGTGGAAGGGGGTGTGTGAATGGGCAGCCCATTCGAAGGGTTAGTGCAGACACGATGGGTCAAATGACCTCCTTCTGCACTGTAGGGATTTTATGAAATGAAGTTCAATTAGGTCATTCAACTTGAATTTGTGAAATACAAATCAAAATTTTCAATCGTGTACGACCATAAACAATGGAAGAACAAATCGATTTAGCTATCTATAAACGTAAATCATTAAAAGCTAGTGCGTTGGTGCAGTAAGTACCCTAATTAAATGTTGGGCTTTATTTTAAGGGAGTTAGAATTTAAAAGTGAGGAATTTATACTTCAGCTGTGGAGAGCTCTGGTCAAACTCCATCTTGTGTACTGCAGTTAGTTTGGGGCACAGCCTTCAGGGGCGATATATTAGTCTGGGGAGGGGTTCAGTGCTGATACTGGGCTAAAAGGATGAAACTATGAGGGCAGTAAGAGTTGATAGAAGATTGAGGGCTTATCCACTCCAGCTCTTTCATACATGATCTACTCCCATTTGGAAGCAAATGGACATATTAGTGAGAGGCAGCACGGTTTTGTGAAGGGGAGGTCGTGTCTCACTAACTTGATAAGAGTTTTTCGAGGACGTCACTAAGATGATTGATGCAGGTAGGGCAGTAGATGTTGTCTATATGGACTTCAGTAAGGCCTTTGACAAGGTCCCTCATGGTAGACTAGTACAAAAGGTGAAGTCACACGGGATCAGGGGTGAGCTGGCAAGGTGGATACAGAACTGGCTAGGCCATAGAAGGCAGAGAGTAGCAATGGAGGGATGCTTTTCTAATTGGAGGGCTGTGACCAGTGGTGTTCCACAGGGATCAGTGCTGGGACCTTTGCTCTTTGTAGTATATATAAATGATTTGGAGGAAAATGTAACTGGTCTGATTAGTAAGTTTGCAGACGACACAAAGGTTGGTGGAATTGCGGATAGCGATGAGGACTGTCGGAGGATGGCAGGGGGGTGGGCACGGGAGCAATAGGTCAGAAGGTGAGAGCATTGAGGGAGAACTAGGGAATAGGGACAGTGTGGCTCTGAGGCAGAGCAGACGGGGAGAAGTTGCTGAACACCGCGGGTCTGGTGGCCTGAAGTGCATATGTTTTAATGCAAGGAGCATTACGGGTAAGGCAGATGAACTTAGAGCTTGGATTAGTACTTGGAACTATGATGTTGTTGCCATTACAGAGACCTGGTTGAGGGAAGGGCAGGATTGGCAGCTAAACGTTCCAGGATTTAGATGTTTCAGGCGGGATAGAGGGGGATGTAAAAGGGGAGGTGGAGTTGCGCTACTTGTTCGGGAGAATATCACAGCTGTACTGCGAGAGGACACCTCAGAGGGCAGTGAGGCTATATGGGTAGAGATCAGGAATAAGAAGGGTGCAGTCACAATGTTGGGGGTATACTACAGGCCTCCCAACAGCCAGCGGGAGATAGAGGAGCAGATAGGTAGACAGATTTTGGAAAAGAGTAAAAACAACAGGGTTGTGGTGATGGGAGACTTCAACTTCCCCAATATTGACTGGGACTCACTTAGTGCCAGGGGCTTAGACGGGGCGGAGTTTGTAAGGAGCATCCAGGAGGGCTTCTTAAAACAATATGTAGACAGTCCAACTAGGGAAGGGGCGGTACTGGACCTGGTATTGGGGAATGAGCCCGGCCAGGTGGTAGATGTTTCAGTAGGGGAGCATTTCGGTAACAGTGACCACAATTCAGTAAGTTTTAAAGTACTGGTGGACAAGGATAAGAGTGGTCCGAGGATGAATGTGCTAAATTGGGGGAAGGCTAATTATAACAATATTAGGCGGGAACTGAAGAACATAGATTGGGTGCGGATGTTTGAGGGCAAATCAACATCTGACATGTGGGAGGCTTTCAAGTGGCAGTTGAAAGGAATACAGGACCGGCATGTTCCTGTGAGGAAGAAAGATAAATACGGCAATTTTCGGGAACCTTGGATGACGAGTGATATTGTAGGCCTCGTCAAAAAGAAAAAGGAGGCATTTGTCAGGGCTAAGAGGCTGGGAACAGACGAAGCCTGCGTGGAATATAAGGAAAGTAGGAAGGAACTTAAGCAAGGAGTCAGGAGGGCTAGAAGGGGTCACGAAAAGTCATTGGCAAATAGGGTTAAGGAAAATCCCAAGGCTTTTTACACGTACATAAAAAGCAAGAGGGTAGCCAGGGAAAGGGTTGGCCCACTGAAGGATAGGCAAGGGAATCTATGTGTGGAGCCAGAGGAAATGGGCGAGGTACTAAATGAATACTTTGCATCAGTATTCACCAAAGAGAAGGAATTGGTAGATGTTGAGTCTGGAGAAGGGGGTGTAGATAGCCTGGGTCACATTGTGATCCATAAAGACGAGGTGTTGGGTGTCTTAAAAAATATTAAGGTAGATAAGTCCCCAGGGCCTGATGGGATCTACCCCAGAATACTGAAGGAGGCTGGAGAGGAAATTGCTGAGGCCTTGACAGAAATCTTTGGATCCTCGCTGTCTTCAGGGGATGTCCCGGAGGACTGGAGAATAGCCAATGTTTTCCTCTGTTTAAGAAGGGTAGCAAGGATAATCCCGGGAACTACAGGCCGGTGAGCCTTACTTCAGTGGTAGGGAAGGGAAACTACTGGAGAGAATTCTTCGAGACAGGATCTACTCCCATTTGGAAGCAAATGGACGTATTAGTGAGAGGCAGCACGGTTTTGTGAAGGGGAAGTCGTGTCTCACTAACTTGATAGAGTTTTTCGAGGAGGTCACGAAGATGATTGATGCAGGTAGGGCAGTAGATGTTGTCTATATGGACTTCAGTAAGGCCTTTGACAAGGTCCCTCATGGTAGACTAGTACAAAAGGTGAAGTCACACGGGATCAGGGGTGAGCTGGCAAGGTGGATACAGAACTGGCTAGGCCATAGAAGGCAGAGAGTAGCAATGGAGGGATGCTTTTCTAATTGGAGGGCTGTGACCAGTGGTGTTCCACAGGGATCAGTGCTGGGACCTTTGCTCTTTGTAGTATATATAAATGATTTGGAGGAAAATGTAACTGGTCTGATTAGTAAGTTTGCAGACGACACAAAGGTTGGTGGAATTGCGGATAGCGATGAGGACTGTCGGAGGATACAGCAGGATTTAGATTGTCTGGAGACTTGGGCGGAGAGATGGCAGATGGAGTTTAATCCGGACAAATGTGAGGTAATGCATTTTGGAAGGTCTAATGCAGGTAGGGAATATACAGTGAATGGTAGAACCCTCAAGAGTATTGAAAGTCAAAGAGATCTAGGAGTACAGGTCCACAGGTCATTGAAAGGGGCAACACAGGTGGAGAAGGTAGTCAAGAAGGCATATGGCATGCTTGCCTTCATTGGCCGGGGCATTGAGTATAAGAATTGGCAAGTCATGTTGCAGCTGTATAGAACCTTAGTTAGGCCACACTTGGAGTATAGTGTTCAATTCTGGTTGCCACACTACCAGAAGGATGTGGAGGCTTTAGAGAGGGTGCAGAAGAGATTTACCAGAATGTTGCCTGGTATGGAGGGCATTAGCTATGAGGAGCGATTGAATAAACTCGGTTTGTTCTCACTGGAACGAAGGAGGTTGAGGGGAGACCTGATAGAGGTATACAAAATTATGAGGGGCATAGACAGAGTGGATAGTCAGAGGCTTTTCCCCAGGGTAGAGGGGTCAATTACTAGGGGGCATAGGTTTAAGGTGAGAGGGGCAAGGTTTAGAGTAGATGTACAAGGCAAGTTTTTTTACGCAGAGGGTGGTGGGTGCCTGGAACTCGCTACCGGAGGAGGTAGTGGAAGCAGGGACGATAGGGACATTTAAGGGGCAAATATATGAATAGGATGGGAATAGAGGGATACGGACCCAGGAAGTGTAGAAGATTGTAGTTTAGTCGGGCAGCGTGGTCGGCACGGGCTTGGAGGGCCGAAGGGCCTGTTCCTGTGCTGTACATTTCTTTGTTCTTTGTTATATGATAACAGAATTCGACAGACTAGATAGTTAGATAAACCTTTCACCTGGTGGTGGAATACAAAATAAGATTAGGCTAAAAGTAGGACTAGGGCATTGAACAATAAAATCAAGGAAACAGAGCACCCTTCTCGCACAAAGGGTGGTAAAAATCTGGTATTATTTTCTCCAAAGGGTCGTGGACGCTAGGTCAAGTGAACACCTCAAAATGTCAAAAATCAATTGATTTTCGTTTGGTGAGGCCACTCGGGGGACATGAAAGATCAATTGAAATGAAGTCCTGATGACCTCACTGAATAAAAGCGGTTCTGCAGAGGGGTCATACAGACTCCAAACGTTAACTGTTTCTCTCTCCGCAGATGCTGACTGACCTGCTGAGTTTACCCAGCATCTCCTGTCCTTATTGCCTAACTGAATGTTCGGCCAGGCTGGAGGGGCTGAATCCAAAAGCGGCGCGCGTCTCCCGACGGTGCAAAAGGCTTGAAACACCTCAGCCAGAGGTTAAACATGTTTAAAGTGTCAGCGCCACAAACCAGACGTGTTGAAACTGTCGCCCACCTTTCGCAACGCGTATGGAAAATGGTGTCACCCGCCCCCTTTAAGATTTGGCAGCACTTGCCGTTAAACCCGCGCGAGCCCCTCCTCCCCCGCGCGGAGCGAACTGACAGGAATACAGTTCAACCCAACTTGCTGTCCGAAACGCGAGGTCTGATTGGCCAGCTCTCTGATTGGTCGCTCCGTCCGTCAATCGTAACCATAGTAATCAGGCTAGGTTGGCCCGGCTGATGGGAGCGCGAGCGGAACCTTCATGAAGTTTCTCAGCGGCAGCGGCGATCAGCATCATAATAATGTGAAGCAATCGGAAGCGGCGGCCGAGTCAATCCCACCGCAGCCTAGATTCAGCGGGACGCAGAGGACGGCCACTCGCCTGAGGCCGGGCAGCTCTGAGGGAGAAACAAGAAGTTAGCAGTCCAGGGCTTGCAGGGGGTAGAGAGAAAGAGACAGACACAACCAGCGAGCGGGAGGGAGAAACAGTCCCCCCTCCCTCCCACACACAAATACCAAAGTGGGAAGGGTGTCTTGTACACACCAGGGACAGGGACGACGAGCCACAAATATCAGAGTGTGGTGAGAGGCAGGCGCCCACACTCACCTGGGATACAGAAGGAGAGCCGCATACATCTGCACTGGGGAGAGACAGCGGAGAGAAACCCAGATACATTAGTGATAGTCGGAGAGTGCCACCAACTTCAGCCCAGGAGAAGAGACTGAGCCCAAAGAAGGAAAGAGTGAGAGAGGGGGAATAAAAACAGCGCAAAGGTGCTCCCGCATCTACAACAGAGCGAGAACGCGTGCCCAGGGACAGATACAGGGTTAGGGCTCAGCGGGAAATAATCGATTTGCTCGAGTCGTAGTCAGTGCGACAATTCAAGTCGAAAGGTTGTGCTTTGGACCCTGGTACCTTTGCATTCCTGGTTGTTGCTCCTTTTCTTGTTGATAACCATGGGCCTACCGGCACTGGAGTTCAGTGATTGTTACCTGGACAGCCCACAATTCCGGGACAGAATCAAGTCTCATGAAGCAGAGCTGGAAAAAACAAACAAGTTCATTAAAGATCTAATTAAAGATGGAAAAGCACTGATTCAGGCCATGAAAAGTAAGTTTTGTTTAACAGTTAATTATGTAACCACTGGCATGAAATATGATTATTGTGAAGATTACCTTTGCTGAAAAGCAATTTAAGAGGATCCTCTGTAAATTCCTGTTATAGAATCTTGTAATAACGAGCTGGCTTATTGGAGTAAAACAGGATGCTGGCTAACAAGGTCTCTCTTGCTAGTGGTCTATGTTAAAAGTAGCTCCATACAGATGTTTACAATGTTGTAAAATATTGATATCCTTGTCTTCGTCAGATACTTAAGATTTAATCAGGGCTATGAAAGATAACAGCTCGTTTCAATCAGTTCTTGATGGGTAGAGATTGATGGAACATTATTCTCAAACAATTTAAGAATTATAAGATCACATCTAGCTTAAATAACTATTTTGAAACTAGCAGCTTCTCCAACTAGTTGATCTAGAATGATACAATGGTTACAGCACAGAAGGAGGCCATGCTATGATTAATTTGACCCATTGTGTTCCTGCTGGTTCTCTTTAGGAGTAACCTAAGCTGGTCCCACTCCCCTGTAAGCCCTGCAAATCTTTTCTCTTCAGATAATTATCCAATTCCCTTTTGAAAACTGTAATTGAATCTTCCTCCACCACACTCTCAGGCAGTGCAGTCCTAATCTTAACCTCTCGCTAAGTAAAAATAAAAAAATTTCCTCATGTCACCTTTGGTTCTAATGCCAGTCACTAACGGTGTCCCCTGGTTCTCGACCCTTCTGCCAATGGGAGCAATTTGTTGCAACGTCGAGTGACGTTGAGCATCTCAGTGAAATCTCTCAATCATCAATTCTTTTGAGAGAACAATTACCACTCATAACTTCCTTGCTTTTGCACTCTATGCCTCTATTTATAAAGCCCAGGATCTTGTGTGCCTTAACTCAATTTGCCTTGCCACCTTCATCAGTTTGTGCACAAATACCTCCAGGTCCCTCTGCTCTGCCACATTCTTTCAAATTGTACCCTGTAGTTTATATTGCCTTTCCTCGTTCTTACTATCAAATATATCATTTTACACTTCTCTGCATTAAATTCCAACTTCCATGTGTCCACCCATTGCACCTGCCTGTCCTTTTGAAGTCTATTACTATCCTCCCCACAGTTCATAATACTTTCAGGTTTTGTCACCTGAAAAATTTGGAATTGTGCCCCGCACACCCAAGTCTTGGTCATTACTAGAGATTAAGAAAAGAATTGACCTCGTACTGACCCCTGGGAAATCAACCATTCACTAGTAGCCTGTTTACTGTTACTTAGTCAATTTCCTTTCTATGCTGCCATTGTTCCTTTTAAACCATGGGCGTCAACTTTGCTGACAAACCTGTTATGTGGCACTTTAACAAACACCTTCTGGAAGTCTATGCACATTACATCAACTACATTACCCGATCTGTTACTTTATCAAAAAACTCAGTTAAAAAATTAATTAACCACAATTTGCACTCAACAAATTTGCACACAATGAATATGTGTTGGTTTTTCTTAATTTGTCCAAGTGATTGTTAATTTTGTCTCAGATAATTGTTTTTAAAAGCTTTCCCACCATCCAGGCTAAGTTGACTGATCTGTATCCTTTTTAAAACATTTATTTACCAATGTACATACGTAAATCTTTACAGTACTTCTCATATGTCAGAAACTTTTTATCATGTTGTGTAGCTGTTGTTAGTAGAAGGGTGTAGGAAAATCTGGCCCCTTTTCATCAATGTCGGAATTTAGATTGGAATCTAATATGCACGTTCAGCATTTTATATGACTCTGTAGTTAGTTTATTTCAAATTATCCTCCAAACTCCAACCTAAAGCATTGATAAATCAACAGGAAAATAACATCCCAACACTGTGTGAAATATAACTTGTCACTTGCCAGGGACATCAAGATGAAGTTGGACAGAGAGGTGTAATCTAACACAAGTTAATTTGTTTGCAGATGTAGTTAACTTGTCAGTGCTTACAGTAAAATTAACTCCTAGTGCAATCTAAATTATTATCAACATGAATGCATTTATCACAATTTATCCACATCAGTTGGATTTAATTTGATAAGTGTGACAACTATTTTCAAGTTTACAGTAAAGCCTTGGCAAGATGTCAACATTCAGTGTATCACTTCCAGTATTGCGGCTGTTACCTGACAGCATGAAGATTGTCAAATGTTCCTTTTGCGTAGAAGACTGGCTCTCCATTAATTTAGTTCACCAGTTGTGTCAGCAGCAAAGCATCACCTCTTGTCTTCTCTTCCTAACAAACTAAGCTTGCATGCATTGTATTTATACTGTATTTGTCCTTGTCCTCAAAAAAACCATTGCATTAACTGTTGCAATGTAATTCACTTTCATTTTCTCTACTTATATTTAAATTAAACAATCTAACCTCTCTTAAATCTTGTAACTTTTAACTCATGTCGGGGCTGGTTTAGCACAGGGCTAAATAGCTGGCTTTTAAAGCAGACCAAGGCAGGCCAGCAGCACGGTTCAATTCCCGTACCAGCCTCCCCGAACAGGCGCCGGAATGTGGCGACTAGGGGCTTTTCACAGTAACTTCATTAGAAGCCTACTTGTGACAATAAGTAATTTTCATTTTTTTCATTTCATTTTCATGCAAACTCACATTTTCCAAGATCTTCTTGAGCCTTTTGATCACCTATGAAAGCTTGACACATGCATAAACTTTCAGAAACTTGTTTTTGAAACAAACAATATCTGACCTTAAGTACATCTATTATTCTTAAGTTCCTTACCTTGAATTATCTGTTAATTTGAATCAATATCATTCAAAAAAGGCCTTCTGTTTTATTAAAGTTGTATTACTGGATAATACAATTTTTAAAAGTGAAAACCAACTTTGAATTAGCAAATTAGGCTATTTTCCAAACTACCATTTCCAACGAGCTGCTGAATCAACGGCAAATTTGGCCCTGTCAATCTTTTTCTCTAAGGTGTCACTTGAACAAAAGGGCATGTCCTGGAAAATGGTCAGCCTGTGGGAACTTTAGCAAGATGATAGTTAAGAAAGTTATACTGATAAGGTCAGAATGTTGTGCAGTCAGTCATTGGTTTTCTGTATCACTTGAAGGTCAGTGTTTGGATGGCTGCGTCTACTTTCTCGTAGAGAACAGCCATTCCTTCAGAACACTGAAGTCTCTTGAGGAAATTAACTCTTTGGCTGAAGTACAGCTTCTTTGTACAAACAAGATAATTCTGTAAAAAATTGCAGATTAACATTGCTCCTTTATATCCTTTATAACTATTCTATGTTCGACAGGACACCTAAATCTTCATTTAAAGATGGAGTTAAATTTTAAAAAGTTGAACAACCAGCAGATTTTGGACATACTTCAAATTGATGAAGCCCAGAGTTGAGCCTGGTTCCTTTAGTTGCCATGCCAAAAGTTTCAGCAGGCATACATGCACTTTGCAGTTTGACAACAGTTAAACATTTATCACTCTAAAAGCAGGATTAAAGAGCTGCTATATAATTACTGAGAGTAGTTCACTTCCCAGATATGTATTACAATATTGAAGTCCCTTTTTTGATGGAGTTGCATGTTACAGGTAGCCAGTGGTGCTTTAGGTTTCCATGTATGATGCAGGTTTTCTGGTCATTAGCATATTGCTGCTTGTGGAAGTTTGCAGAAAATTGATACCACATTCCCTGCATTACAACAGTGACTGCAATTAAAAACAAAAGTGCACTTTGAGCCGTCTGGTGATTGCTAAAAATAAATATAAATGCAAGTCTTTATTTAATGGTGTCTAGGTGTCTACCTTTCTTTTCAAGTTCTAACATGTGCAAACATGAAAGTTAAAAATTTCATGCAATGCTTCAGGGAGTGTCTGCAGATGATGTGTGCTGCTAATTATAAATATAACTTTCTCTGCACTTTGCACAGAGCTGATAGTTGTAGTCCTGGTGTTGAAAATATATCAAAATAAGCTTGTTTCTGGGTGCAACTGGTTAGTTATGGCAATGTTGATTTCTTGTCATTTCAGTCCTTGATAACAGTACTACTTTCTGCAAAAAATATTTTAGAGCTAGGGAAATTTTCATGAGCGGGAGCAAAAAACTTGCAATAACCACCAGAACCTTTGATTATAAAAATATATGGCATTGTTATACATTTAGAGCCAGGGCTTAAATGTTCTCTCTGATAGTGCTGTTTGTTTTCATAAGTTTCCTGAGAATCTGAAATGCCTGTGTTGCTCATCATTGAGCTACATGGCAGTCTAACTCGGAGGTACTGTTTTATTTGACCTAAATTGGATATATGTGTGAGCCCACATATACTGCCGCTTCAATTAATTTGAAGGTGGACTGAGGAAAAATCTTAAGGTGAGGCCACAGTGACAACTGTGACCAGATTCACACTCCTTCCTACATCAGTGGGCCATCTTAGACCATAAGACATAGGAGTGGAAGTAAGGCCATTCGGCCCATCGAGTCCACTCCACCATTCAATCATGGCTGATTTCAACTCCATTTACCCGCTCTCTCTCCATAGCCCTGACGTTGAGCTACCCTCCTACCTGCTAAGTATCTGAACCTGGTCAAAGCTTGCCCTTAAAGCTTTCTATCTAAAGTCTGGCTAGCGTAACAACATTTGTTGGACCTGACTGGCTGCCTATATCTTAGTTTGTTTAAATGCCTTGTGTTCACACACACAAGGCACCAGGGTTTGACACATTCTGAGATAAGGTAATGAATTGTTTATTATTTCATATACAACTGAAAACCAGTTGAGCATTGTACATTTTGATTAAATGTGTAATAGTCTCTAGTAATTCTTGATTTTAAAAATAATCTCCATTTTCAAATCCCTCATGGGTTTGGTTCTCACCCAGGATCTGGAATTCTTCCTGAACGGTCTCTGCCTCTGTATCTCTCTCTTCCTCCTGTAAGAATGCTCCTTAAAATCTGCCTCTTTTGTCAAGCTCTTTGTCACTTCTCCTAATGTCTTGTTTTTTTGGGTTGGTGTTAATTTTTGTTTTACTTCACTCGCGAAAGATTTGTGGGATATTTAAATATATTAAAGGTGTTCTATAAATCCAGGTTGTTAACTTATGACACTCTCGGCCTGCCTTTGAATTAGCAAGATTACCATTTAAAAAGTTCAAAGTGGGTATATTGACCTATTTTCTTTACTGGGAGATAGAGCATGATGCAAAACTTCACATTCTTTGCCATTTTTCATTTGTGCTGTAAAGGTGGCTACAATGGAGAAATGGAAATGCCAGCGACACATTAAACGGCACTAATCTTAGCTTGGCCTGACATGCATTTTTGGGACAGCATAGAGAGAGCAGCACTCTTACTTGGTTGTGTGATACTTGACCTATGAGTGCTTGATGCTGATCATGATTAACTGATAAAAGTAAATAAGCAATATCCCATGATGGCGCAACATTTGACCCAGTGTAGCGCACAAAGACTCCGAGAGACGAATAGAGTGAAGTCGATGAGGCTTTATTAAGCGTGACTGTTCCCCCGCAGTTCAGTAGTAGACTGCCTGCGGGGAGGACTCCTGGTTCTTATACTCCGCCTTCAGGGCGGAGCTAGAGGTCAACGGCCAACCAGGACCCGGGATCTGTCAGCCAATGTCATCACGGCTTCACAGTCCCACATGACCCCTAATGCATACTACCACATTCACCCCTTGTTAAAAATGAACCCGGCGGGGTGATGCTTCGCATGGTGGTAAGGGTTTACAAGGCTGGTCCTGGGAGGAAAACTTTCGCATGTTATTACAGTATGTACAAGGTTTTTTTTTTCCGAACTATTTACAGTAATCGTCAGGAGAAAAAGACAAAATATTCTCGTTAAAAGTCCACATATTGTAGTGTTAGATCGACGTCACGAGTCGGTCGGGCGGTCTGGTCGTCCGTGTCGATCGCCTCGGCCCCGGTGGTGGTGGTGGTGCTTGTTCCGGTGTTGTCGTCTCCGGGAGCCTTATGGTTTCAGCTTGGGCTTCACTCCTGGTCGGGCCTGGGAGGAGGACCGATCCTCCTGGGAAGGGGGCGGTCGCGGGGTGCGGCGGTGGCAGGAAGGGGGTGATTGGTGTCGGGGGGGTGTGTGTGTTGCCGGCGGGCGCCAGATCTCACAGGGAGACCGTGTCCTGTCGGCCGTCGGGGTACTCCACGTAAGCGTACTGCGGGTTCGCGTGAAGGAGGTGAACCCTTTCGACCAACGGGTCCGACTTGTGCGCCTGCACATGTTTTCGGAGCAAGATGGGTCCTGGGGCCGCCAGCCAGGTCGGCAGCGACGTTCCAGAGGAGGACTTCCTGGGGAAGACAAGGAGGCGCTCATGGGGCGTTTGGTTAGTGCTAGTGCACAGTAGTGACTGGATGGAGTGGAGGGCGTCCGGGAGGACCTCCTGCCACCGTGAAACCGGGAGGTCCCTGGACCGTAGGGCCAGTAGGACGGTCTTCCAGACCGTGCCGTTCTCCCTCTCTACTTGCCCGTTCCTCCGGGGGTTGTAGCTGGTCGTCCTGCTCGAGGCTATACCGTTGCTGAGCAGGAACTGGCGCAGCTCGTCACTCATGAAGGAGGACCCCCTGTCGCTGTGGACGTATGCGGGGCAACCGAACAGTGTGAATATGGTGTTCAGGGCTTTAATGACTGTGGCCGCGGTCATGTCAGGGCAGGGGATGGCGAATGGGAAGCGGGAGTACTCGTCCACCACATTAAGGAAGTATGTGTTGCGGTCGGTGGAGGGGAGGGGTCCTTTGAAATCCAGACTAAGGCGTTCAAAGGGGCGGGAAGCCTTAATCAGGTGCGCACCATCCGGCCTGAAAAAATGCGGTTTGCACTCTGCGCAGATGTGGCAGTTCCTTGTGACTGTACGGACCTCCTCCAAAGAGTATGGGAGGTTGCGGGACTTAATAAAGTGGTAGAACCGAGTGACCCCCGGGTGGCAGAGGTCCTCGTGGAGGGTTTGGAGGCGGTTAATTTGTGCGTTGGCACATGTGCCGTGGGATAGGGCATCGGACGGCTCGTTCAGCTTTCCGGGACGATACAAGATCTCGTAGTTGAAGGTGGAGAGCTCGATCCTCCACCTTAAGATCTTGTCGTTTTTGATTTTGCCCCGCTGTGCATTATCGAACATGAAGGCTACCGACCGTTGGTCCGTGAGGAGAGTGAATCTCCTGCCGGCCAGGTAATGCCTCCAATGTCGCACCGCTTCCACTATGGCTTGGGCTTCCTTTTCCACTGAGGAGTGGCGGATTTCTGAAGCGTGGAGGGTTCGGGAGAAAAAGGCCACGGGTCTGCCCGCTTGGTTAAGGGTGGCCGCTAGAGCTACGTCGGAGGCATCGCTCTCGACCTGGAAGGAGAGGGACTCGTCGATGACGCGCATCGTGGCCTTTGCGATATCCGCTTTGATGCGGCTGAAGGCCTGGCAAGCCTCTGTCGACAGAGGGAAGGTCGTGGTCTGTATTAGGGGGCGGGCCTTGTCTGCATACTGGGGGACCCACTGGGCGTAGTATGAAAAGAACCCCAGGCAGCGTTTTAGGGCTTTTGAGCAGTGCGGGAGGGGAAATTCCATGAGGGAGCGCATACGTTCGGGGTCGGGGCCTCTTATCCCATTGCGCACTATGTAGCCCAGGATGGCTAGCCGGTTGGTGCTAAAAACGCACTTGTCCTCGTTGTACGTGAGGTTCAAGGCTTTAGCGGTCTGGAGGAATTTTTGGAGGTTGGCGTCGTGGTCCTGCTGATCGTGGCCGCAGATGGTTACATTGTCGAGATACGTGAACGTGGCCCGCAACCCGTGTTGATCAACCATTCGGTCCATCTCTCGTTGGAAGACCGAGACCCCGTTTGTGACGCCAAATGGGACCCTTAGGAAATGGTATAATCGCCCGTCTGCCTCGAAGGCTGTGTACTTGCGGTCACTTGGGCGGATGGGGAGCTGATGGTAGGCGGACTTGAGGTCCACGGTGGAGAAGACCTTATATTGGGCAATCCGATTGACCATGTCGGATATGCGGGGGAGAGGGTACGCGTCTAGTTGTGTGTACCTGTTGATGGTCTGGCTATAGTCTATGACCATCCTTTGCTTCTCCCCTGTCTTTACTACTACCTCCTGTGCTCTCCAGGGACTATTGCTGGCCTGGATTATGCCTTCCTTCAGTAGCCGCTGGACTTCGGACCGAATGAAGGTCCGGTCCTGGGCGCTGTACCGTCTGCTCCTAGTGGCGACGGGTTTGCAATCCGGGGTGAGGTTTGCAAACAAGGATGGGGGCTGAACCTTGAGGGTTGCGAGGCCGCAGATAGTGAGTGGGGGTTTTGGGCCGCCGAATTTGAAGGTTAGGCTCTGTAGATTGCACTGGAAGTCTATTCCCAGTAATGTGGGGGCGCAGAGTTGGGGAAGGACGTAGAGCCTGTAGTTTTTGAACTCCCTCCCTTGCACCGTTAGGGTAACTATGCAGAAGCCTTTGATCTGTACGGAGTGGGATCCTGCAGCTAGCGAAATCTTTTGTGCGCTGGGACGGATGGTCAAAGAACAGCGTCTTACCGTGTCGGGGTGGATAAAGCTCTCCGTGCTCCCGGAGTCGACAAGGCATGGTGTCTCGTGCCCGTTTATCAGCACCGTTGTCGTCGTCGTCTGGAGCGTCCGGGCCAGTGCTTGGTCCAGCGTCATTGAAGCCAGCCGTGGTTGTAATGGTTGAGCGTCTTCTTCGAACCCCGTGGAGCCTTCGATGCTGGGGTCCGTTGTTGCCGTCCAAGATGGCGTCGGGGTGAACAAGATGGCTGCCCCATGCATCGCACATGGCTGGGGGGTCACAAGATGGCGGCGGGGGTGGACAAAATGGCCACCCCCATGCGTCGTACAGGTCTGGGGTGGTCCAAGATGGCGGCGCCCCTCCTCCCCTCGTGGTGGCCGGGACCCAAAATGGCGGCGCCTGCGGGTCGCACATGGGGCGCTGGGGGGGTTGGGGAGCGTTAGGAACACGCAGGACTCCCTCTTCTCTGGGGACAGCGGTGGCCGGGACCCAAAGTGGTAGCGCCGGCGGGTCATACATGGGGCGCGGGGGGGGGGGGGGGGTGGTTGGGGAGCGTAAAAGGCGTGCAGGGCTCCCTGTTCTCTGGGGAGAGCGGTGGTCGGGACCCAAGGTGGTTGCGCCTGCGGGTCGTACATGGGGCGCTGGGGGGGTTGGGGAGCGTAAAAAGCGTGCAGGGCTCCCTGTTCTCCTGGGACCGTGGCGACCTCCTGGGACCGGCACACAGCCGCGAAATGGCCCTTTTTCCCGCAGCTCTTACAGATCGTTGGCCGGGCAGTGCTGCCGGGGGTGTTTCGCCTGGCCGCAGAAATAGCAGCGGGCTTCCCCGGTGCGACTTGGCGTTTGAACCGCGCAAGCCTGTGGGGTGTCCGGGGGGCGGTGGGTTTGTCGCGACGGGTGCGTACGGAGCCCAATGGGCTGCCGCGTGGTCGGGGCCGTAGGCGCGGGTGTTTCGCGCGGCCACGTCTAGGGAGGCTGCTAGGGCCCGTGCCTCTGAGAGTCCGAGCGACACTTTTTCTAAAAGTCTTTTGCGGATTTGGGAGGAGTTCATACCTGCCACAAAAGCGTCGCGCATTAACATGTCCGTGTGTTCATTTGCGTTCACCGGCGGGCAGCTGCAGGCCCGTCCCAAAATTAGTAGCGCGGCGTAGAATTCATCTATCGATTCTCCGGGACTTTGCCGTCTCGTTGCGAGTTGATAGCGAGCGTAGATCTGGTTTACTGGGCGAACATAGAGACCTTTTAGTGCTGCGAACGCCGTCTGGAAATCCTCTGCGTCTTCGATGAGAGAGAAAATCTCCGTGCTTAACCTCGAGTGCAGGACCTGTAGTTTTTGGTCTTCTGTGACCCGGCCGGGGGCCGTTCTGAGGTAGGCCTCGAAACAAGTCTGCCATTGCTTGAAAGTTGCTGCTGCGTTCACTGCGTGGGGGCTGATCCTCAGGCATTCCGGGATGATCCTGAGCTCCATAGTCCTTTAGTCACGCTTAATAAATTGTAGCGCACAAAGACTCCGAGAGACGAATAGAGTGAAGTCGGTGAGGCTTTATTAAGCGTGACTGTTCCCCCGTAGTTCAGTAGTAGACTGCCTGCGGGGGAGGACTCCTGGTTCTTATACTCCGCCTTCAGGGCGGAGCTAGAGGTCAACGGCCAACCAGGACCCGGGATCTGTCAGCCAATGACATCACGGCTTCACAGTCCCACATGACCCCTAATGCATACTACCACAATAGTGCATGCTAACTTTATTTTCACTGGCACCGGCAGCGGCTCAGAGGAACAGTGGCACTGATGGAGAGCTGATGGGACTTTCCTGACTGTGAGGGTTCCAAGATGGCGAATGAAAGCAGCTTTGATTTGTTTGTGGTATCTGTAATGGTTAATTTGTTATTTGTCTGGTTTTAAACAAATCCACACAAGTTTTGTATTTTATTGTTTTTAGTGTTTAAATGAATTGTATTTTGTAATTCCTGTTGCTGTGACGTTAGCCTCTTGGCCAAGTCATTCATGTAACTGACTTACCTGGCTAAATAATGGTTAAATAAAATAACCTTTTATGGAGGAGGATTGGTTAACTAACAGAAAGCAGAGAGTGGGGCTAAATGGGTGTTTCTCTGGTTGGCAACCTGTAACTAGTGGGGTCCCTCAAGGATCAGTGTTGGGCCCGCAGTTGTTCACAATTTACATAGACGATTTGGAGTTGGGGACCAAGTGCAATGTATCAAAGTTTGCAGACGACACTAAGATGAGTGGTAAAGCAAAAAGTGCAGAGGATACCGGAAGTCTGCAGAAGGATTTGGATAGGTTAGGTGAATGGGCTAGGGTCTGGCAGATGGAATTCAATGTTGCCAAGTGTGAGGCTATCCATTTTGGGAGGAATAACAGCAGAATGGATTTTTATTTAAACGGTAAGATGTTAAAACCTGCTGCTGTGCAGAGGGACCTGGGTGTGCTGGTGCATGAGTCGCAAAAAGTTGGTGTGCAGGTGCAACAGGTGATTAAGAAGGCTAATCGAGTTTTGTCTTTCATTGCTAGAGGGATGGAGTTCAAGACTAGGGAGGTTATGCTGCAATTGTATCGGGTGTTGGTGAGGCCGCATCTGGAGTATTGTGTTCAGTTTTGGTCTCCTTACCTGAGAAAGGACATATTGGCACTGGAGGGAGTACAGAGGAGATTCACTAGGTTGATCCCAGAGTTGAGGGGATTAGATTATGACGAGAGGTTGAGTAGACTGGGACTGTACTCATTGGAGTTTAGAAGGATGCGGGGGGATCTTATTGAAACATATAAAATTATGAAGGGAATAGATAGGATAGATGCGGGCAGGTTGTTTCCACTGGTCGGGGAAAGCAGAACTAGAGGGCTTAGCCTCAAAATAAGGGGAAGTAGATTTAGGACAGAGTGTAGGAGGAACTTCTTCACCCAAAGGGTTGTGAATCTCTGGAATTCCTTGCCCAGTGAAGCAGTTGAGGCTCCTCCTTTAAACGTTTTTAAGAAAAAGACAGATACCTTTCTAAAGAATAAAGGGATTCGGGGATGTGGCGTACGGGCCGGAGAGTGGAGCTGAGTCCACAAAGATCAGCCATGATCTCATTAAATGGCGGAGCAGGCTCGAGGGGTCAGATGGCCTACTCCTGTTCCTAGTTCTTATGTAAATAAGATTTTCTGACACTGACCAGTGAAGTATACAAGTGGTTTTGTTGCTGATGCAACCAACATAATGAAGGAACATTCTTATCTGACAAGACAGTTTAGCAACTTGGTTAATCAAGGACTGCAGCATGACTCCAGATTATTGCTTGTTCCTCAGTACACCATCTGAGACCAATCTTTCAGTAACTATGTCACTCCCCTCTAAAATTCTTCTCCAGAAGTACCCAGCCAAATCTTGGTAGCTCTCTCCATTCCTTTTAAAGCCTTATGAAAACTTAATCTGTATCTGCACTGCCCCACACACCCTACCCTATTCATTTTCTTCACTTTACTGCTTCGTGTCCATATCACTATCTTTTTTTTTAAATTTAGAAGACCCAATTCTTTTTCCAATTCACCTCCCCTGCACATATTTTTGGGTTGTGGGGGTGACAACCACGCAGACATAGGGAAAGTGTGCAAAATAGGGAAAACTCACCCGGGGCCGGGATTGAACACGGCCTCAGCATTGTGAGGCAGCAGTGCTAACTACTGCGCCACCGTGCCGCCCTCCACCTCACTATCTAATAGAGTGCTTTAAAATGTTGGTCTTTGTGAGCAATCCCACACAAGTATTTTGCTGTTTTAATTTGAAAAGTCAACTTTATTTTCTTTCTATCCTAAAGTGTCAAGGAGGAAAAATTGGATCACAGCACATAGGTATAATTCACCATCTATTTAAAACAATAGTTTCTTAAATATTTAATTTAATTTCTTAATACAATAGTTAGATTTTATAGTTATTGTTAAATAGTATTAAACACGATTTTGAGAAGGACAAGATTGGAGTTGGTTGGAGCTAAGTGTTGGCTGAGCTGGAAAATACCATTAGTGGAAGGATGCAGTTGCAACATATATTTCCGTAAACAGTTTCTGTTAGAAATGATGAAATAGGAATTTATAGCGCATAATTCACAAGAGGAAGAATGGTTTTGATAACAGAAGTGCCTGTTTTTAATTTTGATGTAATGTGTATTTAGTTAAGAAAATGGAAGAAATCTGCTTATGCTGCACAAATTTTTGGAAGGCAAATCTTTTATATTTTTGGGTGTGGTGCGTACATCAAAATAAAATACCTTTTGGTGATGGTAAAAATTGAACCTTTCTAGACCGCCTTTAAACTGTCACATATTATTAATTTATATCATGGTTTAGTTGAAGAAATGGGTCACTGAACTTTTTAGTGTTAGTTGCAACACTTGGGTATGCATGAGCCATAGATTCAAAGAGGCCCTTCGACCCATGAATACTGGCTATCAAGCATCTAAAAATTCTAATCCCGTTTTCCTGCATTTGGTCCGTAGCCTTGTATGCTTATGGCGTTTCAAATGCTCAAACTGCTTCTTAAATGATGTGAGGATTCCCCCTCCACCACCCTTTCAGGCATTGAGTTCCATATTCCCACCACTCTCTGGGCGAAAATAGCTTTTCCTCAAATCCCCTCTAAACTTCCTGCCTCTTACCTTAAATCTATGCCCCCTGGTTATTGTTCCCACTGCTAACGGGAAAACGTTTATTATCTACCCTATCTATGTCCCTCATAATTTTGTACATCTCAATCAGGTTTCCTCAGAACCCTCTTTGCTCTAAGAAAAATAGCCCCAGCCGTTATAACCAGCCTCTTTTCATAGCTGGCATCCTGGTGAATCTCCTCTGCACCCTTTTTAGTGCAATCGCATCCTTCCTATAGTTTGGTGACAAGAGCTGCACACAGTACTCTAACTGTGGCCTAACCAGCGTTTTATACAGCTCCATCATAACCTCCCTGTTCTTATATTCCATACCTAGGCTAATAAAGGCAAGTACCTCATGTGCCTTAACTACCTTATCTACCTGTCCTGCCGCCTTCAGGGATCTTTGGACATGCATGCCAAGGTTCCTCTGGTCCTCTGTATTTCCTAGCGTCCAAATGTTCATTGTGTTTTCCCCTGCCCTGTTAGCCCACCCAAAATGCATCACCTCAAACTTTTCAGGGTTACATTCCATTTGCCACTGTTCTGTCCATCTGACCAGCTCACCGATATCGTCCTGCAGCCCAAGGCTTTCCTCCTCACTATTTATCACACCACTAATTTTCATGTCATCTGCAAACCTACTGATCATACTGCCCACATTCACATTCTAGGTCATTAATGTACATTAAGTGGAACATTGAATTTCTTGTATGACCTATAGTTTTCTTTTATTTGGAGGGAGACCATGGCAGTTGCAATGCGCTGCTGAATGTTCTTCAATTGTGTTGTTCACTTTCAGTGTCGTTCAAATTAATTCTACTTTTAGTGAATACTTTGATCATCCTGGGCATTTTATGGGCAGAAACACCTGTCATTTTCCTGAAACAGGTTAAATGTATGATTGTTTCCCCTTGCAAAGTGAAATATATTTATCTAAAATTCTAATGAAATGTCCATCAAATCCAAACAAACCAATAGATGATATGCACCAATTACCTGCTTTTTCTTTTTTCCCCCCCCCCCTCCCTCGCATCCCCCCCCCTCTCCCTCGCATCCCCCCCCCTCTCCCTCGCATCCCCCCCCCTCTCTCGCATCCCCCTCTCCCTCGCACCCCCCCCCTCTACCTCGCAAACCCCCCCCTCGGATCCCCACCCCTCCCTCGGATTCCCCCCCCTCTCCCTCGGATCCCCCCCCTCTCCCTCGGATCCCCCCCCTCTCCCTCGGATCCCCACCCCCTCTCCCACGGATTCCCCTCCCCCTTTCCCTCGGATCTCCCCCCCCCCCCTCGGATCTCCCCCCCCCCCCCCCTCGGATCCCCCCTCCCTCGGATCGCCCCCCCCCTCCCTCGGATCGCCCCCCCCTCCCTCGGATCGCCCCCCCTCCCTCGGATCTCCCCCCCCTCCCTCGGATCGCCCCCCCCCCCCTCAGATCGCCCCCCCCTCCCTCGGATCGCCCCCCCCTCCCTCGGATCGCCCCCCCTCCCTCGGATCGCCCCCCCTCCCTCGGATCGCCCCCCCCCCTCGGATCGCCCCCCCCCCCCTCGGATCGCCCCCCCCCCCCTCGGATCGCCCCCCCCCCCCTCGGATCGCCCCCCCCCCTCCCTCGGATCGCCCCCCCCTCCCTCGGATCGCCCCCCCCTCCCTCGGATCGCCCCCCCCTCCCTCGGATCGCCCCCCCCTCCCTCGGATCGCCCCCCCCTCCCTCGGATCGCCCCCCCTCCCTCGGATCGCCCCCCCTCCCTCGGATCGCCCCCCCCCCTCGGATCGCCCCCCCCCCCTCCCTCGGATCCCTCTCCCTCGGATCCCCCCTCTCCCTCAGACTCCCTCTCCCTCGGACTCCCCCTCCCTCCCTCTCCCTCGGACTCCCCCTCCCTCGGATCCCCCCCTTCCTCGGATCCCCAGCCCCCCCCTCCCTCGGATCGCCCCCCCCTCCCTCGGATCGCCCCCCCCTCCCTCGGATCGCCCCCCCTCCCTCGGATCGCCCCCCCTCCCTCGGATCGCCCCCCCTCCCTCGGATCGCCCCCCCCCCCTCGGATCGCCCCCCCCCCCCTCCCTCGGATCCCTCTCCCTCGGATCCCCCCTCTCCCTCAGACTCCCTCTCCCTCGGACTCCCCCTCCCTCCCTCTCCCTCGGACTCCCCCTCCCTCGGATCCCCCCCTTCCTCGGATCCCCAGCCCCCCTCTCCCTCGGATCCCCCCCTCCTCCTCGGATCCCCCCCTCCCTCGGATCCCCACCCCCCCTCTCCCACGGATCCCCTCTCCCACGGATCCCCTCTCCCTCGGATCCCCCCCCTCCCTCGGATCCCCACCCCCCCTCTCCCACGGATCCCCTCTCCCACGGATCCCCTCTCCCACGGATCCCCTCTCCCACGGATCCCCTCTCCCACGGATCCCCTCTCCCACGGATCCCCTCTCCCACGGATCCCCTCTCCCACGGATCCCCTCTCCCTCGGATCTCCCCCCTCCCTCGGATCCCCTCCCCTCCCTCGGATCCCCAGCCCCCCTCTCCCTCGGATCCCCCCCTCCTCCTCGGATCCCCCCCTCCCTCGGATCCCCACCCCCCCTCTCCCACGGATCCCCTCTCCCACGGATCCCCTCTCCCTCGGATCCCCCCCCTCCCTCGGATCCCCACCCCCCCTCTCCCACGGATCCCCTCTCCCACGGATCCCCTCTCCCACGGATCCCCTCTCCCACGGATCCCCTCTCCCACGGATCCCCTCTCCCACGGATCCCCTCTCCCACGGATCCCCTCTCCCTCGGATCTCCCCCCTCCCTCGGATCCCCTCCCCTCCCTCGGATCCCCTCCCCTCCCTCGGATCCCCTCCCCTCCCTCGGATCCCCTCCCCTCCCTCGGATCCCCTCCCCTCCCTCGGATCCCCTCCCCTCCCTCGGATCCCCTCCCCTCCCTCGGATCCCCTCCCCTCCCTCGGATCCCCTCCCCTCCCTCGGATCCCCTCCCCTCCCTCGGATCCCCTCCCCTCCCTCGGATCCCCTCCCCTCCCTCAGATCCCCTCCCCTCCCTCGGATCCCCACTCTCCCTCGGATCCCCCCTCTCCCTCAGACTCCCTCTCCCTCGGACTCCCCCTCCCTCCCTCTCCCTCGGACTCCCCCTCCCTCGGATCCCCCCCTTCCTCGGATCCCCAGCCCCCCTCTCCCTCGGATCCCCCCTCCTCCTCGGATCCCCCCCTCCCTCGGATCCCCACCCCCCCTCTCCCACGGATCCCCTCTCCCACGGATCCCCTCTCCCTCGGATCCCCCCCTCTCCCACGGATCCCCTCTCCCACGGATCCCCTCTCCCACGGATCCCCTCTCCCACGGATCCCCTCTCCCACGGATCCCCTCTCCCACGGATCCCCTCTCCCACGGATCCCCTCTCCCTCGGATCTCCCCCCTCCCTCGGATCCCCTCCCCTCCCTCGGATCCCCTCCCCTCCCTCGGATCCCCTCCCCTCCCTCGGATCCCCTCCCCTCCCTCGGATCCCCTCCCCTCCCTCGGATCCCCTCCCCTCCCTCGGATCCCCTCCCCTCCCTCGGATCCCCACTCTCCCTCGGATCCCCTCTCCAATTACCTGCTTTTTCAACAAGTAGGCTCAAATATGTGAAGTTTGTGAGACTAAGGTCAGGATTTCTGCTTCCGAGACGGTGGTTAAAGAATTCCCAGTGAAAGGAGTAGACTTACTTGTGGGAAATGATTTGGCAGGAATGAAGGTTGTAGCTTCACCATGATTATGGAGAGTCCGAGGGAAATACTGCAGATAGCACATGAGTTACCAATGGTAGGGCATATGGGAATTAGGAAACCCCATTGGGCAGCAAGTGACTCAAAGAAAGAAATGTTGAAAGTCATTGATCACCTATCAAGTGACAATGGCAGTGAATCTGATTCAGCTGATATTGATGGAATGATCTCTATGTGAGTGATTCCCAGAGATTTGGCGAAGATAAAATCTAGTAGATTCTGAGAATTCTAAGATTGAAGATGACCATAAGAAAGGAGTCCAAATCTAATAGTAATGACAGTGTTGAAGAGTCAGGTGAGAGTTGTTGTGTTATGTACTCTGGGATAACACAGGCTGCAACTGGATGCAGCTTTAACCAAAAGATACTAAAGACCTTGAAATTAGTTCAATCTGATTTATTGAACAGTAGCACAGTTAGCACAGTTCTCAATGAGTTCGACTCTCTGCTAACCTAAGTGTGGTTACTCTGTCTGACTGAACCAGACTAGCTCTTAGCCACGTGCTGGAGGTGTGATACTGTAAATACACCCTGACTCACTCTGTAGATGTTTATCAGTGGAAAGAGGCGGAGTGTGAGTGGCTCGTGCCTTTTATAGTGAGATACCACCCCTGAGTGTCCTGCCTGCTCATTGGTCATGTCCTATTCTCTGTGCTCATTAGCTGCCTGTCTGTGCCTGTCTGTATATCATTATCTGCATGTCTGCATATCATGACATCTCCCCTTTTTAAAAATGTTTTGTTGGCATATGGGAACGTACTTACATGTGGTGGCATATATTAACATATTTACAAGCGGTGGCATATGTGAACGTATTTGCATGTGAAGACAGCTGTCTAATGTGAGAAAACAGAACATAGCAAACAAAACAAATGTTCATAAGTCCAGTCTCTGGGGCTTGCGTCTGATCCTTGTCGACCGCCGGAGAGGTGGCGGTGGGGACGACGGCGCCTTGACAGGCGGGATGGAAGCCTGACTGGTGGCCTCGTAGTTCGAGGTATCAGGAAGTGGCAAAACAACGGACGGAAAGGGAGAAGAAAGCAATTGTGGGCAGGCAACTTTGCGCAGTGCCCGTCTGTTTAATCGCACATCAGAACCATCAGCCATACGTACAACATACAAGCGGGGCGCAGCCTGTCGACAACGACAGCTGGAACAGACCAGCCACCATCCGGTATCTTGATTCTGACAGTGTCTGCCGGGGATAACACGGGCAAATTGGTGGCATGAGCATCATAGCCCCGCTTTTGCTGGTTTTGGACTGCTGCACCTTCTGCAGCACCAGGAGGTGATCCAGGATGGGCAAGTGGGTGGCTGGAAGTGTCGTCCGCAGGTTCCTGTTCATCAGGAGTTGAGCTGGCGACATGCCAGTGGACAGTGGGGCCGCCCTGTACGCAAGCAGCGCGAGGTAGATGTCAGAAGCAGAATCCGCGGCCTTGCAGATGAGCTATTTCACAATGTGCACCCGTTTTTTAAACCTTCCCATTGGACTGCGTATAGTGTGGGCTGGAAGTGACATGTTTGAAGTGGTATGATTTGGCAAACGTAG
Source organism: Scyliorhinus torazame (assembly GCF_047496885.1). Lineage (NCBI taxonomy): Eukaryota > Metazoa > Chordata > Chondrichthyes > Carcharhiniformes > Scyliorhinidae > Scyliorhinus > Scyliorhinus torazame. The sequence continues at coordinate 259,780,602 of NC_092713.1, forward strand.
ACCACTCGTGGCTGTTGAAGCACGGGCCATTGTCACTCGTGACAGTGAGTGGGATACCATGCCTGGAGAACGTCTCCTTTCAGGCCTTGATGACGGTCCGAGATGTGAGATCTGAAAGCTTCATGACTTCAAGGTAATTGGAGAAATAGTCAATAATCAACACGTAGTCACGACCATTTGCACGAAAGAGGTCGATGCCAACCTTGGACCATGGGGAGGTCTTGATTTCATGCTGCTGGAGCGTCTCCTTGCTCTGTGCTGGCTGGAAGCATTGACAGGTCGCACAGTTGAGGACCATGGTCGAGATGTCCTGGCTAATACCGGGCCAGTAGACAGCCTGCCTGGCTCTGCGTCTGCACTTAGCGACACCTAGGTGTCTCTCATGGATTTGGCGGAGCACCAAGCTCTGGAGACTGAGTGGAATGACAATCCGGTCCAGCTTGAGGAGGATACCATCAATCACCGTCAGGTGATCCTTTACATTGTAAAATTGAGGGCACTGCCCTTTCTGCCAGCCATTGGCGAGGTGGTGCATGACAAGCTGCAAGAGGGGGGTCTTTGACTGTCTCCTCGCGGATACGAACCACCTTCTCATCAGACGCCGGGAGGATGCTAGCACACAGCTGCACCTGTGATTCAATCTGCTGGATGATTTCCAGCGGTTCACTAGGCAATGTGATGGAGCGGGATAATGCATCAGCGATGGTGAGCTCCTTGCCAGGCATGTACACTAAGTCAAAGTCGTACCTTCTGAGTTTGAGGATGCGTCCGAGGCGTCATGTTGTTCAGGTCCTTGGGGATAATGTGGTCCAGAGGCCTATGATCCACCTCGACAGTGCATGTCGGCAGGCCGTAGACATAGTCATGAAATTTGAGAATGCCAGTGAGAAGACCCAGGCATTCCTTCTCTATTTGCGCATACCTTGTTTCGGTGGGCGTCATGGTCCTCGAGGCATAGGCTACCGGTGCCCAGGATGAAGTGTCATTGCGTTGAAGCAGCACCGCACCGATGCCATCCTGGCTCGCATCTGTCGAGATCTTCGTCTCCCTGTCTGGGTCGAAAAATGCCAAGACGGGTGCCGTGATGAGCTTGGCCTTCAGCTCCAACCACTCTGCCTGATGTGCTACCTTCCACTCAAAGGCAGTGGACCTTTTCACCAGTTTTCGTAGGGCTGTGGTGTGTGAGGCCAGGTTTGGGATGAACTTGCCCAGAAAATTGACCATGCCCAGGAAGTGCAACATGGCCTTCTTGTCTTCAGGGACCTTCATGGCTTTGATGGCCTTGACCTTGTATCCGGGCACATGCCCTGCTGAGAGATCTGGTCACCTAGGAATTTGAATGTCGACATGCCAAAGCAACATTGGGACCTGTTCAGCTTCAGGCCATTGGCATGGACACGGCAGAATACCTGCTGGAGACGGGAAACATGCTCTTCAGGGGTTGTGGACCATATGATGATGTCGTCCACGTACACACGAACCCTTCAATGCCCTCCATCATCTGCTCCATGATGCGATGGAAGATCTCCGATGCCGAGACAATGCCAAACTGCATGCGATTATAGCAGTATCTGCCAAACGGTGCGTTGAAGGTGCAGAGCCTTCTGCTGGACTCATCCAGCTGGATTTGCCAGAATCCATGTGACGCATCTAACTTGGTGAAAAAACGTGTGTGTGCCACCTCACTGGTGAGTTCCTCCCGCTTCGGGATGGGGTAGTGTTCACGCATTATATTCTTATTGAGATCCTTGGGATCAATGCAGATGCGCAGGTCTCCCGAAGGCTTTCTAACACATGCCATCGAGCTGATCCAGTCAGTCGGTTTGGTTACCTTGGAAATGATGCCCTGTTGCTGAAGATTCTTGAGCTGTGCCTTCAGGCGCTCCCCCAGCGGAGCCGGGACCCGGCGTGATGCGTGGACCACTGGCTTGGCATCAGGTCACAGCAGAATCTTGTATCGATATGGCAGCGTGCCCATCCTGTCGAACACACCTGGATACTGAGCGAGGATGTCGTCAATGCCGGCCTGAAAATCCACATTGGAGGATGTTGTTGTGTAAACCCACTGCACGAGGTTCAGCTGCTTGCAAGCATGCGCGCCAAGAAGGGATGCCCTGTCTGGCTTGACAATTTCAAAACTTAACTGTGCATGGGTGTTCCGGTTGGACATGAGTAGATGGCAGGATCCCAGTGCTGTGATGGCATTTCCGTTGTAGCCTGCAGGCTGCTGGATGGACCTTGTGGGGGCTTCTTGATGCTTTTGAAATCTGCCTGTGAGAGGGAGTTGGCAGAAGCACTTGTGTCCAGCTTAAACCAGCTTAAACCGGTACCTGTGGGAAAACATAGGGCGGGATTCTGCATTGCCCGATCCAGTGGTCAGGCGGAGAATCCCCGTTTGCAACCAAATTGGGCTCGGCTCTGTTTTTTGGAAGCTCCGCCCCCTCTAAATCGGCCTCATCGAGAAGCGCACTACATGCCGTTGCGATGGCGTCAGCGCGCCGCTTTGAGGCCCTCCCCCGATAGGCCGAGTTCACGACCGCGCAGGTCGCGTGTGGTGTGAGTTTTCGGAAACTTGGTGTGGCGGCTGCGGACTGTATCCAGCACCGCCCACAGTCAGCTGGAGGGGGTGGGGAGGGAGGCTGGGAGCCGTGCTGCTGGCATGGGGGGCTTCAGAGAGGGCTGTGGGGGACTGGTAGGGGTTGGGCCAGGGTTGGCGATTGGGGGGTCCAGGGGACACTATTTGGCTAGCTGAGACCGTGCGCGGGCGGCACCATGTTATACGGCACAACCGCTGCAGGTCATCGCCGTGTGCCTGTTCGGCCACGGGCCCAGCAATTCTCTGGCCGTTGATGTCAAGAACGGCGTGAGTTTTATCCGGCGCCGCTGCTAGTCCCCCACCGGGCGGAGCATCGGTGCGGGGCCGCCGCCGACTTTTTCATTGTAAAACTAGACACTTCCTCCGGACATAGCCTCGAAATCAGAGAAGCCCAGGGTCTCCCAAATGGAGAATCCAGCCCCAGAACCTTTGGTTCTGAATTTTGGTTGGAGCAGTTCAAAGTCTCGCTCTCTGATCAGATGTATCCTCTGTGAAAGCAATCACGTAGTAATAATGCTATAATGATCGTCCTCAGGCATATGTCAACAAATAGCTACTGAAATTGCAAGTACTGATTCTTTTTTCATCTCTGAGCAGGCTGTTTTTTTCAAATATAAAGAGCAGGGATTTACATAACTTGAGAGCTTGACAGTTCCACAGACCTTATCCACCTTTTAAGCACATTTGCATCTACTCTTAAAAATCCTAAACCATACATTGTCTGAAATGGATCTCGCTCCAGTAAAAATGGTTCTGTTTGAAATCTGTATCGAGCTCAGAAAGGTCTGCTGGGCTTGGGTTTCTCCCATGTGCGAGTCACACCTGACACCCCCCAAAACAGTGAAAATAGGATTTGTTGGAAATGGGGATGGGATTTCTGGATTGGGCATCCCGGTACCATTTTGGCTATTTGGCTAAGGTGTGCAGTTTCCATGATTCTGTGAAAATCCAGGCTGGAATTCTCCGGTTGTTTGCTGGCAGTGGGATTTTCTGGTCCTGCTGGCAGCCTGCGGGTTTCCCGGCACTGTGGGATGGCTTCAATGGGAATACCCGTTGACAGCTGCGGGAGCAGAGAATCCCGCTGCCAGTGCGTGGCATGCTGCCTGCTGCCTCCTGTCTCCTGTCACCGATAAACATGTGCAGCTGGGATGCCAGCAAATCCCGCCCCAGGCTTAAATGTACTTGTTAATCTCTGCAGGAGGCAAGCAGCTCCACTCATGCACTGTTATTTTTCAGAGTAGGGTGGGTGATAAGCTTAGTGTGTGCATAAGTTAGTTATATAAATACCTGTTTAAAATTAGAACTTGGGTAATAGAAATGAAATGGACATTTGATTCAGGTACAGAAATAACCAGCATGTGCAGAGATGTCAAAAATATCTTCCATCTGGAGAATCCTATACTCCTTGGACCAGAGGCACAGTGTGTTCAGACTGCAATATTTTAAAGTTTTTAGTATTACAGATTTCAAGAAGCATGTATTACAAAATATTTATATTTATTCAACTGGAATTCATAATGTTTTCCAGCTGGCTTTTCCTTGATTAACACATGGTATTAGCTGAATTCAAGCTCATCTTTGAGTAAAGAGTAGGAAGGCAGTACAGGTGTCCCCTGCGGTCATCTCCCTGCAAAACAGATATACCGCTTTGGATACTTCTGAGGGAGATGCTCACCAGGGGAAGGCAGCAGCAGCCAGGTTCATGGCACGTGGCTGGTGCTGCTGCGCAGGAGGCCAGGTAGAAGAATGGCAGGGCTATAGTGAAAGGGGACTCAATCGTAAGGGGAATAGACAGGCGGTTCTGCGGATGCAATTGAGACTCCAGGATGATATGTTGCCCCCCTGGGGCAAGGGTCACGGATGTCTCGGAGCGGCTGCAGGACATTCTTCGGTGGGGGGGGGGGGGGGGGGGGGGAACAGCCAGCTGACATGGTGCGTATAGGCCCCAGTGATATAGGTACAAAACGGAATGAGGACCTACAAGCTGAATTCAGGATGTTAGGAGTTAAATTAAAAAGTAGGACCTCAAAGGTAGTAATCTCAGGATTCCTACCAGTGCCACGAGCTAGTCAGAATAGGAATGTCAGGATAGATAGGATGAATGTGTGGCAAGAGCGATGGTGCAAGAGGGAGGGATTCAAATTCCAGGGGCATTGGAACCGGTTCTGGGGGAAGGTGGGACCAGTACAAACCGGACGGTCTGCACCTGGGCAGGACTGGAACCAATGTTCTCGGGGGGGGGGGGGGGGGTGGGGACAGAAACAAGGCAGTAAGTGGGAAAGTGTAAGGCAGAGAAGCCATAGTCAAAAATCAAAAAGGACCACAGTACAGGGTACAGTGACTGAGGAGAGCTCAGTGAATAGGCCCAGTAATACTAAAAGGAATAAAACGGGAAGTAAAAACATAACTGGAAAGCGAAGCAGCAGGTTATTACATGAAGATATGGATTCAACGATCAGGATAATTAGGAGAAAAGTTCAGAGGAAAAATAACTTGGGAGAGGTTACTGATGGAGGTGTTAAGATTCAAAACGGAGGTATAAAAGCCAACATAAGGGTACTTTACCTGAATGCTCGTAGTATTCGGAATAAGGTAAATGGCGCAAATCATCGTGAATGACTATGATTTAATGGCCATTACTGAAACTTGGTTAAAGGATGGTCACGACTGTGAGTTAAATATCCAAGGGTATCAAACTATTCGGAAGGACAGAGTGGATGGTAAGGGAGGTGGTGTAGCTCTGTTATTTAAGGATGACATCAGGCAGTAGTGAGGAATGACATCGGTGCTATGGAATCATAGACTTCATAGAATTTACAGTGCGGTAGGAGGCCATTTGGCCCATCGAGTCTGCACCGGCCCCTGGAAAGAGGACCCTACCCAAGCCCCCACCCATCCCAATAACCCCAACCAAGACTTTTTGGACACTTGAGGGCAATTTAGCATGACCAGTCCACCTAACCTGCACATCTTTGGACTGTGGGAGGAAACCGGAGCACCCAGAGGACACCCACGCAGACGTGGGGAGAACATGCAGACTCCGCACAGACAGTGACCCAAGCCTAAAATCGAACCTGGGACCTTGGAGCTGTGAAGCAACTGTGCTAACCACTGTGCTACCGTGCAGACCCTTTGGAGGATAAAGTTGAATCCATTTGGGTGAAAATCAGAAATAGTAAGGCAAAAAAGTCACTGATCGGTGTAGTCTATAGGCCACCAAATAGTAACATTACGGTGCGGCGGGCAATAAACAAAGAAATAACTGATGCATGTAGAAATGGTACAGCAGTCATCATGGGGGATTTTAATCTACATGTCGATTGGTTTAATCAGGTCTGTCAAGGCAGCCTTGAGAAGGAGTTTATAGAATATATCCACGATAGTTTCCTAGAATAGTATGTAATGGAATCTATGAGGGAACAAGCGATCCTAGACCTGGTCCTGTGTAATGAGACAGGATTGATTAATGATCTCATAGTTAGGGATCCTCTCGGAAGGAGCGATCACAATATGGTGGAATTTAAAAGACCGATGGAGGGCGAGAAGGTAAAATCAAACGTTAGTGTTTTGTGCTTAAACAAAGGAGATTATAATGGGATGAGAGAAGAGCTGGCTAAGGCAGACTGCGAGCAAATACTTTATGGTGAAACAGTTGAGGAGCAGTGGAGAACCTTCCAAGCGATTTTTCACAGTGCTCAGCAAAAGTTTATACCAACAAAAAGGAAGAATGGTGTAATGAGGGAAAATTGACCATGGATATCTAAGGAAATAAGGGAGCGTATCAAATTGAAGGAAAAAGCATACAAATTGGCAAATATTAGTGGGAGACTTGAGGATTGGGAAATTTTCAGGGGAGCAACAGAAAACTACTAAAAATGCTATAAAGAGTAAGATAGATTATGAGAGTAAACTTGCTCAGAATATAAAAACCGATAGTAACAGTTTCTACAAATATATAAAACAAAAGTGAGTGGCTAAGGTAAATATTGGTCCTTTGGAGAATGAGAAGGGAGATTTGATAATGGGAGATGAGGAAATGGCTGAGGAACTGAACAGGTTTTTTGGGTCGGTCTTCTGACTGATGGAAATGAGGCTGTGACAGGTGAGGACATTGAGACGATTGTTATCACTGAGGAGGTAGTGATGGGCAAGCTAATGGGGCTAAAGATAGACAAGTCTCCTGGCCCTGATGGAATGCATCCCAGGGTACTAAAAGAGATGACTAGGGAAATTGCAAATACACTCGTGATAATTTACCAAAATTTACTAGACTCTGGAGTAGTCCCAGTGGATTGGAAATTAGCAAATGTGACACCACTGTTTAAAAAAGGGGAAGGCAGAAAGCGAGTAATTATAGGCCACCTAGCTTAACTTCAGTAGTAGGGAAGATGCTGGAATCTATCATGAAGGAAGAAATAGCGAGGCATCTGGATGGAAATTGTCCCATTGGACAGACACAGCATGGGTTCATAAAGGGCAAGTCATGTCTAACTAATTTAGTGGAATTTTTTGAGGATATTATCAGTGCGGTAGACAATGGGGAACCAATGGATGTGGTATATCTGGATTTCCAGAAAACTTTTGACAAGATGCCACACAAAAGGTTGCTGCATAAGATAATGATGCATGGCGTTAAGGGTAAAGTAGTAGCATGGATAGAGGATTGGTTAATTAATAGAAAGCAAAGAATGGGGATTAATGGGTGTTTCTCTGGTTGGCAATCAGTCGCTAGTGGTGTCCCTCCGCGATCAACGTTTGGCTCACAATTGTTCACAATTTACATAGATGGTTTGGAGTTGGGGACCAAGTGCAATGTGTCCAAGTTTGCAGATGACACTAAGATGAGTGGTAAAGCAAAATATGCAGAGGATATTGGAAGTCTGTAGAGGGATTTGGATAGGTTAAGTGAATGGGCTAGGGTCTGGCAGATGGAATACAATGTTTTTTGTTTTTAAAAATAAATTTAGTGTACCCAATTAATTTTTTTTCCAATTCAGGGCCAATTTAGCGTAGCCAATCCACCTAGCCTGCACATATTTTGGGTTGTGGGGGCGAAACCCACGCAAACACGGGGAAAATGTGCAAACTCCACACGGACAGTGACCCAGAGCCGGGATCGAACCTGGGACCTTGGCGCTGTGAGGCAACAGGGCTAACCCACTGTGCCACCGTGCTGCCTCATGGAATACAATGTTGACAAATGTGAGGTTATCCATTTTGGTAGGAATAACAGCAAAAGGGATTATTATTTAAATGATAAAATATTAAAACATGCTGCTGTGCAGAGGGACCTGGGTGTGCATGATTTGCAAAACGTTGGTATACAGGTGCAACAGGTGATTAAGAAGGCGAATGGAGTTTTGTCCTTCATTGCTAGAGGGATGGAGTTTAAGACTAGGGAGGTTATGCTGCAACTGTATAAGGTGTTAGTGAGGCCACACATGGAGTATTGCGTTCAGTTTTGATCGCCTTACCTGAGACGTACAGGCGCTGGAGAGTGTGCAGAGGAGATGCACCAGGTTAATCCCAGGGTTGAGGGGGTTGAATTACGAGGAGAGGTTGAGAAGACTGGGACTGTACTCATTGGAATTTAGAAGGATGCGGGGGGGATATTATAGAAACATAAAATTATGAAGGGAATAGATAGGATAGATGCGGGCAGGTTGTTTCCACTGGCAGGTGAAAGCAGAACTAGGGGGCATAGCCTCAAAATAAGGGGAAGTAGATTTAGGACTGAGTTTAGGAGGAACTTCTTAACCCAAAGGGTTGTGAATTTATGGAATTCCCTGCCCATTGAAGCAGTTGAGGCTCCATTAAATGTTTTCAAGATAAAGATAGATAGTTTTTTGAAGAATAAAGGGTTACGGTGTTCGGACGGGAAATTGGAGCTGAGTCCACAAACGATCAGCCATAATTTGATTGAATGGCGGAGCAGGCTCGAAGGGGCAGATGGCTTACTCCTGCTCCTAGTTCTTATGTTCTTATGTTATGTTCTGGAAGGATATCTTTGTTGAATGTTGCAGTGTCCTTTTGTGGCCACTCACCGGTTTCAGAATATGTAGTTGTTTTTCTAATCAAATATTCTATAATAAGTGCTGTTGATGAGTTCCATTCTGCTGTGTGCAGAAAAAGAAAAGCTTGCAATTAGCTATGATCTCTTACATAAGAAACTGAATTTTCATTTCATTTCAACGTCTTTGCCCAAAATTGTGTATTCTAGAGCCAGAGAATGTGGTCCAGTAAAACTGTCCACTGTCACTCTGACGACAATGCCAGTCTACATCTACTTTGTTCAACATTAATATTTGTGTTTAAAACAAACATGTTTGATCTAGAGTTTAAAGCAGCAATTTAACTTTGCAAATCTGGTGAAATTCCATTTTTCCAAATTTGATGACCCCCAATTTGATTCACACATTGTCAGACACCTATTATTCTGTACTCAAAAGGACACTGCAACGTTCGACAAAGATATCCTTCCGGAACATGACATAAGAACATAAGAACTCGGAGCAGGAGTAGGCCATCTGGCCCTTCGAGCCTGCTCCACCAATCTGTACACATGTAGTTAAAATAATAATGTATTATACGTATTCTAAACTACTCTTTTAAAATATTTACCATCTGTGTAGTGTCCTGCTAATTGCAATCTGAAGAATGAATTAAATTTGTCAGTCAGATTTATTGTCCAAAATATAATTACTTGGATTCTCTCTGCAAATTTTCAGGGGCAAATTATCTTTCCGCACAGTCAACTTCGTTACTGGGTAGTTTATCCTTCCATATAATTTTGGAAGTTGTGTTAGAATGCTAGTTTTTTCCCCCCTAACGCTCCCTTATGAATTGGAGTTTTCAAACAAGGGGTGTGTTTAGCTCAGTTTGCCAATATTATTAGAACAGTTGGCATGAGATTAAAGTAAGTTTCTTTACCTACTACCTGTGCCAACATTTTTGTTAATGAATGAAGGGTAAAATGCTAGCAAGAATTCTGCTTTTGGCCAGTGGAATCTTACGGTTTAATTGAAATCACCAATACTTAAAAAGAAATAATCTCCTTTCTTCTCCTCCCATGTCTTCCCACTGACATAACCAGGATTTCTCCTGCATTGTACTGTCATGTGTGATCATATAAGTTATGCAATTAACATCTTGTTCACTGAAGGAGATTGTATTTCCTGCTTAAAATAGGGCAAAATATAGTTGGCTGATGTATGTTTAAAAAAACAAACATTTTAAGCTGAGACTGAAATATTTAAAGCTTGTTTTTGTTGGGTGGAGGGAATATAGGAAAATTCATTACACTCCACACTGTGTTGTATGGATATGAGATTGTTCAAACTAATACAAATGTAGAAGCTTGCTACAGTGCCAACCTTTTCTCTACAACTCAAAACCTGAGTTTGGCTCTTGGAAGGGATAGATAATGTTTTTTTTGACCTTGCTTTTTAGGAACAAATAAGACCTATTATAAATGCATTTTTTGTTCTGAGCAAACTTTTTTTTTAATGTATCACTCTTGTGATACAGATGTTGTTCAGTTCAGTGGTATTACTGGGCTATTTTCTCCTCTTCAAAGCCAATTATAATAGCTCACCACTATCCTGGCTGAGATCAGCGAACTCCACGCAGGCAAGTGGTTAAGCCTCAGGCCTTTACGATGAGCATAACTCATTGCCACATCATATGGTTTGTCTACCAACTGAGCCATGGGGAGAGCTTCCTGTGATCAGAATCGTTAAATGCAGTTTACACCTGAAACTTTGATATTGGGGTAAGGCTCAAAAAGTTAATGATGAAATAAGTAAAACCAAATATTGTTTGCAACATAAAAGCAGCTTAGCTATCTATGTTGTGCCATTGCCTCTTGGTCCAAATTAAGGGTGGATTTAATAGTATTTCTTGTGTGTATTAAATTTACTCATTAGCAAAAAACATTATGTTGATGCCAAATTCTTTATATTTGATGTAAATTGGAAACAATTTAAATGGAATTAAGTGCTTTGTGGGAGTATTTGTCAGGAGTTGACTTGTGTGAATACTTTGTTGGCTTTCAAAATGATTACTTGGTAAAGATTTAATCTCCTGAAATAATTGCTTATGCAGAATCCCATGTCTAGCGTACTAATACTCTTGTTAAAATGCAAAACATTTCTTAGTCCTTGACTGAACACACCTTCATTGTAATGCTGCCCAGTGCTGTTAGTTCCTGATGCTGTGCATGCTGTCTACTTCTCTTATTCATATCAGTTAGTACTGGGCATATTACATTGTTTTGCCAGAGTGAGATTTAGCTGGATGCTTAATGGAGTTAACTTTTGGTCTTGCTGTTCAAATTTTCACTTAATTCTTATCTGTCAAGTCTGCTCAAATTAATATACATTATAATTTTCAGCTATTACAAGAATATTTTTACATTCATCAATTTCAGGTAAATGTTGGGCTGTGCTCAACCATGCCCCTAAACTGCTTGTTTAACTTCAGTTTAACAAATATTTGAAAACAGTGATGATTGCATAGAACTAGCTGTGTAAATCTGCTGTCCACCCCCAGACTCACCTTTACCTTTTTCACGCTCTGTCACCTTCAGACTTTTGTCCCACTACTATTTTCATTCAAAACACATTGTTTGATTCTGTAAAACGGTAACTTATTATCTATATTGATTTGTCATCTCTCACACTCACTCACACTCACTCACTCACCCACTTTAATCAAATGTCAAAGATTGCCACCTTCTCTGAAAGCTAATGCATTAAAAAAAATAACAATAGATATAAATAGCAGGTTATTACTACCTGGTGTTTGCATGTGTGTTCCTAAGGGAGTTTATACAACAGGTAGTTCAGTTTGGCAAAACCAGAATACTTTGCCTCATTCAAGATCTTCCAGTCTTAGGATAATGGGAGATTGGACATATGCCACAAGATGCGTGTTGGTACTCCTTGGAAATTCCAACGCACTGACTCAGGAAATTGCCCGGGAAGTTTCAACTTCCAATGGGCCATTCCCCTGCTCCCCGGAAACCTTGGAAAAAGTCTCCAACTCTGTGTAAGAGTTGGGGACTTCGGAAAGTTCATACTTACTTACCGGAATAATTACCGAGGAAATTTTAGACAGAAAAATCCTAGTCTAACTCCTAGGTGACTAAATTACATTATAGTCTCTGAAATCATAAGGACTTAATCTGCAATGTAATCACTGCTCTCTGTGAAGAACAGCAAATGCATATTTTGCACTTGACATTTATAAAAACAAAAGGTAGATATAATTAAATCAGATGTATGCAAAAATGAACAAAAAAACATACCTCTGTGATTTCCTAAGTGACTCTTAACAGAATTCTGACATTAATCAAGCAGCATGATATGAGTTAATGTCCTTGAATGGTCACGGTGAGTTTTGCCATTCCTCAGATCGTCTGGTCCTGACATGCTTCAGAAAAATGAATTTTGCAAATGAAAGTGGGACGTGGAGAAAAAAAATAACATGGCTATCTTTGACAGTGGTCACTGTGAAAGGTAGATGGGGTTTTGACTGTCTACTTGTTTACAAGTGGGGGCTGGTTTAGCTCAGTGAGCTAGACAGCTGGTTTGTGATGCAGAACAAGACCAGCAGTGTACCGGCTGAGGTTATTGATGAAGGTCCGCCTTCTGAACTTTGCCCTCACTCGAGATATGATGATCCTCTGGTTAAACCACCACCAGTCAGCTCTCCCCCTCAAAGGGGAAAGCAGCCTGGTGTCATTTGGGACTATGGCAACTTACTGTTACCAACCTGTATGCAAGTTCCATTCCTATCACAAGGACAGTGAGCAAACTCATTGGAAATAATACCAGAGTTTCACTTGCCATCCCATTGTGTCATGGCAGCTAAGTTCAAGTCACTAAAGAACAAAAGAAGGCAGTTATCATCAGTTCCAATTTGGTGGAGTTATAGAGGAGCCTGAATAAAAATTAGCACCAGGCCACAGAATGTGGAGTTGTCTTTTGTTTCAAATTCAGCCTCTTACTGGCACTTTTGTCTTTCACACTATCTCAGCTGTAGGCAGCTGGATCCAGAATTAACATGATTAACAAGAAATGTGGGATGGATTTTACAGAGCTGACACAAATGCTCAGGGGAGCAATCAACTGAACGAGTTTGATAAAGCTCAGATTGTTACCTACAACACCAAACTTAGTCACAGCAACGACACTCACCGTTCTGTTGGCGCACTTTCCAACTCTCCAAGTGTTTGAGGGTTTTTTATTCTAACCTGTTGTACACAATGTAGTAATTATTCCAGAGGCTAAGGTTATCTCAAATAAATATGCTGATAACCAGGATCAGTATTAGGCTCTTGAATTTCCGATGCATTCCTTTGATTCCTACTTTTAAAAATTAGTACAAGGAAATCTTTGAAAACTTTTTGATTATTCTTTGGGTAACTCTCATGGGAATAAATGTACATATCTTTTAGGCACATGCTTTCAGAGTTTGGTCAATACTACAATGTAATTAATTGTCCCCATGGTGTCAATTAACAGTTTTACAATCGGGTAGCTAGACACCACAGATCTGACAACATTAGTATCTGAATGTTAGTTTTATTTTGTACCAAACAAAATACTTTGTTTGGGGCTGCCCACAATAGGAAATCCCATTGGGCAGCTGGCGGGACGGAGAATCCTGCTGCCTTCAAGGGTGCGCCGTACCAGAAAACTGGTGCGGCTGGACGGAGAAACTGGTGCGGCTGGACTACAAGATACTGCTCAAGCTCATTGTTCTTCTGCTGCTGATGTGACAGGAGAAACCTACCCTGAAGACATTGCCTCATGTCCAAAATCTGCTCCATTGGGTGTGATTGAATAAATAGACCAGAGAACATAGGTAACATGGAAAATTTGAGGAAAGATTTTTATGTTCATTGCCGAAAGCAGTTTAGAAGTATTCATGAATCCCATTTTCTGAGGCTGAAGAGAAATGGCATGACAGGTTTTTGTTTTTCGGAAACCTCTAAGACAGGAAGTCTACTGTTATGTTTGCAAGTTATTCCCTGACCCTGGTAAAGGAAAACAATCATTTGTCGATGGATACTCTAACTGGAGAAATATTGGAAAAGATATCACAAAACATCCAAAAGTCATATTAAGGCTATGTGTGCATTCGTTCATAGATAATCTGGAAGAACTGATTTTGCATTCTCAGTTCAGTTTGAAAAGGAGTGTTCTTACTGGACAAAGTGCTGAGATGTGTTGCTAACACAGCGAAACTTCAATCTTCCGTCAGGCCATCTCTAAGAGGACATGATAAGTCATCAATGTCAATTTGAAGAAATAATTGTTTAGCCTGCCTTGAATATCTCAGTGAATTTGATGAGCTTCTCAAAAAGCATTTGAAAAGTTATCAATATTGTGGCTCAGTAGTGGGCGGGTTAGGGTTCCAGCACGGCATGCGCCATGTTTTCCCGGTGCAGCTCGTCAGCCTTGCGCATGCGCGGCCCGGGATCCGACAATTCAATGGCCGTTCTCTGCGTGTGTTTGATGTGGCGCCGGTGCTAGCCCCTCACCGGTACCGGAATCGGTGAGGGGTTTGCGCCAATTTTCCCGTCGTGAATCACCTGCGGATTCTCCATTGGCGCCTGCACTTACCCTCAGGAACGGAGAATTCTGCCCCATACCCCTACCATGTTCTCCAGTCTAAATTGTGTTCTTCAAGTTCTTTCTGTTTTGAAGGTAACCCACTGTTCAGCTGCAGTTTTTTCCCCTCCAACCTTTTGTTCCAGTCTAACCGTCCCAGCTCCGTTCTTGACCCATTGAAGTTGGCTCTTCCCCCAGTTAATTATTTTACTCTGGATTGTCTATTATCCTTTTTTAATCATCCATACTAAACCGTATGATAAAATGATCACTTTTGTCCATTCCACACTGTAGTCAGAAATTGACAGTTTTGCCAACCTCCTGTATTTCCCCAGCTGAAATCAGCATAGTGACTTTATGGTTCAGTGCAACTCCTATAAATCCTGACCATTTTTAAAACTATGAACTGAATTATAAGCTTTTTGCTGTGGCTCAACCTGAACCACTGATAGTAAAGTAGGTTGAGGCACTAATGTCATCAGTATTTTCACTTGTATGAAAGACAAAGCAGCTTCATGCTGCAATAGATAGATTCAGTGAAGAATTTATTTGTGTTTTGATATGGAAAAAGTTAAAATGATGTCCCAAATATAACAAACAATTTTATTGGACTATAATAATAAGTCTTGCTTATTGTTCATGCGTCATTATGTTTAAGCCTAAAATAGATTGGTGTGAATGTGATTGTAACAAAAGATGCTGTTCTAATATAGATGAAAAAGTGGTCACTTTGTAATGGAGTGCCCTAAAGATGTTATCACTCTCTGAAAGCTTTACTGCTTTAGTAATTTGTGAAATGGATAGCACTATCATTCACACCTGGGCACCAGGCATGCAGATTCAACAGCATTTTAGGAGATTTGGTTTTGAGGTCAGAGATTTGTAGGGGTTGAGAGGCTGAAGCTCAAATGTGGTAGGCATATTTTTTGCTGCATTGTGATGCATTTGTGATGCCGGGGGGGGGGGGGGGGGGGGGGGGGGCTTATTTGACAATTAAGATATTTGTAATTTAGAGTAATTTTTGGTCAAGTTGAGAGCTTATACAAATATCACTAAGGAAAAAGTTACTATTATTAATGTTTGTATTGGATAATATTTTGGTACATTCAGTTTGTGTTGAGTGAGAGGTTAATTTGAAGGGGTAGCTAACTCATTTGCAGTTTCCACCAATTGTGTATCATTATAGTGTGCAATACATATTTGCAAATTTCCTGATATGGTTCAGTTATTTTGGACTAATTTTGTCTTGCTGAATATTGCCATTTTCCTGTCGATCACCATTATGTTGGACTCTTCAACATTCTTTTCTGGCATGACTTTGTACCTAACTTTTGTTTTCTATTTCCTCATCGCTTCCTGTTCACCACACTTGCGTCACTTCATTTCTCAGATCTAAAGCAAGCAATTTTTAAAAAAGAAATTGGACTAGAAACATATAGATCCATGCAAGTCATGAATGTACCCCGTATTCTGAAAATTGTTCCCCATTTTGACCACTTGCAGCAGCACCTTTATTTCAGTCTGTATTAGGGTAGGTAACATCACATAAGATATTATTGTTCTATATTCTTGCACATCTCTTTGATCCCTCAACAGAGCCCTCCTACTCTCTTACCTCCACTGTTTGCTCATCTGTAATACATACCATGGCTGGGATTCTCCGAGCCCACGCCGGGTCGGAGAATCGGTGGTGACGCGGGCAATTCTCGCCATGCCACTCCGATTCACAGGGGTGCAATTCACCGGCGACCGGAGAATAGGTGCCAATCGCGCCAATGCAGTTGACGCGGTGCCGGTCGGGGTCGCTGAAAGAGGCTCCCACGGCGATTCTCCGCGATTGACCGGCCGAAATCCCGCTGACGCCCTGTTTTTTCCCCTTGCGTTTTCACAATCTATTTATTTACTTATTCCATAAGTGAGTCCAATTTTAAGGAATATCTGCTAGCCTTGATCTTCAGTGTAAATTCTCCTAAATGAATGGGCTGAGTGGCACACGGCACAATTGAAACATTTCAGCACAATGATTGAACTATTTATCTATTGAGTTCAGCAGTGTAGATCAGGAAGGAATCTGTTTGTTTGACATCTGAATATTCTTTCAAGGCACTAGTTAGACCATACCTGGAATAATGTGAACAGTTGTGGTCCTCTTATCTAAGGAAATATATACTGGATTGGAAGCTGTCCAGAGAAGGAATGAAAAATGAATTGGGTACTTTAAATTTAGGAAAAAAAAGTGGCCTTGTTGAAAATACAACCCCAAGTGGGCCCAAGATGTTACTAATTAAACAATTGTGACCTGTTATATAATTGTCAAATTTTATAATGGGGAATAATCTACAGATTTTGAATAGGTGATACCAGTCTTATCGACGTTCTTGTAGGGCAATCTTACTTTTTTGTTTTTTGAATAACCTAAATGGAAGGTTACATTAAGAGGGAAATTAAGGAACAAATTAGTATCGCAAGGTAATGGCTTGAGCGATGTATGGAACAGTAAGCCAATTCTGAACACCCCAGGGCTCTAAGGGATTAACCATAACCAAAGTAAAACTGGAACCAGATATGTTGTCAGGAATACAGAACTTGCTTGTTTTTACTGGAAATTATGGAACTTAGTCTCTCTGAATCCAAACAGAATGAGTGTCAGCATAAAATTGACTACTGTCTTTAGAATGCCACTTGCAGCAAAGCAGGTGAGTTGTGTTGTGGTTGGGTATTAGAATGGCAGTGTTTACTTGCGATTTCTCCACACAAGCTCCTGGTTTCACCCAGACTTGTAGGGGAATGATTATCAAATTTATTTTAAAATCTATCACCTGCACAAACATGTGGAACAATATGGCACAGATTGCTTGTAGAAAAGCAATTTGACCTGTTATGACCTGTTAATAGATACCATTTTTGTACTAGACCAAGATTATATATTATGTAGGAACATATGCACCATGCGCTAGCCTAATCCCAGGATAGTACAACGCTATTAATCATGAGCCGATAAATCCAAACTGTGGGAAATGAATAGCACAGACCGACATCTTCCATTAACAGCAGAGTTTGTCAGCTCTTGGCCATCCAATTAGTTCTGTACTTTGCAACTAAAACAAAGCCACACAGTGACACTCTTAGGATGGTAGCCATTCTGAAGCAATTTCTAAATAAACTTCACTGCATTCCTGAACACTGCACTTGGCAGTCCAAACATGCCACCATTATAGTTTTTAAAAATCGATCTTTGGTACATTCATCAAATATCAACCAGGATTGCATTCCTTCAAATGTTATGATTCCTGAATGCATGGAAACTGATTTTTGAAGTATATTCAAGAAGACCAACCAGGCAATGGAATAAACATTTTGTTTTAAATGCATGCATCCTTCATGAACAGCTACAATCTTTTAATTATTCACTGGAAAAATACTACCAACTCTGAAGTCAAAGCAACAATATTCAGTTGTGACATAACAGAGTGAAATGATGTCTGCAGTAGGCCTAGATGGACTGTAGCATAGCGGTGGTGGTGGATGTGAGATCGAAACACTAGTTCGGGGATCGTGGCATTGCAAACCGTCTAGTTCAACCTGAAACACTGGCAGTGGGCTGGTGGAATTGATGTAGAGTGAAAAGAATTTGTGGCAGAGCCTGAAGATAATGGATTTGGTCTGCCCAGTGCTTAATCACAGGAAATTGAAGATCATGCAGTGTTAGATGTTGGATAAGTCTCTGACAACACAGACAGTGTAGTCAAAAGAGGGGATCGAGAGAAATGTTATGCAAATAGAGGGAATTGTTTTCTAATATCAGCTACCTTGTGTGGCCAGCAGTTCAGTGGGTATAAGAAATCAGGATGTTGATTTTGTGGTTATAGATTTTGAGAGAGCACTTGGGAAGACAGGAAAGAAACAAGAGAAATATGAGAGCTTTGGGCATGAGGGAACGACAGGTGAGCAATATGGCAGAGGCTGTTGAACAAATTGTCTCGATCTTAGTGACAAAGAACTCTATAAGCTCTTTGCAATTGCTGGTGGAGCTGAGAGTGGAGGAGGTAGGAGAGGGGTTTAAGGGGATGATTAATAGGGAGAAAAGAAGACCGGCATTATCTAGGATCATGATATCACTGCAATGTCTCTTAAAATTATCTCCTAAACCTCTCTATATTGTTCCTCACTCCTTTTAAGACACACTTTTAAAACCCTCATCTTGATCAATCGCTTTGTCACCCTTCTTAATATCTGCTTATTTGATTCAGTGTACAATTGTAGTAACACATTTTTATTTGTGTACTCCAATCCCCTTGCAGTGAAGGCCAACATGCCATTTGCCTTCCTAATTGCTTGCTGCACCTACATGCAAACTTTGTGTTTCCTGTATGAGAACATCCAAGTCTCTATTACCATCAACATCTGAAAATTTTGCATCTTTTAAAAAAATGTTCTGCTTTTCTATTCCTATTTGTGCAATGCCTCTGCAATTTCCTCATGTGCCTTGATAATTTCTCCTTTCTTGCTTCTAAGGGACCAATGCTTATTTTAGCTAGTCTTCCTTTTTTATACTTACAAGTTTTTTTCTACTTACAGTCAGTTTTTATATTTCTGGCCTGTTTAGTGTCATTCTATTTTATCTCTTTTTATCAACTTTTTGGGGGCCCTCTGCTGGTTTATAAGACACTCCCAATCCTCAGACCTGCTACTGTTTTTTGCAACATTGTTTAGGCCTCTTTTAAAGTAGCACTATCCTTAACTTCATGAGTGAGCCATGGATAGATCTTTCCAGATGTGTTTTTTCAATGGAATGTATTTTTGTTGAACATTTTTAAGTTTACATAAATATTTTGCACTATTCATTTGCCTCCATACAACGCACATCATCCAACAATCTACCCCAGCAGTCATAATTTCCTGTTTACCATTCAACAGCCAGCATTCATAAATTATTGGTATCATCACGGTTAAAATACATGGAAATGCGCGGCACTACATATTAATATCCTTGACCAGGTTTTTGAATCTCTGGGAGTGTGTTTCTCTCTCTCGCCAGTTTTCTTTCAGTCGTGATATAGTAACTGTGTAAATTATAGGCATCTACAGTGCTTCCGTTTGGCGTAAATCTCAAAATGTTACAGTGTTTCCAGATATACATATTGGCACATACAAACTAGCATTTACCTGCATAGCAATTGAAGGAGGTCTGTGGCTAGGAGGCCCAAGTTAATGATCGGCAGGACTCGGCTATTGTAAAGTTGACAGTTTAGTGATTTACAGGGGCCGAAATTCTCCGGCCTTTGGGATTCTCTATTCTCATTGGCAGCCCACCCCTGCCCACAGGCTTCCCAACGGCATGGGATGCCTTCAATGGGAAATCCCATTGACAAGTGGCGGGAGTAGAGAATCTCGCCCCCAGTGAATGGCCCGCCGCCGAGAAACACACAGATGGGGGACCAGGGAATCCATCAGTCTTCAGTAACTGTTCCGATTTTGTGGATCCTTGCAAAATCCAGAAAAGCTGTTCACTCATTTCAAAAGAATGAAATGAAGTCCAGCTTATTTAAACTGGTGTGACATTGTGCTTCTGGGTAAGTCCCTGCACTTCACGGTTATAGTGCTTTTGTAATTCTTGAGTGGTACGGTGACTTTGGTATCGAACGGCAACCAAAATTGCTTTGCAGCAATGTGCAAGTGGCAGTCTAACAGCCTTGTTACTGTCCTTACTGATAAGGCACCCAGAAGGATTCTTTTATTTATATATTAGAAAGCTAGATTGTCTGCCGATGCAAGCCTATTTTTCTGTTGCCAAGCAGTGAAGGTTCTTGGAGCTCATTTTTTTTTTTAGCCTGCAAGTATAGTGGCTTTATGTATTTGCTTTTTTTGTCAATCCGAGGGCATACAGTTTTCAAAACACAAAATGTTTTGTTGGGCAGCAGGGAATGTGGCTATCAGCAATGGTGAGGTGAGGATGTGTTTGAAAGAAAAGTACCATTCTGATGATTATGATGAAAACACGTCATTCGATACTGCAGGACGAACCTCTGCATTGCAGCTTCCTTGTACCACATATAACCTTGGTGCTGTTGCACAATAAAAAGTAAAATAGATGCTTCTTTCAACCTAGATATATCAAACTGTCCTTCTCTACCATCAGATTGTAAATTGATAAAACTGATGTGGCACGGATCTTAAAATCTATCAAAAGACTGCAGTTTTCTTGAAAAAATATTCAGATTTTTACTGAGATAACCAGGTTTGTGGTTTTGTAATAATTAGATGCTCAATACTACAAGTCGTGCATAACGTTTTCTGGAACTCTCTTTTTAGCTCTGGTTTCAATGGAAATTCTTTGCTTGTTCTAAAATACATGTGACAAGCAGTTGCAACAGAAGGTTCTTGCACAAACTTTGTGGGCAATTCTAACTGTTTTCTAATTCCTAAGGTTATCAATTTCTAAGAATTTAGAATATGAGGTGCGTTCTTTCCTCTTATAAAGGACAACTGTTACATATTGCTTTGCAGCATGTTAATTTTAGCAGTTTGTTTTATTAGTCCAGTTGTATTTTCAATCAGCTTTGCAAAGCCGCAACTTAGTATTTTCTCCAGGTTATGATCTTCCCAGCTGACCTGACAATTTTAGTAGTTTGCATGACATTTGCTTCTATGCATGTCTTTGACCAAAGAAATTATGGTCTTTTACTCATAACAGAATTCATGCATTCTGGTCAAGAGCACAGACTTTGTTTTGCAAGTTTTGAAATTTTTGCAAGCGTAAAAATTTTAGAATTTCCAATATCTAACTCCTGCAAATAGCCTGGTGTACTGAAATCCAATTAATGTACCAAATCGGGGGCTGGTTTAGAACAGTGGGCTAAATAGCTGGCTTGTATTACAGAACAATGCCAGCAGCGCGGGTTTAATTCCCATACCGGCCTCCCCGAACAGGTGCCGGAATATGGCGACTAGGGGCTTTTCACAGTAACTTCATTGAAGCCTACTTGTGACAAGCGATATTATTATTATTAAATCGTTTTTGAAATCCTACTTTTGTGAGACCACAATTTCTTCAATTCAATTTAACTTTTGAAGTGGCTAACTTCTATTAGGACTGAAATGGACGGGAGTGGTGATTGGTATTTTTCAATATTCTAATTGCCACCAATAATATTTTATGCCTTAATATGGTAGTTGCAGATAAGGTTAAGAGGATTAATGATAGTGATTAATTTCTTCAGTACTAATTTAAGATTCTAGATAAATGATCCAAAGCCTAAATTTAGTTACCAGCATTGATTGGGATTGACTAAAGGCAGGATTTTTCAGCCCTGCTCACCAGCGGGATCTTGCAGTCCCGCTGAAGTCAATGGATTTATGTCTGTTTTGCCACATCCACCGCATCAGGGTCGGAAAATCCAGGCCGAGATCTTTTCTCAATGGAGAATGGTCAGTCTGATACGTTAATTGACACTGATCTGCTAGGATGAAGTTAGAACCAGCTGTCCTGCAATCTGAGGTCTTTGGGATGTACTAATACTGTCAGTAACTGTGTAGACCAAGTGGTCATGTGAGAACATGATGACATGGCTACAAAAGAGGTTATGTCGCAGGAGCGCAGGAGTTATCCCCGGGAGCGTAAGCAGAGCCTAAGTGTTGTATGCAGTAATTGCGCTCAGGGATAAACTACTACCTTTGTTGGAAGCCCATGTTGTTGGCAATTTAGGGTACCCACAACTTTCCACATGGTGTCAGACGTTGGCAGTACGGCACAAGGCCTTTGTCACATCAACCCACTCGTCTTTGATGAAAACATTGCAGATGGCTGGACAAAGATTCAAAGGATTACTGTACTTGCTGCGGTACAGCACTCTGACAAGTCAAAACATTTATAGAATTTACACTGTTGAAGGAGGCCATTTGGCTCATCGAGGTTGCACCGGCCCTTGGAAAGGGCACCCTACAGAAACCCACACCCCACCTTTACCCCGTAACCTAGCAACTCCACCCCACCTTTTTTGGACACTACGGGCAATTTAGCATAGCCAATCCACCTAACCTGCACATCTTTGGACTGTGGGAGGAAACCGGAGCACCCAGAGGAAACCCACGCAGACACGGGCAGTGACCCAAGCCGGGAATCGAACCTGGGGCCCTGGAGCTGTGAAGCAACTGTGCTAACCACAAAAAGGTACAGACTTATACGCTATTACAATTTAAGGGCCCCGAGGCCAGCAAAAAATTTGAGTTTGTTTTCCAGACAGATGAGGAAAAAGTAGACCCCAAGATAATCCTGAAGCAGTTTGAGAATATCTGTCTCCTGGGGAAAAACATAATCCTTGCTAGACATGCGGTCAGTTCAACAAACAAAAGGGCAGATGAGCCAGTACAATCTTAAATGGCCACCCTAAAAATATTGGCAAAGAAATGTGCATTCGGAACTTTCACTGAAGACTTAATCAGGGATTGAGTAGTTTGTGGAATATATAGTGATTTAGGGCGGGATTCTCCGACCCCCCGCCGGGCCAGAGAATCGGCGGGGGGCGGCGTGAATCCCGTCCCGCTGCCTCCGACGCTGGCTGCTGGATTCTCCGGCGCCAGTTTTTCAGCGGGGGTGGGAATAGCGCCACGGTGGTCGGGGGCCGTTGGCAGCGGCCACCCCGGCGATTCTCCACCCCGCGATAGGCCGAGTGGCCGCCCGTTTTCGGCGGATCCCGCCGGCGTAAAATATACCAGATCCATACCGGGGGGTCTGGCTCTGCAGGCGGCCTGCGGTGTACTTGTTGGGGGGGGGGGGGGGGGCGCAGGGGGATCTGGCCTGTCCCGCGATCAGGGCCCACCGATCCGCGGGCAGGCCTGTGCCATGGGGGCACTCTTTCCCTCCGCGCCGGCCGGTGTAAGGGTCCGCCATGGCTGGCGCAGAGATGAACCCCTCTGCGCACGTGCTGGGATGACGCCGGCACACGCTGGCGCTCCCGCGCATGCGCCATCTCGTGCCGGCCGGCGGAGACCCTTCGGCGCCGGCTGTCATGGTGCCAACCCCGCCGGTGCCGGCCTAGCCCCTGAAGGTGCAGAGGATTCTGCACCTTCCGGGCGGTCCGACGCCAGAGTGGTTCACGCCACTCCTAGGCGCCGGTACGGCCTGCCCCGCTGGTTAGGGGAGAATCCCGCCCTTAGTTCGCAAGCAGCTGCTGTGAGAAAATGTTACAAGCAGCCATCAATATGTTAAACGAACAATCAGAGATAAACAAAGCAGAGATTTTCGGCAGGAAATTGAGGTATTTGTAATACATGAAGTGCTCTACTCTAACTGTAGCAGCCAGCACCCACTGAATAGAACAACTTGTTTTGCAATTGGTAAAAGATGCAACAAATGAGGGAAATGGAACTACTTTGCCAAGTGCTGCAGAACCAAACCACAGCAATTCTCCTCTCCTATCAGTAACATAGCAGCTGTTCGATGCTCTGGGGGTAGGGGCATCAGTAAGGTGAATGAATTGGAGTTCAACCAAAGCAGTGAAGCTACAGAGCGTCCAACAACACACTCTTGCGTCAGTGTTGACAACGTCACAGGAAAGGATAAGATCTTCACCACACTCAATGTAATAATAGTGAGGTCAGTGGACTTCTTTGTCAACTTCTCCACCAGGATATCGAATGGTGCTGACAAGAGTATCACACAGACTCAAATAAGTGCTTGCATCCCCAACTCTATTACAATGCTTATATCAGCAGACACCACAGAGCACGGACTTTGTGAAGTCTGCATCAAGAATGGTAGACCAATAGCCTTTGCTTCAAGGATGCTCACTGACACTGAGACTCGTTATGCACAGATCGAAAATGAACTTCTTGCTTTCATCTTTGCCTGCCAGAAATGTTATGACTTCATGTATGGTCATCCTGCAATTGTTGAAACAGATTACCAATTGCCTTAAAGAAGCCTTTCCACACTGCCTGCATGGCTGCAACGCATGATGCTTAAGTTACAACACGACAACCTCAGCATAGTCTGCAAACATGGCAAGGTGCTGCACTTGGCTAATGTCCTCTCCAGAGCCCTCTCGCCCACCCACAGATCAGGCAGATTGTGAGGAAGGGAGAGACATTATGGCAATAGAGGTGCTGTCGTCTTGTCAAACAGTCCACTGGTGCAAGATGCAGCAAGATGGCGCCGGAGCGTGGCGACTCTGCAAGCTCTCCCAAACAGATCCTCTTTTTACATCTCTTATAATCATACTGATCTTTTAAAATTTAATTCTAACACTAACATTATCACTAACCTCCTGGTGCCTAGATGTAGCAATACTGGCGAGTTTATGCTCCCTGGACCTAGAATACCTGACGCTAAAATGCCGCCCCTACTACCTTCCGCGGGAGTTCAGCTCCGGTATCCTGACGGCAGTTTACATCCCGCCTCATGCGAATGTGAAAATCGCACGGGACGAAATATTCCCCACCACAAATAGCCTTGAAACGAAACATACTGAGGCCTTGTTCATTGTAGCGGGGGACTTCAATCAGGCCAAGCTCAAGAGCGTACTATCAAGTTACCACCAACACGTCACCAGTTCGACCAGAGGTCCAACATCCTGGACCACTGCTACACAAATATCAAACATGCCTACCGCTCTATCGCCCGCCCACACTTTGGCAAATCTGACCGCAAGGCTGTGCTCCTGCTCCCGGCTTATAAGCAACAACTGAAGCGGGAGAATCCGTCAAAGAAAGTCATGCATTGTTGGTCTGAGGAATCGGATGATCTTCTATGGGACTGCTTAGAGTCAGTGAACTGGTCAGTATTTAAAAACTCTGCGACCAGCCTGAACGAGTATGCCACTACAGTAACTGACTTCATTAGTAAGTGTGTAGAAGACTGCGTGCCAAAGAACCAAATCCATGTGTTTCCCAACCGGAAACCCTGGATGAACAGGGATATCCACTGCTTGCTGAAGTCTAGGTTGGAGGCGTTCAAGTCAGGCAACTCTGACCCATACAAGAAAGCCAGATATGATCGAAAAAAATCCATCAAAGATGCCAAAAGAAAGTACCGGACCAAGCTCGAGTTCCAGACTAGCCACACGGACCCCTGTCGTCTATGGCAAGGTCTGCAAGACATAAGGGGCTACAAGTTGAAGGCATGTAAAATTGCTGGCTTCAATGCACCCCTCCCTGATGAGCTCAACGCATTCTATGCACGCTTTGAGCAAGAAGTCAGCAAGAGCAAGCCCTCCACCCCAGAAGCCGTGGATGAACTCTTATCTGAGATCACCATTGCAGACGTCAGAGCAGCCTTCTCAAAGGTCAACCCACGGAAAGCCACTGGCCCGGATGAGGAACCCGGACGAGCACTCGGGTCTAGCGCGGATCAGCTGGCGGGGGTATTCGCAGACATCTTCAACCTCCCTTTACAACAATCTGAGGTCTCTATCTGCTTCAAGAAGACAACCATCATCCCTGTATCAAAAAAAGCCGAGCAGCGCGCCTTCATGACTATCATCCAGTGGCTCTGACATCCATATCATGAAGTGCTTCGAAAGGTTAGTCATGGCATGAATCAACTCCAGCCTCCCAGTTTGCCTTGATCCACTACAGTTCGCCTACCCCTGCAACAGGTCCACAGCAGATGCCATATCCATGGCCCTGCACTCTACCCTGGAACACCTAGATAACAAAGACACCTATGTCAGACTCCTGTTTATCGACTACAGCTCAGCCTTCAACACCATCATTCCTACGAAACTCATGTCCAAACTCCGTGGCCTTGGCCTCGGCTCTTCCCTCTGCGACTGGATCCTGAACCTTCTAACCCACAGGCCACAATCAGTAAAGATAGGCAACAACACCTCCTCCATGATCATCCTCTACACCGGTGCCCCACAAGACTGTGTCCTCAGCCCCCTACTATACTCCTTATACACCTATGACTGTGTTGCCAAATTCCCCTCCAACTCGATTTTAAATTTGCTGATGACCCCACCATAGTGGGTCAGATTTCAAACAATGACGAGACAGAGTACAGGAATGAGATAGAGATTCTGGTGAACTGGTGCGATGACTCTAACCTCTCCCTCAATGTCAACAAAGCGAAGGAGATTGTCATCGACTTCAGGAAGCGTAGTGGAGAACATGCCCCTGTCTACATCAATGGGAACGAAGTAGTTAGGGTCGAGAGCTTCAAGTTTTTAGGTGTACAGATCACCAACAACCTGTCCTAGTCCCCCCCCATGCCAACACTATAGTTAAGAAAGCCCACAAATGACTCTACTTTCTCAGAAGACTAAGAAAATTTGGCATGTCAGCTACGACTCGCACCAACGTCTGCACCATAGAAAGTATTCTTCCTGGTTGTATCACAGCTTGGTATGGAGCCTGCTCTGCCCAAGACCACAGGAAACTACAAAAGGTTGTGGTATGTAGCCCAGTCCATCATGCAAACCAGCCTCCCATCCATTGACTCTATCTATAATTCCCGCTGCCTCGGAAAGGCAGCCAGCATAATTAAGGACCCCAATCACCCCGGACATACTCTCTTCCTTCTTCTTCCGTTAGGAAAAAGATACCAAAGTTTGGGGTCATGTACCAACTGACTCAAGAACAGCTTCTTCCCTGCTGCCATCAGACTTTTGAATGGACCTACTTCGTATTAAGTTGATCTTTTCTCTACACCTTGCTATAACTGTAACATTATATTCTGCAGTCTCTCCTTCCTTCCCTATGTACGGTATGCATTGTTTGTACAGCATGCAAGAAACAATACCTTTCACTGTGTACTAATACCTGTGACAATAATAAATCAAATCAAATTAAACTTTCTCTTTTATCTTCCCTTGCAGGTTTGAAGTACATTGTGGACCTTGTGTTGCCCTTTTATGTATTTTATTTTTTCTTTTCTTTCCATGTACTAAATGATCTGAGCTGCTCGCAGAAAAATACTTTTCACTGTACCTCGGTACACATGACAATAAACAAATCCAATCCAATCCAATTCAGGAACTCAAACAAGCCTTACAAGCGGACAGGCAACTGCATGATGTGATCATTAGGGGCTGGCCAGAATCCTCAAGGGAGCTTCCCATGAGCTCTGCGCATTCTTTGCTATCAGAGGTGAGCTGACTGCACATGATGGATTAGTACTGCGTGGCTAGTGATTTGTCATCCCTACAGTCCTCCAGAGGTACTACACACAATAACTGCACCAAAGCACCCAGGTTGGAAGCAGCCAAATACAAGGCCAAGAAATCACTGTGGTGGCTGTCGTGTTATTCACCCTGGGGTAACACGGACTGCAACTGGATGCAGTTGTACTGTAAAGTAGACACCGAACTTAAATGTTAGTTCAATACATTTTATTGAACTTCTGGAGCAGTGCACACAGCTTGCTGTGGGTTGACACTCTACTAACCTAAGTGTGCTAACTATAACTAACTAGACCAGACTAGCTCTGAGCCACGTGTAGAAGGTGCTAACTGATATATACACCCTGACTGTCACTACAGTTGTCACCAGTGGAAAGAGGCAGAGTGCTGATGCCTCGTGTGTTTATAGTGGGAAACCCCCCTCTAGTGTTCTGCCTGGTGATTGGTTGTGTTCTGTCTTGTGTGTTGATTGGTTGTACTGGGTATCTGTCACTGCCTGTCTGTATCTCATTATGTGCATGAGTGCATATCATGACAGTGGCTTCATGTACGCAGACATGGAAATCTCCAGATGTGCACCGTGCAATGCATTCAAGCGCATCAAGCAAAGGAAGCACTGTATTTACACAAGGTCCAGGACCTCTCATGGGCATTCACGGCAGCTGACATCTTAAAGTGAAATGGTAAACAACATTTAGTCTTAGTTTATTTGTCTTCTGGGTGGTTTGAATTCGACTACCTGCCAAACATGACGAGTAAACAGTAGTCATCAAGCTTAAGAGACACTTCGCCACACACTGCATTCCACAGAGACTCATGACAGATATTGCACTCCATTTGTCTCTGCTGAATTTCACAACTTTGCACGTACATGGAACTTGGAGCTTATCACAAGCAGCCCCCTATATCCACAATCAAACGCTTTGGTGGAATGGCCGGTTCACTTAGCCAAGCATCCTCGAGGGAAATTTCACAGGATTGCACAGACTACTATGCTGCACTCCTCAGCCTGTGAAATCTACTACGACAGGGCGTAGCCTCAACAGCACAATCACTTTTTTCCAGATGCATCAGGACCACATTTCCTACTGCTAAGGCTCTGCTGCGGCCTAAACTTGAAACCAGTGTGAATGATGCCCTCCTGCAAGGCAGATGGAGAAAGTAAAATGCGCTACGATCAAGATGCCCACAGACCCTCTAACATCAGGCCAAACGGTCAAGATTGAGACATGTGGCCATGACCAGTTGGCAGTGGTACACCATAATGCCCTGCAACAGAACAGCTACGTTGTAGCCTCAGATGGCACCCACTATGTATGCAATCACCATTCCCTTATGCCAAAAGCAGAACCAGCAGCAACAAATAATACAGCATTTCAGTCATCTGGCCTGTGGCACAAGCCCCCTGCATCAGCGAATATGCAGACTCCTATAGAGTTTGTTTAATGCCACACAATGGTCTGTACATAATTTCCTATTGCACACATTTCATGCCACCAGGTGTCCCAACTAAATGGGGAAATGTAGGCCAAGTGGTTATGTGCGAATGTGATGACGTGGCTACAAAAAAGGTCATGTGGCTGGAGCGCAGTAATTATCCCCGGGAGGGTGGGCCGACACAAGTGTTTGTATATAGCTGTTGAGCTCAGGAATAAGCTACCTTTATTGGATGTCAGTAATTTAGGGAAACCACAACTTTCTTCAAACTGAATTGATCAAAGAAGAATCCGGTGTGTAAATATTATAGACTGGGCTATCATTCATTTTTTAAAAATATTTCCAATTAAGGGGCAATTTAGCATGGTCAATCCACCTACCCTGCACATCTTTGGGTTGTGGAGGTGAGACCCACGCATACACGGGGAGAATGTGCAAACTCCACACGGACAGTGTTCTGGGGCTGGGATCGAACCCGGTGCTCGGTGGCGTGAGACAGCAGTGCTAACCGCTGTGGGACTATCATTACTTAAGTCACTTTTTGTAGTCTCGTGTTATGACATGGGGACACAACATTATGAACTTGTACTCGTAATTTCTGCAAAAACTTGGACTATTTGAAAATTATTTCATTGAACTGACTAAGGGAATTTGAGATTGCCGCATGCTTATTTGTTTAATCCTCCATGCACTGTCTATTTAAACTGATTCAGTCTGTGTAGCACCGTCAATATGACGCGAGGCAGGTTGAGGTAATGTCAATTGAAGGCTTTATTAAGCAGAACTTTATCCCCAGCAGCGTGGTTACAGAATGCAGCTGCTGAGGGAAATGGAGGGAAAAGCTGGGTTCTTATACCGGCATTTCTGGGTGGAGTCCAGTAGGTGGCAGATCCTATCAGGACCCGGCATCCCTCCACCAATAGCCTGTCGACACGTGGTGTACCGTATTACCCCATGCACTGTCTATTTAAACTGATTCAGTCTGTAAATATCTCATTAAGTTACAAGGGTTACACAGCATAGAGACAAGACCGCAGTCCAATTGGTTGATGCTGAGTTTGTGCTGTATGCTATTCTCTTCCCATCCTACTTCATTTAATCATATTCCTTTCTCAATACTGCTTATTTAGCTTTCCCTTCATCAATGCCATGTGTCTCCATTCCTTGTAGCATGTTCCATACAAGTACCACTTGAAAAAGGCCTCCTGAATACTCTATTGGGTTTATTACTGACCATCTTGGATCTATGATCTCATAGTTTGGATTTGCCACAAGTGAGCGCATTGGATCTGTACTCCCAAAGAATGAGCATTGACTGAGCATTACTGAGTGCTCTTTGGGTTTAAAAATGATGTCGGGCTGTTTGCTACTTCTAATGTGAAGCATGCTGGAGCCATCTTGGAAAAGCATGCATGTACTTAATGCCTACCAAAGGTATGCAGAGTTGGCAGGTAATAATGTCACTTATGTGCAGTGAAGATTTGATGCCAGTGCTGTGCAATTCTGTGCTTTAGTCTAGCTTTTCCTTAGTCTGGCAACTTGTCAAGCAGCATGAAGGACACCCCTCACCACTGCTACTTTCATCAGCTATTTAGAGGTTATGGGCTCGGTGATTTTCTCCTAGCTGTTGCATCGTTTGCTCTCTATTTGCAACTATTTGCTCTCTCTAGTTGTCACAGGAGTTGGTATCGCTGCTGCTAAAATACTTGGTGACTCCAAGGATTCGGCATAAATCCATGTATGAGTGCATTAGTAAGCCATCCTTCTAGAATTGAGTATTACTGGGAGAATGAGTTGAGGTAATGCCAAGCAGGAAAGATTCCAAAAGAGGCGGACGGGAGAGGAAGAAGAGGATGAAGAATTGGGGAGGCCCTTGGACACCCCGTTTCTGCCAGGTTTGTTTGTGAAAAGCTAATTCAAGTGGGATACTCGTAATTTCAGTCCCAATTCCCGACTCAAACACACATCTTTGTTGCTCTCTGTCACTAACCATCACATTATTTTCTTGGCCATAGGAGAAAAACAAAAATCAACATCAAATGCCCATTTCAAACCAAGTTTATAAATTATGCCGTATTGCCAACAGACTCAACTTTGTGCCCGCCTTTGCCTGTCCTAGTGCTCTTACACAGTGCTAGCCAGGTGACTACAGCATGGTTGCTGGAAGGCTGCTTCCGCATGGGAGGAGATTGCTGATGGCCTTTGAAGATGATCTTGATTAGCTCTGGACCTAGGAAAAACCATCTCAAGCTAGGTGGCAGAAGTTTGGGCTGGCTTGTTGATACATAGCACTAAGACACTGGAGAAGTGGCAGGAAGGCAATCATGAATGCTGTCCTCCTTAAAGAGAGCAGCAATTTTTGTTTCATGAATCCACAGCTACTCTTCTCGAGTCATGCCTCAGCAATTCTAGTAATCTGTTGGAGACCAGTTTACCAGGCTGCTGGGAGACCTGCAAGATCCCTTTTGACACTGATAGCCGCAGCCATCATGGCAGCTCTCAGATCTTTCAGTGGAAGCTGCAATGGAAACAATCATTGGCTTCAAGCAGTATCCAGACAGTATGTGGCCTCCTTATTCCTTATAAAATGCATATCTATTTTTACTGAAATTTACTTGCTATTTCAATGCTCATTCTGCACATTTTTAAAAATAAACATTTTATTGAGGTATTTTTGGTATAGTAACAACAACAAAATAAAACAATATACATGAAACCATAAACATAGTGCAAAAGCCATTTACCTCGTACAGGTCCCACCCTTATTGACCCCCTACTCTAATCTAAACTACTCTTTCTCTCTCCCCCCCCCCCCCCCCACACAATTTGCTGACGATGAATTTCCCGCAAAGAAGTTGACGAACGGTTGCCACCTCTGGGTGAACCCGAACAGTGACTCTCTCAAGGCGAACTTGATTTTCTCCAAACAGAAAAGCTAGCCATGTCCGATAGCCAGGTCTCTGACTTCGGGGGCTTTGAGTCCCTCCATGCTAATAGCATCCGTCTCCGGGCTACCAGGGAAGCAAAGGCCAGAACGTCTGCCTCTTTCTCCTGGATTCCCGATCCTCCGACACCCCGAAAATCGCCACCTCTGGAGTCAGCGCCACCCTTGTTTTTAACACCGTGGACATGACGTCCGCAAACCTCTGCCAAAATCCCCTAAGCTTTGGACATGTCCAAAACATGTGGACATGGTTCGCCGGTCCTCCCGTACATTTTGCGCACCTGTCCTCCACCCCAAAGAATCTGCTCATCTGGGCCACTGTCATGTGAGCCCGACGAACAACCTTAAATTGTATCAGGTTGAGCCTGGCACATGTTGCGGACGTGTTGACCATCCTCTGTCTGTCCATAGACCATCCTCTATCTCACCTCCCAGCTCCTCCTCCCACTTGCGCTTCAGCTCCTCGGTCTGCATCTCCTCTGAAACCATAAGCTCCTTATAAATGTCCGAGATTCTCCCTTCTCCTACCCACCCTCTGGAAACTACTTTGTCCTGAATCCCCCTTCGCGGTAGGAGCGGGAAGGTTGACACCTGTTTACGTAGGAAGTCCCGTACGTGCATATACCCCTCGCCAACCCAACCTTTTCCTCCAACGCCCTCATACTCGGAAAACTCCCCTCTATGAACATATCCCCCATCCTCTCAATCCCCGCTCCCCGCCATAACCGGAACCCCCGTCCATACCCCCCGGGGCAAACCGGTGATTATCACAGATTGGGGCCCAGACCGATGCTCCCACATGCCGCCTCCACTGGCCCCAAACTCTCAGGGTCGCCACCAACACTGGACTGGTGGAGTACCGTGACCGGGAACGGCAGAGGCGCAGTTACCAACCCCTCCAAACTGGTGCCCTGACATGAAGCCGCCTCCATATGCACCCATGCCGACCCCTCCCCACCACCCACTTCCTGATCATGGCTATATTAGCCGCCCAGTAATAGTTGCTAAAATTTGGCAGCGCCAGCCCGCCCTCTCCCCGATTCCACTCAAGCATTTCCTTCCTTACTCGCGGGGTCTTGCCCACCCAGATGAAGCCCGTGATCACTCTGTTGACCCGCTTAAAAAAGGACCGTGGAATAAAGATGGGGAGACACTGAAATACAAATAGGAATCTCGGGAGGACCGCCATCTTCACCGTTTGCACCCTCCCAGCCAGAGACAACGAAAGCGTGTCCCATCTCCGAAAATCGTCCTTCATTTGGTCCACCAGCCGGGCCAGATTCATTTTATGCAGCCGGTCCCATTCCCGCGCCACATGGGTGCCTAGGTACCTAAAGCTTCCTTCTACTAACCTAAACGGCAGCTCTCCCAGTCGCCTCTCCTGTCCCCTCACCTGGACCACAAACATCTCACTCTTTCCCATATTAAGCTTGTACCCAGAAAACCGGCCAAATTCCCCTAGAATCCTCATGATTTCGTCCATCCCCTCTATTGGGTCCGAAACGTACAGAAGCAGATCATCCGCATAGAGCGAAACCCTAAGCTCCACCCCCCCGGATGAGTCCTCTCCAGCCCCTCGAGGCTCTCAGAGCAATTGCCAACGGCTCTATAGCCAGTGCAAACAACAGTGGGGAGTGGGGGCATCCCTGTCTCGTCCCCCGGTGCAGTGTAAAATAATCCAATGTTGTCCTATTCGTCCATACACTTGCCACAGGAGCCTGATACAGTAACCTGACCCAGTCGATAAGGCCCCGCCCGAATCCGAACCGTCCCAGTATCTCCCACAGATAGTCCCATTCTACCCAATCAAAAGCCTTTTCTGCATTCATTGCGAACACTACCTCCACCTCCCTACCTTCCAGGGGCATCATGATCACATTTAACAGCCTTCTTACATTGGCCACCAACTGCCTGCCCTTAACAAACCCCATCTGGTCCTCCCCAATAACGTCCGGAACACAATCCTCAATCCTGGAGGACAAGATTTTGGCCAGCAACTTAGCATCTACATTCAACAGGGAGATCGGCCTGTAGGACCCCACAGCTCCAGGTTCTTGTCCCACTTAAGATTAAGCGAAATCGTTGCCTGTGACATTTCCCTTGCCTCATTGAACATCCTCAACAACACCGGCCCCAATATCCCCGAAAATGTTTTATAAATCTCCACTGGGTACCCGTCCGGACCCGCGGCCTTACCCGCCTGCATGGCCTTCAAGCCCTCCACTATCTCTTCCAGCCCGATTGGGGCCCCCAGCCCTTCTACCCGCTCCCCATCCGCCTTTGGGAAATTAAGTCCCTCCAAGAAGTGTCTCATCCCCTCCACCCCGTAGGGGGTTCCGACATGTACAGCCTGCTGTAGAAATCCCTAAACGCCTTATTCACCCCTACTGAATTACCAACCGGGTTCCCATCTCCGTCCTTTACTTTCCCTATCTCTCTAGCTGCCTCCCTCTCCCTAAGCTGCTGTGCAAGCATTCTGCTGGCCTTCTCTCCATGTTCATAGATCGTCCCCCTCGCCTTTCTCAGCTGCTCCACCGCGCTCCCTGTGGTCAGAAAGCTAAACTCCGCCTGTAACCTCCGCCGTTCCCTTAAAAACACTGCCTCTGGGGTTTCCGCATACCTCCTATCAATCTGTAGTACCTCCTTTAACAGTCGGTCCGTCTCTGCCCTGTCCACCTTCTCCCTATGGGCCCGGATCAAGATCCGCTCCCCCCTGACCACCGCCTTCAGTGCTTCCCACACCAACGCTGCTGAAATTTCCCCCATGTCATTGACCTGCAGGTAGCTCTGAATACATTTCCTCAGCCGCTCGCACACCCCTTCATCCGTCAAAAGTCCCACATCCAACCTCCAGTGCGGGCGCTGGTTATTGTCTTTACTAACCTGCAGGTCAACCCAGTGCGGAGCATGGTCTGAGATTGTGATCGCCGAGTACCCCGTGTCCACCACCCCAGCCAGCAAGGCCCTGCTCAAAATAAAGAAATCAATCCGGGAATACACTTTATGCACGTGTGAGTAGAAGGAGAACTCCTTCACCCTCGGCTGCCCAAATCTCCATGGTTCCACCCCTCCTATTAGCTCCATGAACCCTCTTAGTTCTTTTGCCATTGCTGGCACCCTGCCCGTTTTCGAGCTTGACCGATCCAAGCCAGGGTCCATAACTGTGTTGAAGTCCCCTCCCATGACCAACCTGTGCGAGTCCAGGTCTGGTATCTTCCCCAGCATCCTCTTTATAAACTCCACATCATCCCAATTTGGCGCATACACATTTACTAATACCACCTGCACCCCCTCTAGCTTCCCACTGACCATAATGTACTGACCTCCCACTTTCAAGACTATTATACCTGCTTCAAACACCACCCGCTTATTCATCAGGATCGCGACCCCTCTATTCTTTTAATCTAGTCCCGAGTGAAAGACCTGACAGACTCAGCTTTTCCTCAGTCTAACCTGGTCCGTTACTCTAAGGTGCGTCTCCTGCAACATTACCACTTCCGCCTTCAATCCCCTAAGATGCACGAACACACGTGCCCTTTTGACCGGCCCATTTAACCCTCGAACATTCGAGGTGATCAGCCTAGTTGGGGGCTATTTGCCCCCCCCCTCCGCCAATCAGCCACCCCCTTTTTTAGGCCCGCCTCCAGCCCGTGCTCCGCGCCTCCACTGGCCCATCCCCAGGCAGCCCCTGCCCCCAACCTCCTCTCTGTCCCTCAGCCCAAGTCCCCCCCTCGTCAGCAGAACATTCACCCGCCCCTCCCCCCTAGTGACAACACCCTGTAACCCAACCGCCTTACTAAACCACACATATGCACACCCCAACCCCCTCCCCCCCACTGTGTTTCCGACAGCTAGATCGCCCAGCTAGCTTGGTGGCCCCCATCCCCGGCACCAGATAGTCCGGCCCCTCCCCCCCCCCCGCTCATACAAACAAACTCCAACATCAAACAACAATATCACACAATCCCCACACAATTGCCCAACAGAAAAACACCAAGATCACAACAAGCACACCTCCATTCCCCAACAGTGCAAATGAAAACCTTAACTCACTCAGCTCTACCGCTGGCTCCAAATCAATGCAAACGGCATCACAAACATCTTCCATGAAACGCAAAACGAGAAACTTTTTACAAAAACAGAGAAACAAAAAGAAAAAAAAACAAGAACATGAACGTTGCAGCCAAGTTCAAAAGTTCTCAATCCATCACCAGACCTTTCTTTTTCGCAAAGTCCAACGTGTCCTCAGGCGATTTGAAGTAGAAGTGCTGATCCTCATGCGTGACCCAGAGACGGGCTGGGTATAACAGTCCAAACTTCACCTTTTTCTGAAAAAGGATCGACCTGATCTGGTTGAAGCCTGCTCTCCTCCTGGCAACCTCTACACTCAGGTCCTGGTAAACCTGTAGGATGCTATTGTCCCATTTACAGCTCTGTGTCTGCTTGGCCCACTGTAGAATACGCTCCTTATCCAAGAACCTGTGGAATCTCACCACCATTGCCCTCGGGGGATCTCCCATTTGCGGCTTCCTCGCGAGTGCTCTATGAGCCCTAGACACCTCCAAGGCGGGAGAATGCCCCATCCTCCAGCAGCTTCACAAACATGTCTGCGATGTATGCCCCAGTGTCTGTTCCTTCGGACCTCTCCGGGAGCCCGACGATTCTTAGGTTCTGCCGGCGGGACCTATTTTCTAGGTCCTCCACCTTCTCCAGGAGCTTCTTCTGCTGGTCCCTCCGCCTCCCCACCTCCAGCTCCACCGCAGTCTGATGTTCCTCCTGCTCAGCCAGCGCCTTCTCCACCTTCTGGATCGCCCGATCCTGGGTGTCCAATATATGCTCCAACCGCTCAATCGACTCTTTTATCGGGTCCAAGCAGTCCCCTTCCTGAATGACTTGCATCAGCTGCTCCATAGACTGCTGGGTCGACAAGCCAGAGGTCCGAACCTCTGCCATGCTGTCTTCTGTTGCAGCTACAGCCCAAGCCTTCTCTATCTTTTTGTTTCTGCCCTTACAAACATTTCTAGTCCTTCTCTCCATGCACCGAAGTGGGAATTCAGTAAACAATTGCCACTAACATCCGTTTTACAATTCAAGTCCGGTAGAAAAATGGGGGAAAGGTCCAAAAGTCCGACCAGAGCAGGAGCCACTAAATGTGTGACTTACTCCTTCATAGCCGCCACCGGAAGTCCCCTTGATGAAATTTAAAGAGAGACTGCAGTGCGACCGTGAATGATTCTGCACATTTATTAACCTCTTTTGCATTCTGCCTTTTAATTAACTACATCTTCCAGTATGATGTTTCCAACAAATTTTGAAATTAGGGACATGATCTATCGGTCTCGCAGCACCCGACATGGGATGCGACGATGGGAGATTTACTGGCCTCATCGCGCCTTGCAAGATCTAATGAGATCTGGCGAGGCATCGCAACCTGGATCCTGCCCATTGAGGTTGGGACCGGAGTTTTGTATATACAAGGGAGCAGTTTGTCTCATTTCAATATGTCTACATATGTCTACTCAGCAGCTGGGATCTAGTAGCCTCGACTCGGAGACCCCAAATGGGCGCGTGCAGCACTGGTTTCCACAAACTGGCACGGGAGAGTCTCCCAGGTGATCGCGAGCCCATGGGTGGTTGGGCTCTGGGCAGGGTGGTACCCTGGCACCCCCGATGCCACCTGGGCACTTGCAGAGCCCGTTAATGCAGGAAATGGGACCAAGTGTGGCCTCAGCGGGTGTTCCTCGCCGAGACCCAGAAATGAAGATTAGTCCTTTTTAATAGCAGGGTCGCTCTCAGCGCCTGGAAACACCCAGCTAAATGTGTGCGGCATTGGATTCTGTTTCATTTCAGTTAAATAATGCCCTTTATTTCTGATTCCTGAGTTCAAATGGTTAAAAGCAGTGGTCCCAGTACTGATTCTTATTGAGCACTTTTCCAT
This sequence comes from Scyliorhinus torazame, assembly GCF_047496885.1. Taxonomy (NCBI): domain Eukaryota; kingdom Metazoa; phylum Chordata; class Chondrichthyes; order Carcharhiniformes; family Scyliorhinidae; genus Scyliorhinus; species Scyliorhinus torazame. The sequence goes on from NC_092713.1 coordinate 259,818,253, forward strand.
CTTTTGTCAGTCTAAGTCACGATTCTTACTGCTTCTGTTTTCTATTATTTTGCTCTCTATTCTGCTAACTGTCGGCTGACTCCACCTGCCCTAATTTTAGTCATGAGTCTGTTATAGATTGTCGTACCAAAGACCAGGGAAGTAGACCAATGTGGTAATTGTGTATTGTGAAAATTGTTTGGTATGGCCAACAGTATCCATTTTCCGAAGTAATATTGGACATGGTGGCACTCATTTCTACAACCTGCTTGCTATTTACTGAACAAGCTGCCTCAGATTAATTTGTGCATAAGGCCACAAGGACAAAATTGAAGCACTTGTAAAAAAAACAAAACACTTTTGTTCATATCTCCCTGTGTCACAGCCCGTTAAATTACAAACCACGCCCATGCAAAGAAATTGGGCCAGCTTGTTTTGCTACATCTCCCAAATGAACATTTTGTTTATAATAAGTATTGAAAGGAGTTGCCAAACTATTGAATTTGGATCTGTATCCCATGACTTTTATTTGTTGCATTGATTGGAATGTCTGTTTGAGTTTGAGATATCTATTTACATTTTCTTTATCTTCATCAAATTTTGAAACTGTGGCCTTGAATTTGCTGGAGCTGAACATCTTAAAAACATCAGAACATAAGAAATAGGATTAGAAGTGGACCATATGGAGTGCAAGCCTGCTCTGCCATTAAATATGATTGTGACTGATCTTTGGCTTCAATGCTTTCTCATCCGCTCCCCATATTTCTGAGAGCCCAAAGATCTGTCCATCTCCCTCAAATATTTTCAACAGTGGAGCATCCAGAAGCCTCTGCGCTAGAGAATTCTAAAGATTCACAACCCTCCGCTTGAAATATATTCTCCTCATCTCAGTCCTAAATAATTGGCCCCTTATCCTGAGACTGTGCCTCTGTGTTATAGATTTCCCAGCCAGGGAAAATAACTTCTTATTGCCTACTTTGTCAAAACCCTTTATAATTTTAAATGTTTGAATGAGATCACCTCTCATTCTTCTAAACTCCAGAAAATATAAACCCAATTTACTCAGCCACTCATCAGAGAACAAATTTCTCAGCAGGAACCAATCTAGTGAACCTTTGATTTACTGTCTTCAATGCAAGTATAACCTTCCTGAAATATGGAGAGCAAAACAGTTTTCCAGGTATGGTCTCCTTGTATCATTACATCCAAGTCCCTTTGAGCATTAGCAATTACAAGTTTCACACTTTTTTCTTTAAAAAAGCTTTTCTATCCTTTACCATCAAAATGAATAACCTCACAATTCCCCACATTATACTCCATCTGCTAAATTGTTGCTCACTCATTTAACCTGTCTTTACCGCTTTGCAGCCTATGTTCTCCCCAGGGCTTACCTTCCCACCTAACTTGGTAACGTCAGCAAACTTTGATACATCATCTCAGGGCGCGATTTAACGGCCATGTTGTACCCAATGTGGATCCATGCGTGCTGGTTAAATCTTGGGAGAGGCCAAAATCGGGATCCGTGCCAGGGACCTTTAGGTTCACGATTTAACTGGCCCGCTCCCATTGGCTTGTCCAGATCCCACTCTGATGTGGCAAGACACCAGTTGTCACCAATTAAGGGCAATCATCACCTAATTAATGAAATGGACACCCTTTCTAACGGCCTGGCGGGAACTAATTGGCTCCCCAGCAAGAGATCAGGTGGGCGCCGTTTAGCACTCCTATTTAAAAACGGGAATCCAGCGCGATGGATGGTGAGGGGATCGGAGGCGGTGAGTAGCCATCTTCGTTTTCCAGCATGCAACCTAGGAGCACTGGAGCTGCTGCCCCAGTCCTTGGTGTGGGAGGGGGGGGACCTGGCCAGGGGCCTGGGTGTCATCGGTCAGGGGTCACTCTTGGGTTGGAGGGGTGAGGAGCTCAGCGCCTGCGGGTTCCACAGGCCATCCCTCGAATTGTGTAACACTTCCAGGATGGAGCCCCGTTGGTGATTTTATGGTGAAGGTAACTTTAATTCCCTTTGGCTGTGAACAGCCACTAGCTGCACAGCTGAAGGCTATTGGTAATAAGGAAATGGCCTTGTTAGTTACGTGAGCAATGCATAGCTCTAAAAAGCATTCTCGTGGGTACATGTACCATGTCTCAGACGTGCATACCAATCAAACTGTGAGGTCTGGACACTTTGCTTAAACCCTGCGGGCGTCAACACGACAGAGGCAGCAGCCAACAATCAAACACCCAAGAGCTGGCCTTCACACTGGGGTTATCCGCACAATCAGGGAGTATGTGGATCAGCGGAGGGTACCTGAGCTCGCTCCGCCTAATGGTCCCGCCAGGGGTCTGGGGTCTTGTGTCTCGGGGCTCTTGATGTGGCTAAGAGTGAATGTGCAGGGCAGGATCTCCTAGCGCAACTGACTCAGTGGATGGCACTCTGAGAGAAGTGGGAAACGCAAGTGCGGGGCAGGTTTGGGGGATTCGAGGGTCCTGGGGTGGAGGCCCTAATTGATTGTCGGCATCTCACCTTCTCCAATAACAAAATGGATGGTGTTATTGGGCCTGCAGTGGCAGCCCTCGCGGTGTTGCTGGCAGCCACAGGGGCCGCTGCACACCCAACAGACATGGTTGCCCACCAGGCCCAGATGGGGACGCTAGCGATGGCACAAGGTGTACAGACGTTGTTGGTCATTCAAGGAGATGACTGACAATATGTGCTGCAGGAGGCTCTGTCTCAACAAAGAGATGGTGCGGCACCTGTGCCATGCCGTTCCGGACTTACCACCCCATGGAGGAGTAGGACATCTGCTCTCTGTGGACATGAATGTCACCGCAGTCCTGATCTTTTATGCCACCGGTTCATTCCAGGGCTCGAGTGGGGACATGTGCGGCATATGACAAGATACAGCCCACACGTGCATCTGTGAAGTCACGGATGTCCTGTATGCCTGGGCAGCTGACTATATAAACTTTGAGCTGGACCAAGCCCATCAAGATGCCCGGGCAGCAGGATTCTCCACCATCGCCGGGATGCCGCAGGTCTGGGGGAAATTGATGGCATGCATGTCTCCTTGCACGCTCCGGGCATCAGAGAGGGCTCTTCATTATCAAGAAGGGGTTCCACTCCCTGAATGTTCAAGATGTGAGTGACCACCACCTCTGGATTATGTACGTGTGCACGCTTACCCTGGAGCGTGAATGGCATTCGGAGATCCCCAAAGTCTTTGAGGACCACCCCAGGTTGACGGGTTGTTTCTTGGAGAATAATGGATACGAGTTAAGGTCCTGGCTGATGACACCAGTGTGGATACTGGAGACGGATGTGGAGACCCGATACAACGAAGCCCATCTGCCACCCATGCTGTTGAGCGGTGCATCGAACTGCTGAAAATGTGTCCGATGCCTGGACTGCTCTGGTGGTGCACTGCAGTACACCCGCTAGAGGATCTCCCACTTTGTGGTGGTCTGCTGTGCCCTCCACAACCTGGCACAGCTGTGGAGTGACATGCTGAAGGAGGAGGAAAATGCGGCCTTGTTTGAGAAGGATGAGGAGGGGTTGGACTCGGAGAGGCTGGAGGACGAGACCGGGGAGGACCTGCGGGAGCAGGTGGAGAATAAAATACTGGCCACGGTGAGGGCCCTGCATGTCCGGAGGGCCAGGGATGCTCTCATCATCGTCCGATTCTCACAGGACGAAGCTTTGTTGATCAGCTTACCCCCTCTTTATCCATCCGTCTCAATCCCTCCCTCCCGCCTGATCCCTCCTTTCCCACTGCACCCCAACTCCCCCACCCATTTCCCCCACTCCCTGATTACCCTGTTCCACCCTCCCAGGGTGTAACATCACCCCAGGGTGATGGGCTTGTGTCGGCACTATCAGTGGGAGAGTGATGATAACCTGCTGTTAGGTGAGTTCTGGTGCTCCTCAGTCTATTCCATAGTCTTGACTCCTGTCTTTCTGCTACTAGCACGTTCACACCCACCACCTGCATGTGGTCTGCATCGGAGTTTCCTGATCTAGGATGACTATGGCTGGGAGCAAGGTGTGGAGGTGCAGGCTGGCCCGCTGTGAGGAAAACCCGACAGAGGCTTAGCATGTATCAGGTGTAACATGGTTTAATTGTGAACATTCAAAACCTTCATTGTCCCTAGCTCCAGATGGTGCCCCCCCCCCCCCCATACCCAATCAATGATCCTCAAAGTTCTTAAGCTTCCATGCCCTGCCGCTACATATAGGTGTGTCCCCAGAACGCACATCGGAGGTAGGGGCAGCTACTGCTTCTCGTGCCCTGTGGCCTTCGGTGCCCCTGGCGGGCGTCCTCTGGAGGACCTGGAGCCGGAGGGCCCCGGCTGTCTTACCGGTGCCACTACCATCACTGTGCCACCCTGTTCTGCCCACTAATTTTGAGACATGCCAGTGTCCGGGGGTGGGGGGGGGGGGGGGCGGATTTGGGTGAGTTGGAGACCACCATCATCTCACTGGAGGCAGGCCCCACGTCGGCTCCCTCCTCCCGGACAGTGCTCGTGGGGTCTTGGGGATTTCTATAGAACGGAAAGGCAACTGGAGCGAGCTCCAGAAGCCTCTGCGCCATCATGCTCTGCTAGTCGCGGTTCCTCCGCGTTGTCTGCCCCATGTTGTTGACATCCTCAAAGGTGCTCCTTAGTGACTGGGCTATGCTCTGGGCTGCTCTGCCAATGTCCACCTGTGTCTGGGACATGTTTCTCAGTGACATGGACATGCTGTGGAGTGCCCCATCAATGCCCACCTACGCCTGGGGCATTCTCTGGAGTGCCTGGGCAATGTCCACCTGTGTCTGGGGCACATCCCCCAGTGTCTGGGACATACTGTTTAGTCCCTCAGCCATGGTCTTCACTGACTGAGCCACACCTTTGACACCACCACTCAAGGCGCTGATGTCGGTTCTAAGGCTTTCCACAGTGGTCGCCACCCTGGCAGTGTTGGCCTCGGTGCCATGCATTGCCGGTGCCATCACCTGCACCCGTAGTCTTTGGAACTCCTCCAATCGACTATCACACTCTGGTCTGTCACTGACATCCCCTCCTGAATCTCATGGCCGTGCGTTAGTGTCTGCATAAGCTCCGGGATAACCTTGTCCAAAGGGTCGGCTTCTGACTGGGACTCAACTGAGTCTGGGTATCCATCAGACCTCTAACTGCTGACTCTCTTGGATGTTCCTGCCTTCACCTGATGTGCATCAGCATATGTGTGGTGCTCACCAGATTATGCTCCTGAAGCCTGTACACTATTATCACCCACCAAACTGTGTACTCTGCGCTGGTGGAAGGTGGAGGTGATAGCTGTGACGCCTAGATGGTGGCATCCTCGGAGCTCTCCTCTGAGGTGTTCTCTTGGGTGACGGAGCGGGGGGGACACAACCTCCGATGGCCCAGCCCCATCAGATGGAGATCCTGCGAAAAAGATAAACATGTGGTCAGTGAGAGGGAAGGACCATTCTGTCTGACATGAACAGCTCACTTGAGATAGGGCATAAGGGTGAATGGCAGTGGATCCTCACCTCTGCGACACAGGCCAATCTCTCTGTTGGGGACTGCTCTATTCTCGGTCAACCCTGCGATCTCCATGGCCCGTTCCTCATAGTGGGTGAGGACTCTATCTGGCCCTTACCCGCCTGTTGTGGGCTAACTTCTGTGGGGACAAAGAGAAGGCATTGTGAGGTGCAAGCTTGATGCATAAGGGGGCCTCTATGGCAGGTGGCATGTGTGGGCACTGCTCCTGGGCGCAGAGGGGTTGGAATGGTGGGCGCCAGGGTGTGCCCCCGGGGCGCAGGCGTGGTAATATGCTGGGGCAGGTGTGAAGTGCAAGCCGCAGACTTGTTGGGCGGCACGATGGCACAGTGGTTAGCACTGCTGCATCACAGCGGCAGGTACCCTTGTTCGATTCCTACCTCGGGCGACTGTCTGTGTGAAGTTTACACATTCTCCTGTGTCTGCATGGGTTCCCTCCCACAGTCCAAAGATGTGCAGATTAGGTGAATTGGCTATGTTAAATTGCCTAGTGGCAATACGGTGGAGGCGTGGGCCTAGGTAGAGTGCTCTTTCACAGAGTCGGTGCAGACTTGATTTGCCGAATGGCCTCCTTCTGCACTGTAAGAATTCTAATATGAGAGAGGTCAGGGGTGATATCAGGATGGTTGCAGGCGACCAATGCCAGGAGACCGGTGTCAACTTACCCTTGTGCCGGGGTGGAGGTCATTGTTGTTCTTCCTGCACTGGACAGCAGTCCTCCTGGTCACATTGCCCGTACTGACGGCTGCTGCCACTGCCTGTCAGGCATCATGGGCGGCCCTGTGGCTGATCCTCTGACCCTCTCAGAGGAATAGGGTGCTCCGTCTCGCCGCCACAGTGTCCAATCGCCTGGCCAGGTCGGCATCCCCATTGTTAATGGTGAGCTGCCAAGCGCGGTCCAAGCAAATCAGCTGGCGGGACAGCCATTTCTGCTGTGAAGCTCATGGGATATCATATCCGGTACTAAGTGCCGTAAAATACTAAGTGCCGTTAAATACGTTAAATCTCGCTGACTCGGCTGTTGGGAAGCACTTGGGAAGTCGCGCCCAATACGGCACTTAGAACTTCTGCCGTTCAATCGCTCCTTCAGTTACTTCATCGAAGTCGTTACAATATCCCACTTTGTTGCCCACTCACTTAACTTGTCGACATCTCTTTGCAGCCTCTTTGTTTCCTTCTCTCAGCTTGCATTCCCATCAAACTTTATATTATCAGTAAAATTAGATGGAGAGACGGAGTAGTGTATCTAAGTCATGAATATAGACTGACGCCTCCGTACTCTATAGAATCCCTACAGTGCAGAAGGAGACCATTCGGTCTATCGAGTCTGCGCCGACCTTCCAAAGGGCACCCTACCTAGGCTCACTTTCCCGTCCTATCCCCCTAACCCCGTAACCACACCTAACCTGCACATCTTTGGACTGATCCGTGTGGCAATCCACTAATTACAGACTGTTCGCTTGAAAATTGTTTGTTTTTCGCTCTTCTTGGTTTCCTGTCCATTATTTATTCCCTATAACCCCAAACTCTGAGACCTTATCTTGTGTATTAATGTTTTGTGTTGTATCTTATTGAATGTCTTTTGGAAATCCACATTATGCAACATGGTCCCTTTTTAAAAAAAATATATTTTTATTGGCATTTTCAAAATTATACATTGCTGTTTGTTTTCATTTATTATACAGTCATAAAGGTTGCTTCTTGGGTTTCTCTATTTACAGTCCATTGCTGTCCGGCTGGCTCAGCCTACAATCCTCCTTATCCCCCCCGCCCCCTCCAGCTCTTCTCTCCTTAACCTCCCCCCTCCCTTCCCCCCCTTTTTCACTGCTGTTCCCCATTTTTTCTTGCTGGGTTTTGCTACCTCACCTTTCTCTCTCCTCCCCCCCACCCTGGCCCCCGCTCCCCGGTCCTCCCTCGCTTTCCTCTTTCTATCTTGTCCTGGCTATTTCCCCCTGGCTACTGGCTATTTATTTATTTATGTGCTGGCCTCAAACAGGTCTCGGAACAGTCGGGTGAATGGCTCCCATGTTTTATGGAAGCCCTCTTCCGACCCACGGACGGTGAATTTGATTTTCTCCATTTGGAGCAATTCTGATAGTTTGAACAGCCAGTCTGCTGCTGACCGGCAGCCGAGCAGGATTCTACGGCGGGTGATCAGGGAGGCAAAGGCAAGGGCGTCCGCCCTCCGCCCCATGAAGAGATCTGGCTGGTCTGATACCCCGAAGACCGCCACTTTTGGGCATGGCTCCACCCTCATCCCTACCACTTTGGACATTGCCTCGAAGAAGGCTGTCCAGTACCCAGCAAGTCTGGGGTAAGACCAGAACATGTGGGCATGGTTGGCCGGGCCTCCTTGGCACCATTCGCATTTATCCTCCACCTCCAGGAAGAACCTGCTGATTCGGGTTTTGGTCAATTGGGCTCTGTGTACCACTTTTAACAGCGTTCGGTTGAGCATCGCCCATGTGGAGGTAGAGTTGACCCTGTGCAGTGCTTCGCTCCAGAGTCCCCACCCCATTTCGAACCCCAAGTCTTCCTCCTATTTCCTCCTTGTCGTGTCCAGTTTGGGGTCGGCTCTCTCTAGCAGTCGTTTGTACATGTCACTACAGTTCCCTCTGCCTAGGATGTCTGCGTCCAGTAGCTCTTCTAATAGTGTCTGTCGTGGTGATCGCGGGTATGTCCTTGTCTCCTTCCGTAGGAAATTTTTAAGCTGAAGGTATTTGAGTTTGTTGCCTTCAGCTAGTTGGAATCTCTGCATCAGTTCTTCCAGTGTTGTGACCCTACCATCAGTGTATAGGTCCCTGACTGTCAATGTCCCCGTGTCCTGTTGCCACCTTTTGATGGTGGCGTCGGTGAGTGCTGGTGCAAATCTGTGGTTATTGCAGATGGGGGCTTTGTCGGACATTTCGGTCACTCCGAATTGCTGCCGCAGTTGGTTCCACATCTGGAGGGTGGCTATCACCACTGGGCTGCTGGAGTGTTTCTTGGGCTGGGATAGGAGTGCCGCCGTGGTGAGGGCCCAGAGGGAGGTACCTTTGCAGGGGGCCTCCTCCGCACATACATACTCGACCTCTCGCTCCTTTATCCATCCCATCACTCTTTCTGCCGTCGCTGCCCAGTGGTGAATTGTAGGTTTGGGAGGGCTAGCCCTCCTTGGGTTTTGTTTTCTCTAGGACCTTCTTTGTGATCCTAGCATTCTTTCCCCCCCCCATACAAATGGCATGATTAATTTGTCCAGTGCGTTGAAAAAGGCCTTGGGGATATAGATCGGGATTGATCTTAGTAGGAAGAGGTATCTGGACAGTACTTTCATTTTCATCGTCTGTACTCTCTGTTATAACCTGCCTGCTTACCACTGACTGGGGACTAATGGCAATCCCACAATCCTTTGGGAGTATGAGCTTCCCCAATGAGGGGGGGGGCGGAGAAATCATTAGCAGATTCCCTGCATAAATAAAGCTGGCCAGTTTGGAACCGGCTAGAGGAGAGTGAGCAGCAAGGAGTTGCTGCTGCTGTTGTATAAATATGTTATTGTAAATAAATGTTATTTCTTTCTATCCTTCAACTCGTACTGGATTCTTCGTGGCCCTCACAAAACTCTCCCTGCCAGGGAGAGTGGGAGTGTGTTCCACCTCTGCAGGTCCTTTTTGACTTCCTCTGTCAGACTGGTCAGGTTCCATTTATGCTGTTCTGAGAGCGATCGTTAATGGTTTGATCGCTAGGGCAAATAGCAGCAGCGAAAGCAGGCATCTCTGCCTGGTGCCCCTGTGCAGCTGGAAGTACTGGGAGCATGTGGTGTTTGTCTACATGGTCCCTTTTAATCTGCCCTGCGACACCCTCAACAAACTCTTAATAAGTTTGTTCAACATAATTTCCCTTTCCGCGTGCCCTGTTAGTTTGACTATTTCCCTCGCCCTTCAGCTCAGCACAAATGCCAGAAATGTAACCTGATAACGTTGTGTCTATGAGAATTGGACATCTGGGATCTTGGTGAACGATGGGACCAGCAGTCCATCTGTTTATCCAATGAGGCAAGATTTAAGGATTGAGAAACAGAGTAGGAAATAGCGAGAATTAGGGTTGAATTAAGTATAGAAAGAGTGATAAAGAGAAAGAAAGAGAGTTAAAGGAAAAGTAGTAACATTTTTGAACAATTCTGAAATGATTTATTTCCTGTGGGAATGAGACTCTACAGATTCAGTTGTTTGAGAGGTTGAGTGGCATTACAACAGCTTGCATCCTTTAATTAAAATGGTCCTTATATTGTTGAGTACTAACCATAATTTGCCGCAACAGTTTTAATAATTTTCAGTTGCAGTAGTTTTTTTGGATTTCAGAGAGTGGTTGATGGCGAGCTTTCAGTTTTGTGATGTTAATGGCTGAAGAATTTAGAATGTGGACTGTTGTATGTTCTGTATGAAGTAAAACTGCGACATCTTGCTTCATGATGTGCTCATTAGTTGTGAACAGTTTATTTTGTTACCCCCAATCCTACACTGTGCGGTTGATGGCCTTTGAAGGGCGTGAGCAAGGAACTGAGTTTTGAAAATAGCATAATAAATGGAGCTGATAAGTGTCACCCACATCCTGTGAAAACCTTTTACAACAATTTTTAGTCTTTAACCCAAACTCAAGTCCATATTTTGGTAAGTATTTTGTCGAATATCACAAAAGAGATCTAGAATCCTAGCTCCAACTTTATTTACTTGATTTCTTATTTTGGAGCTAAATATTGTACGTTGTAAAGTTATGGACCTTCCTCTTGACCCCATGTACTCTTGTAAACTTGCATTTATTATTTGCTTACTGGTAAACTTAGAACAGAAAAGAAAGAGGCTTACCTTTATATGTAAGGAAGAACTTGCACTTGTATAATCAGAATGAGATTTGAACTCTTCCTCTAGATTAAGTCTAAGCCTCTTTTAGTCCAGTGACATACCTATACACCGCTGTACTCCCAAGCTGCACAGAGATAAAGTAGCAGAAGTCGAACAACTCTTTATTTTTAATTTTTAAATTAATTTTTTTCCCCCAATTATGAGCAATTTAGCATGGCGAATCCACCCACCCTGCACATCTTTGGGTTGTATGGGTCAGACCCATGCAGACATGGGGAGAATATGCAAATTCCACACTGACAGTGACCCGGGGCCGGCATCGAACCCAGGTCCTCGGCATCGTGAGGCAGCAGTGCTAACCACTGCACCAACTTGCCACCCTCAAACAACTCTTTAGAAACACATTTACAAATAGGAAGCACTGAAGAAACCTGTAAACTGAAACTGTTGCAGATGGCTGACTTTTGTAGTGAGCAGAGTTGGGAATCAGCTTCAGAGTTGAGGGGTGTGCTGGCATACCACCTAGTTTGGAAAGTTCTCAATTAACTGAAAATTGTGTTTTAATCGATATGTCAAATGTAATAAAATAAATAAGGTTGTGAATTATTCCATAAAGACGATGGCCAGAATTCTCCATTTCAGAGACTGTGCTGACTCTGCGACTGAATCGCACGGGTTCGACAGCCCCGTAAGCGGCGCTAATCCCGGAGCGATTCAGGACATCCTAATGGGCTAGCACCGGCGACACATGGAACTTGTGCAATTCCAATGTACGCTGGCGTGTGATTCGCCAGGGTTGGGATTGGCACTCGAGAGCCTGATAAGCAAGAGCTGCATACAGGCACTCCACTCCCCACACCCCCTCATCACAGCCAAGAAGATGGCACCGCTTGCGCTGGAGCACGCCCATGCCATTGATGGGTCAACTGGGCCAGTGGTTACCTGGGTTGGGTGGCCATACAACCAGTGGCGATAAGCTAGTGGTCAGTCAGCAGGGTGCGCATTCTTGCAGGCTGCAGAAATGATGGTCCGTGCCCATCCACCCCGACCCCATGGCCCACCTCCTGGCCACTCCTACTCCCCTGGCCTGGCAGATGCCCCCGGCCAGCGGCACAACTGTCAGCACACGATAGTGATGTTGGACACGTTTCATACCCCCTCTCTCACCCTCAGCAGCCGTGGCGGCTGTTTCCTAATTTTAAATACCACACCGTCGGTAATTCCTCCTGGCGGAGGCCAAAGCGGAGCATCGCGGGGGCCCGGAGATTTCCGGGTTGGGCCCGTTAATTATATACCAGTGGTGTTTTCTGTACAGTTTACATGCTCATGCCAGAATGTGGCATGGAACGCATCCACACCGCTTTGAGGCACTGGACCATGGCATTCCGTTGTGCGTCCTGGCACCGGCCTCGATTTTCAGCTAATGCGCGATTCTCTGCCCAATCTTGCTTTGCAATTCCGGATTCGCTGGATGGAGAATCCTGCCCAATGTCTCCTTTAAAAACAATCAAGTCTCCCTGCCCACTAAATTCCACCCTGAATGTTTGAATTATTTTGCTTTGTTTGGTTCGTTGTGACAGAAAATAAATGCTTGTAATATTAAGAATTGGTCCAATTACTTCTGGAGACATTGCAACAATTTGGATTGTACGACTTTGAATGTTAATGGAACAAACCCAGGCATTTTGAATCCACATTGCAAGGTTCTTGCCACTCTAGCTTTGATTAGATTTACAAACTTGGTCTCTAAATCCCACATCATTCTTTGAGTTAGTTTGGATTCCAATTGATTTGAGGTTGATGTAGGATTAACATTTACAGGAGTGAAACCATGTGAAGCATTTGATCGATGTCCATTGCTATTTGGCAACTGTGTGATCTATTGAGTTTGTGTGATCTCACACAGGATTGTCCAACCTCTACAATAAATTAATTGATCTTTTTGGATATCCCCTGTACCTTGATTTGAGCTATAATATAGTTGGTTTATGAGCAAAGGAGTCCACCCTGGTGGCCTGGTCAACGTTTATCTCTCAATCAATATCACAAAAACAGATTATCTATTCAAAATACGTTGGGTTTTTTTGGAAATTGGCTGCCACATTTCCTACAACCCAATAATGACTACACTTTAAAAAGTATTTTATTGGCTGTAAAGCACTATGACATGTCCAGCGGTTGTCAAAAGTGCTACATAAATACAAGTCTTTTAAAGATATAGGTTAGTTTAAAATCTGTTGACAATTTGAAGATAAATTTCAGTCTTTTATGAGTGAGTATATTTTTTAAAATTCATTTATTTAGGATATGGGCTTCACTGGTTAGGCCAGCATTTGTTGTCCATCTCTAATTGCCCTTGAGAAGGTGGTGGTGAGCTGCCTTCTTGAACCGCTGCAGTCCATGTGGTGTAGGTACACCCAGTGTGCTATTAGGGGGGGGTTCCAGGATTTTGACCCAGCGACAGTGAAGGAACAGCCTTTTATTTCCAAGTCAGGATGGGGAGTGACTTGGTGGGGAACTTCCAAGTGGTGGTGTTCCCAAGTATCTGCCGCCCTTGTCCTGTTTGGAGATATTTTGAGTTTAGATTAATGCAATCAACATTGCACACTGGAATTGTATTCTTCCTCACTTACTTGCTCTTTTCCATTTTAGTCACAATATATTTGATCATTCAGTTTTGCCTTGGGAGTAAAGGAAAGATAAGAAGCAGAAAGAGGCTGTCTCTTATAAGGTTTGGCACAGAATTTCTGGTGATGCACACTTAAAGAGTTCAAAAGCCGATGCGGTGATGCTACAAGTGATCTATCCGAGGGTGAAGGACCAGATGAGGCTTAGGGAGGGTTGGGTGAGCCAGGTGTTTCATTTAGGGTTTAATAATAGGGCCTGGGGAATGGTGATTTTGGTGGGTAAGCGGGTGAGGTTCCAGATGAAGAAGGTCGTGGCGACCAGCGGGCTGGTGCTGGATCATAACAGGTTCGTTAGACGGGACGTTGGTGACGTATATGCCTCCAAATGGGATGATGCGGGGTTTGTGAAGAAAATGCTGGCTGCAATCCCGGATTTGGATACCCATGAGTTGATTTTGGGGAGGATTGGAACACAATGCTGGAGCCAAGGGTGAAGAGGTTCCAGCTGTCCTTGCTGACCCCGTAAGGCTAGGGCGGACTGGAGTTTCTGTGACAAGATGGGGAAGGTAATTGAGGAGTGTGTGGTGTTTAATTGTACGGGAGAGGTCTCGCCATTCGTGGTTTGGGAGGCCCAGGAGGAAGTGGGGAGAGGGAAGGTGATCTCTTTTTTAAGGCTAAGATGGATAGGGAGAAGAGGGAAGAATGCCAATGGTTGATAGAAGAGCTTTTGGAGGTGGACGGGAGGTAGGCGGGGGACCTGGATCCAGGGCTCCTGGCAAAGAGGAAGGAGAGGCAGGCCAGGTTCGACCTGCTGTCCATGGGAAAAGCGATGCATCAGCTGAGAAGGGCAAGGGGGGCTGTCTATGAGTACGGGGAGAAGGTGGGTCATATGCTGGCTGGTCAGCTCCATAGGCAAGCCACGGCGAGGGAGATAGTTCGGGATAGGACAGGGGAGTTGGTGGTAGCCATGGAACGGATTAACAAGTTCTACAGGGACTTGTATAAGTTGGAGCCACCAGAGGATGAACGGGCCATGAAGGAGTTCCTGGGGAGGTTAGAGTTCCCGGGGTTGGGTGAAAGGAAGAAGGCGGGGGACTGGAGGATCGGGTGGGGGTAGAGGTAGTGAAGGTGGCAATCAGCAAGATACAGGCGGGGAAGGTGGCGGGGCCGGATGGGTTCCCTGTGGAATTTTACAAGAGATTTAAGGACAAACCGATGCTGGTGGATATGTTTGAGGACGCGATGGTCAGGGGGGGGTCGTGCCGAAAATGATGGGACAGACCTCCATCTCATGTTAAAGTCGTATAGGCTCATATCTCTGCTGAACTTGGACGTGACGATATTGGCAAAGGTGCTGGTGTTAAGGTTGGAATGGTGCCTTCGGGGGATGATTGGAGCGAATCAGACGGGGTTCTTCAGGACAGATAGTTGTCATCGAATGTGAGGCGGCTGCTGAATGTGAAGCTTTCTCTGGCAGAGGGAAGGGAGTTTGAGGTGGCGGTGGCATTAGATGCAGAGAAGGCGTTTGATCGGGTGGAGTGGAGTTATCTCATTGCGGTGTTGGAGAAGTTTGGGATTGGGCCGAAGTTTGTGGCATGGGTGCAGTTGCTGTATAAGGAGCCGATAGCAAGCGTGCGTATGAATGAAATGAATTTGGGGTATTTTTCATTGCCCCGGGGAACGAGATGCCTTTCCTCCTGCTTGCGATTGTGCTCAGAGTTGTGGAAGGGGATAATGAGGAGGCGGGGTGGAACATAGTGTGTCCCTGTACGCAGACGATTTGTTATCTATTACGGAGCTGGGCTCCTCGGTGGGGGACGTAATACGTTTGCTGCAAGGTTTTGGGACGTTTTAAGGGTCTAAGTTGAATTTGGGTTTGGTACAAAGTTTTGGGACATTTTAAGGGTCTAAGCTGAATTTCAGGAAAAGTTAATATTTTGTGGGTTCCTCTCTAGGTGGCATTGGCAGGGGCACTGCCAGGTTGGCGGTGCCAAGCTGGCATTTGTTGCGCGATTGGACCGTGGTTGCCCAGCACAGATGTTGGGGGATGGGGGGGGACTCTTCATCTTGCGAGAATTCTCCTAGAGGTCCAAATCTGGAAGTCCTGCTCCAAAACCAGGCCATGGGTGATGGGGGTGTGGGGAGGGTGGAGGAGAATTGGGGGGACGGTGGTGGTGGAGGAAAATGGAGGCTGATTGAACTTTATACATCCATAGGTCACATAGGCAGCTATACGTGTTGAAGTGCAGCTGCTTTCAGCCCGATCTGATTTTTGCAAAGTGTGAGTGAAACATATGGGGTGGGATTCTCTGACCATTCACTGACAGCGGGATTCCCTGGTCAAGCTGACCGTGCACCCCCACCTGTGGGTTTCCGAGAGGTGTAGGGCGATTTCAATGGGAAATCCTCTTGACAAGCGGAGGGAGTAGAGAGTCCTGCTGCCAGCGAACAGTGTGGTCAAATTCACCATCCTCATTAGCAATGGTAACAGGGTGGACTCGCACCGGAGAATCCCGTCCATGGTGTGTGTGCACAGTGGACCTGATCGGAGACGTTCTAAATTTTATCTGAATTCATTGGAGAAGTAGGGTGTCCTTTTGGATTTGGTCCAGGACCGTCTTCGGAGGTCAGGTGCCCTTTTGGAGAGGTCAGATGCCCTTTGGGGTTGTTAAATATGACACAAATGAGCATTAATCATTCAAACTGTGAAAGGAAGCTGTGAAGGCATTTAAGTCTCCTGCTCTTTGAAACAAACTGCAGTATTGAAAGAAATTCAGTGCTTGCTGTTTCACTCTTCTCTTGACATCACCCTTATACGAGTAGTGCTGTGTTACTAATTTCACAGCCTATCATTGTCACAGTGGGGACCTATCAATTCAGGGTTTGCTTGACAGCGCCAAGTGCTTATGAAGTCTTTGCAGTGGGACCATGAATGCAAATACTTGTTCTGATAAGGGATTAAAATAAGTTAAATGTATTGCATGGATTTTTATCAACAAGTGTTGAAACAAAATCATCAATAGACATTTAAGAACCTTACTTTTTAAAAAAATATTTTATTGAAAATTTTTGGTCAACCAACACAGTACATTGTGCATCCTTTACACAATATTATAACAACACAAATAACAATGACCTATTTTATAAACAAAAAATGAATAAGTAATAAATAACAAAAATGAAAACTAACCCTAATTGGCAACTGCCTTATCACAAGTAACACTCTCCAAAAATATAATTTAACAGTCCAATATATAATTATCTGTCGCAACGACCTAGACATATTATACAGTATATATTAACAACCCTGAGAGTCCTTCTGGTTCCTCCTCCTCCTCCACCCCCCCCCCCCCCCCCCCCCCCCGATCCTGGGCTGCTGCTGCTGCCTTCTTTTTTCCATTCCATCTATCTTTCTGCGAGGTATTCGACGAACGGTTGCCACCGCCTGGTGAACCCTTGAGCCGACCCCCTTAGAACGAACTTAATCCGCTCTAGCTTTATAAACCCTGCCATGTTATTTATCCAGGTCTCCACCCCGGGGGCTTGGCTTCTTTCCACATTAGCAATATCCTGCGCCGGGCTACTAGGGACGCAAAGGCCAAAACATCGGCCTCTCTCGCCTCCTGCACTCCCGGCTCTTGTGCAACCCCAAATATAGCCAACCCCCAGCTTGGTTCGACCCGGACCCCCACTACTTTTGAAAGCACCTTTGTCACCCCCATCCAAAACCCCTGTAGTGCCGGGCATGACCAAAACATATGGGTAAGATTCGCTGGGCTTCTCGAGCACCTCGCACACCTATCCTCCACCCCAAAAAATTTACTGAGCCGTGCTCCAGTCATATGCACCCTGTGTAATACCTTAAACTGAATCAGGCTTAGCCTTGCACACGAGGATGACGAGTTTACCCTGCTTAGGGCATCTGCCCACAGCCCCTCCTCGATATCCTCCCCCAGCTCTTCTTCCCATTTCCCTTTTAGTTCATCTGCCATAGTCTCCCCTTCGTCCCTCATTTCCCTATATATATCTGACACCCTACCATCCCCCACCCATGTCTTTGAGATCACTCTGTCCTGCACCTCTTGTGTCGGGAGCTGCGGGAATTCCCTCACCTGTTGCCTCGCAAAAGCCCTCAGTTGCATACACCTGAATGCATTCCCTTGGGGCAACCCATATTTCTCGGTCAGCGCTCCCAGACTCGCGAACTTCCCATCTACAAACAGATCTTTCAGTTGCGTTATTCCTGCTCTTTGCCACATTCCATATCCCCCATCCATTCCCCCCGGGGCAAACCTATGGTTGTTTCTTATCGGGGACCCCCCCAAGGCTCCAGTCTTTCCCCTATGCCGTCTCCACTGTCCCCAAATCTTCAGTGTAGCCACCACCACCGGGCTTGTGGTGTAGTTCCTCGGTGAGAACGGCAATGGGGTTGTCACCATAGCCTGTAGGCTAGTCCCCCTACAGGACGCCCTCTCTAATCTCTTCCACGCCGCTCCCTCCTCCTCTCCCATCCACTTACTCACCATTGAAATATTAGCGGCCCAATAATACTCACTTAGGCTCGGTAGTGCCAGCCCCCCCCCTATCCCTGCTACGCTGTAAGAATCCCTTCCTCACTCTCGGGGTCTTCCCGGCCCACACAAAACCCATGATGCTCTTTTCAATCCTTTTTTTAAAAAAAAGCCTTCGTGATCACCACCGGGAGGCACTGAAACACAAAGAGGAATCTCGGGAGGACCACCATCTTAACCGCATGCACCCTCCCTGCCAGTGACAGGGATACCATATCCCATCTCTTGAAATCCTCCTCCATTTGTTCCACCAACCGCGTTAAATTTAACCTATGCAATGTGCCCCAATTCTTGGCTATCTGGATCCCCAGGTAACGAAAGTCCCTTGTTACCTTCCTCAACGGTAGGTCCTCTATTTCTCTACTCTGCTCCCCTGGATGCACCACAAACAACTCACTTTTCCCCATGTTCAATTTATACCCTGAAAAATCCCCAAACTCCCCAAGTATCCGCATTATTTATGGCATCCCCTCCGCCGGGTCTGCCACATATAGTAACAAATCGTCCGCATACAAAGATACCCGGTGTTCTTCTCCTCCTCCAAGTACTCCCCTCCACTTCTTGGAACCCCTCAACGCTATCGCCAGGGTCTCAATCGCCAGTGCAAACAATAATGGGGACAGAGGGCATCCCTGCCTTGTCCCTCTATGGAGCCGAAAATATGCAGATCCCCGTCCATTCGTGACCACGCTCGCCATCGGGGCCCTATACAACAGCTGCACCCATCTAACATACCCCTCTCCAAAACCAAATCTCCTCAACACCTCCCACAAATAATCCCACTCCACTCTATCAAATGCTTTCTCGGCATCCATCGCCACTACTATCTCCGTTTCCCCCTCTGGTGGGGGCATCATTATTACCCCTAACAACCTCCGTATATTCGTGTTCAGCTGTCTCCCCATCACAAACCAAGTTTGGTCCTCGTGGACCACCCCCGGGACACATTCCTCTATTCTCATTGCCATTACCTTGGCCAGGATCTTGGCATCTACATTTAGGAGGGAAATAGGTCTATAGGACCCGCATTGTAGCGGGTCCTTTTCCTTCTTTAAGAGAAGCGATATCGTTGCTTCAGACATAGTCGGGGGCAGTTGTCCCCTTTCCTTTGCCTCATTAAAGGTCCTCGTCAATACCGGGGCGAGCAAGTCCACATATTTTCTATAGAATTCGACTGGGAATCCATCCGGTCCCGGGGCCTTTCCCGCCTGCATGCTCCTAATTCCTTTCACCACTTCTTCTACCTCGATCTGTGTTCCCAGTCCCACCCTTTCCTGCTCTTCCACCGTGGGAAATTCCAGCCGATCCAAGAAGCCCATCATTCTCTCCCTCCCATCCGGGGGTTGAGCTTCATATAATTTTTTATAAAATGTCTTGAACACTCCATTCACTCTCTCCGCTCCCCGCTCCATCTCTCCTTCCTCATCCCTCACTCCCCCTATTTCCCTCGCTGCTCCCCTTTTCCTCAATTGGTGTGCCAGCAACCTGCTCGCCTTCTCCCCATATTCGTACTGTACACCCTGTGCCTTCCTCCATTGTGCCTCTGCAGTGCCCGTAGTCAGCAAGTCAAATTCTACATGTAGCCTTTGCCTTTCCCTGTACAGTCCCTCCTCCGGTGCTTCCGCATATTGTCTGTCCACCCTCAAAAGTTCTTGCAGCAACCGCTCCCGTTCCTTACTCTCCTGCTTCCCTTTATGTGCCATTATTGATATCAGCTCCCCTCTAACCAGCGCCTCCCAGACCACTCCCACCTGGACCTCCCCATTATCATTGAGTCCCAAGCACTTTTCAATGCACCCCCTCACCCTTAGACACCCCCCCCTCATCTGCCATTAGTCCCATGTCCATTCTCCAGGGTGGGCGCCCTCCTGTTTCCTCCCCTGTCTCCAAGTCTACCCAGTGTGGAGCGTGATCCGAAATGGCTATAGCCGTATACTCCGTTCCCCTCACCTTCGGGATCAACGCCCTTCCCAGCACTATTCGCGAGTAGACTTTATGGACATAGGAGAAAAACGAGAACTCCTTACTCCTAGGTCTGCTAAATCTCCACGGGTCTACACCTCCCATCTGCTCCATAAAATCTTTAAGTACCTTGGCTGCTGCCGGCCTCCTTCCAGTCCTGGACTTCGACCTATCCAGCCCTGGTTCCAACACCGTATTAAAATCTCCCCCCATTATCAGCTTTCCCATCTCTAGGTCCGGAATGCGTCCTAGCATCCGCCTCATAAAATTGGCATCATCCCAGTTCGGGGCATATACGTTTACCAAAACCACCGTCTCCCCCTGTAGTTTGCCACTCACCATCACTTATCTGCCCCCGTTATCCGCCACTATAGTCTTTGCCTCGAACATTACCCGCTTCCCCACTAATATAGCCACCCCCCTGTTTTTCGCATCTAGCCCCGAATGGAACACCTGCCCCACCCATCCTTTGCTTAGCCTAACCTGGTCTATCAGTTTCAGGTGCGTTTCCTGTAACATAACCACATCTGCCTTAAGTTTCTTAAGGTGTGCGAGTACCCGTGCCCTCTTTATCGGCCCGTTCAGCCCTCTCACGTTCCACGTGATCAGCCGGGTTGGGGGGCTTCCTACCCCCCCCCCCCTTGTCGATTAGCCATCCCCTTTTTCCAGCTCCTCACCCGGTTCCCACGCAGCTGTATCTCCCCCAGGCGGTGCCCCCCCGCCCATCCCCTCCCATACCAGCTCCCCCCTCTCCCCAGCAGCAGCAACCCTGTAATTCCCCCCTCCCACCCCCCCCCTCTAGATCCCCCGCTAGCGTAATTATTCCCCCCATGTTGCTCCCAGAAGTCAGCAAACTCTGGCCGACCTCGGCTTCCCCCCCGTGACCTCGGCTCGCACCATGCGACGCCCCCTCCTTCCTGCTTCTCTATTCCCGCCATGATTATCATAGCGCGGGAACCAAGCCCGCGCTTCTCCCTTGGCCCTGCCCCCAATGGCCAACGCCCCATCTCCTCCACCTCCCCTCCTCCCCCCATCACCACCTGTGGAAGAGAGAAAAGTTACCACATCGCAGGATTTGTACATGAAACTCCTCTTTCCCCCCTTTTTAACCCCCCTCTTCGCCCCCCACATTCGCCCCACCACTTTGTTCAAACGTTCTTTTTAATAACCCGCTCATTCCAGTTTTTCTTCCACAATAAAAGTCCACGCTTCATCCGCCGTCTCAAAGTAGTGGTGCCTCCCTCGATATGTGACCCACAGTCTTGCCGGTTGCAGCATTCCAAATTTTATCTTCTTTTTATGAAGCACCGCCTTGGCCCGATTAAAGCTCGCCCTCCTTCTCGCCACCTCCGCACTCCAGTCTTGATAAACGCGGATCACCGCGTTCTCCCATTTACTGCTCCGAGTTTTCTTTGCCCATCTAAGGACCATTTCTCTATCCTTAAAACGGAGGAATCTCACCACTATGGCTCTGGGAATTTCTCCTGCTCTCGGTCCTCGCACCATCACTCGGTATGCTCCCTCCACCTCCAACGGACCCGCCGGGGCCTCCGCTCCCATTAACGAGTGCAGCATCGTGCTCACATATGCCCCGACGTCCGCTCCCTCCGCACCTTCAGGAAGACCAAGAATCCTCAGGTTGTTCCTCCTTGCGTTGTTCCCCAGTGCCTCCAGCCTTTCCACACATCGTTTCTGATGTGCCTCATGCATCTCCGTCTTCACCACCAGTCCCTGTATGTCGTCCTCATTCTCGGCTGCCTTTGCCTTCACGACCCGAAGCTCCCGCTCCTGGGTCTTTTGTTCCTCCTTTAGCCCTTCGATCGCCTGTAGTATCGGGGCCAACAGCTCTTTCTTCATTTCCTTTTTGAGCTCTTCCACACAGCATTTCAAGAACTCTTGTTGTTCAGGGCCCCATGTTAAACTGCCCCCTTCCGACGCCATCTTGGTTTTTGCTTGCCTTCCTTGCCGCTGTTCTAAAGGATCCACTGCAATCCGGCCACTTTCTCCTCCTTTTTTCATCCGTATCCAGGGGGGATTCCCTTCTGGTTTACCGCACAGTGTTTTTAGCCGTCAAAATTGCTGTTGGGGCTCCTATCAAGAGCCCAAAAGTCCGTTTCACCGGGAGCTGCCGAAACGTGCGACTCAGCTGGTCATCGCCGCACCCGGAAGCGTTAAGAACCTTATTTAATCGCGTCATAGAATCATAGGCCCTGAGGTCTACCCATGGTGGATTCTGGGTAATTTGGAATGCACCGTGTATGGGCAAAGGTTAGTGGGCAAGGCCATATGTTGGCATGAATTGGCACTAAGTTGGCATAGGGTGGTGGTATGGGGCCGTGTCTGAGTTTCCTTCAGGTGTGCCAGTTTCCTCCCACAGTCCAAAGATGTGCAGGTTAGATTGATTGGCCATACTAAATTGCCCCTTAGTGTCACAAAGATATGCAGGTTAGGTAAATTGGCCATGATCAATGCGCAGGGTTATGGGGATAGGGCGGGGGAGTAGGCCTAGGTAAAGTGCTCTTTAGGAGGGTCGGTGCAGACTCGATGGGCCAATTGGCACTTCATTGTAGGGATTCTGTGGATTCTACTACACTCAAATAACATGTTCAGTTCTACCTCTGGAGATCTATAAGTGTTGGAACCAATGCAGAGAAGAAATATGAGATCAGTTCCTTCTGTTGCAGTTCTGAGTTATAAATAAAAGCTGAAAAGAAGACATTCAGGCTTGTAAACGTATAAGGTTGTTAATGAAATGGTGAAGGTCAAGATGAATACTAGCTTCATACTGAATTGTGAAAGTAGCACATGAGGATAGCCGGTGAGAAAGGATAAACTTAAGATTGAAATTGTGAAGTTTTCCTTCACATAAGGAATAAGAAAGGAACTTGGAAAGGACTTTGAGCAATGGAGGTGATCACCTTAGAATAATTTAAAAAGCAGATGATTAAATAATGGGACTGTTCGATGAATTAATACCAAACAGAATTCTTTGTAATTTTTCTATATCTGATAATATCGTAGTGAACATACTTGGTATCTTTATTCCTTTTATATCCCTCTTATAATAGTGGGCAAAATTGTACAGGTAGTCTAACTAAGGTCTTGGACAAGATCAACATTGCTTTCATTTTCTGTACCTCGAGACACAAAACCTTATCTATTTACATTTGTACCATCTGTAATTACTCGTTTCATGGTAACATGGGGAGGAAGAGAACAGAGAAGACACTGTACATTATCCTTTTGATTCTTAATTATAGGTCATTGTTGACTAAGCCATACATTTACTTTCAGTTGTGATTTTTGCAACATGGCATATATTGCTTCCAAGATTCAGCGACCATTATGTAAGGTTGATGTCTTCTCTGCTCAAGTTCAAGGAAACATTTTTTGCCACATATTATGATGTCACTACCCATGTTTCCTTGAAAAGTCTTGATGCCAAGAAACTTTGGCTCTGTTTATGACAGGCTGTATTAATTTTTTTTGCAAATTTTCCAATTAACAGTCTGAGACTTGAGCTGAATAACAGCACTAAACTCTCCAATGGGAAAGAAAAGTAAAAAATGCAGTAATGCTCAGCAGGTAAGGCAACAACTGTGGAGGGAAGCAGAGTTAACATTTCAGGTCAAGATGACCTTTCATCAGAACTTTCATCATTCAGGGGAACCCATGGCGGGGCCAGCAAGCCATTGGAATCTCCGTTCACATTGGCGGGACCAATAGCACAGTGCTAGCACAGTTGCTTCGCAGCTCCAGGGTCCCAGGTTCGATTTCCGGCTTGGGTCACTATCTGTGCGGAGTCTGCACGTTCTCCCTGTGTCTGTATGGGTTTCCTCCGGGTGCTCCGGTTTCCTCCCACAGTCCAAAGATGTGCAGGTTAGGTGAATTGGCCATACTAAATTGCCCATAGTGTTCAAAACAAAAGTTAGATGGGGTTACTCGGTTGTGGGGATAGGGTGGAGGTGTGGGTTTATGTGGGTTGGTCTTTCCGGTGCGGACTCGATGCGCCAAATGGCCTCCTTCTGCACTGTACATTCTATGTCTATGTCTGTTACCGGAGGATCTGCTGGTGTGAAGGGCTAGAAAGGTCTGGCTGTTAACTCTGTTCCTCTCCACAGATACTACCTGACACTTTTTTATTTCAGATTTCCAGTATCTGCGGTATTTTGCTTTTATTTTCGATGATAAATGTTTGAAGTGCTTTATGTGAATGGAGTTTGTATTGGTTAATTGTGCGGGATTAAATTACTGCTCTATAACCATAATAACCTGACAAGTAGGTAGAAGACCCAATACATTTTGTTGGAACGGGAGCAAAGTGTGTTTGTTTAAGACTGAGTAAACAGTTCTTAATTGTTTTCCCTGGGAATTGTTGGTCGTCGTATGTCTAACAGAGGGTGTGATTGGGCACACTAATTGTGTCTGATACTTTGCAATTTGTTAAGTTGTCCATTAGGACAGTAATATTCTATTCTATAATAATTGTCGTATACTTCAGTTAGAAATAAAGGAAGTTTCAGGACACCTTCTCAAGGGCAATTATGTATAGGTATTAAATGCTGGCCTAGTTAGCGATGCCCAGATCCTGTAAATGAACCAAAACAAAAATCAGCAGTCTTTTTACCAGTGAAGTAAAAAAAAATCAAATTTATAACTTAAGTTGGCAAAATCCCATGAAATGGTAACAAAATAAGCACGACTTATAAAAGGTGAACCCAATTATAAATGTGGATGTCAGTATTTGTGAACAAAAACTTGCAAAATGTAAAAAGAAGTCCCGCTGCATGCAGAAAGAAAGTGTATGCAGTCACAAGACTTTTGTGATAGAGTAAAAATCTTGTCTTGGTGTGTGCACCAGTGTACACAAATGCTATTTCCTGTAGCACTTGTCTGCTGGCAGTTAGAGTAGAAACATCCTTTGTGGACATTTATTTTGGGTAACATTTCATGATGACAGAAACAGCATGTTACGTGCAATATAGTTGAAAATTATTTTGTTCTCCCCATTTTGTCTCAGTAATTGAAATTAAATTTGAAATTAATTTATAAAAACAGTATTTCACAATAATCTGATTAAATTCATCCAGTCCAATTACATTTTCTATCTTCTAATATCTCCATTAAGGTTTTTCATGACCTCAGTCTTTCCCAAAGAGGGGGCTTGAACTCAATATATTTACCTAGAGCTTGAATGCTGTTAGCTGAAGTCAAAGTTGAGAGAGATATAAACAGAAATTGACGTTAAACCTCTGTGAATCAATCTCAAAACACCAAGTTGAATGTTTGCAAAGATTCAGACCACCATAGTGCTACCAAATTGGTACTGTTAAATACCAGGGGTTGGATTCCCATTACCCAACACCGATCTCGTAATCCGTGATTGGGCGGAGAATCGACTCCGGCGCCGGTCAGCCATGCTCCACCCCCCTCGGAAATGCGTCATTGCCCTGTGCGCCATTGCAACGGCGTTGGCACATCATCGGCCAGCCCTCCCACAATGCTCTGCCACCGATGGGCCGAGTTCCCAATGGCGCGGGACATGTGTGGTCTCAGACGTGCGGGAACCCGACGTGGCGGCTGCGGACTGTGTCCAATGCCGCCACACTCGGCCGGAATCCATGCTGTTCCCCAGGGGTGGGGGAGTTTCCGTGAGGGGTGGGGGGGGTGGGGGGGTTGGCCAGGGGTTGGGCTGTGGTGTCGCGGATGGTGGGTTGGGTCAGTGCAGGGCCGGCGCCATGTTGTACAGCGCGACCGCTGCAGGTCGTCAGCCGTGCACATGCGCGGCCAGGGACCCGGCCATACTCCGGCCGTTTTCGGCGTGGGAGCCGGAGCTTTCATAAAGTAAAAATTTACCTGTCCCCAGTTGCTCTTTGACACAATGCTTACTTTTGTTCTCCCATTAACACATTTGAATCTCTATGTGCCACTATCAGCACCCTTCTTAGCCTTAATCATCCATGTTTAATTTCCCTTTGTTTTTCTGTCCACGACATATTTGTCAATCTCCACCTATCGCTGGCCCTCCAGCCAGCCCCACTTTTCCACGCGCCCCCCCCCCCACCGACAACAGCATAAATGTGACACTATTTCCAGTTCTATCCAGCCTTGACAAAGCGTCATCCAGACTCGAGACATTAGCTCCCTTCTCTCTCAACCGATGCTGTCAGACCTGCTGAGATTGTCCAGTATTTTCTGTTTTTGTTGCACGTTTACCCACATTGTACTTCATCTGCCAAACTGTTGCCCTTAAAATTAACCTGCCTATATACCTTTGCAGGCTCTCAACTTCCTCTTGAGAACTTGCTTTCTTTTCTATCTTGGTGTCATCGGCAACTTTAGCCACCATACTTTCAGCCCCTTCATCCAAATAATTGATATAGATATGCGATTACCAATCCCTGTGGTACTCCACGAGTTACGGCTTGCCAATCTGAAAAAAAATCCATTTATCCCTATTCTCTGCTTCCTGTTAGCCAACAAATCTTATTCGTGACTACTTCGCTGATATATTCTATTTTTCCTCTTTTCATCAACTTTTTGATCCCCTTTGATAGTTTTTAAAACACTCCAAATCCTCCGACATACTGCTCTTCTTTTCAAGTGAGTCTCCTTTTTAATACTATCCTTAACTTCCATAGCTATGTGGGGGTGAATTTTTCGTGCTGAGTTCTTCAATGGAATGTATTTTTGTGGAACATTTTGAATTGTTTCTTTAAATGCTTCCCAAGTTGACTGCCGCATTTCCTACTTTTAAACAGTGACTACACGTCATAAAGTACTTCATTGATTGCTTGTAAAGCATTTGGGGATGTCCTGAGATTATGGTAAGCATTATATAAATGCATTTTCTTTGCAGGATAAGGGACTCTCCAAAACACCAGTAAACATACTGGAATGCCATTTAATAAAACTGAATTTTACTTTTGCAGCCAGTGAATCAGTGTGTCTGCATATATTTCCTGGCAGCTTCTTGCATCATAAATTCAGAGAGCCAATGCTCCTATGTACTGGTCCCATATAGTGCCTGAAAAACGTTTGCAAATATCGGAAAAAATGGGCACTCATCATTGCGTCTTTTCAACTCCTTAACAGCATTGCGTACAAATGTTTTCTGTGGTTCATGTATCTCTGAAAGGAATGCAGTAATTTAAGTTCAATGCAAATATATTCTAGAGACCAATGCACCCAGATTTGTTTGATTATCACCGGTCAGAGTTATCGCTATATGCTGCTCTTGAGGTTCATAATTTTTCCAGGCTTGTCTTCACAGTTGCTGCCAATACTGCCTCCAAATCAGCTCACATTAATTCTCTTTTTCAAATGGACTTGAGAGTAAGTTTGGACATTTTGCTTTGGGTTCCATTGGACACACTTTAGTCCATTAAACCTGACTGTTTCTGGACATGCTGGGAAAGGCAGATGGAGTCTCCTAGGTCCACCATTGGTATGAGGATATAATTACAGCATAGCAAGTTTGCATAGAAAGTTTTCAATCTAAACATAGATAAAGGAATGCATAATGGTAATATAAAAATAAGGGCAGAATGTAAGAACTCCAAGTTATGACTGAATTATATGCACTTGACATAATCCATTTTCCCTTGCAAACTAACATTGATGCACCCAAAGACTGCATTTGACTTCTCATATAGAAGGCCATGTGAGATTGGTGTGTGCTTTATGCATGTGTATGCGCGCTTTATGCATATGCATGTATGTCTATCTCTTTTTCTCCCTCCCCACTCTCTCGGCAGGGTTTATCCACCCCGCTGTGTGTTTTTTGGTGAGGGAGGCGGTCTACTAGAGCAGGGTTTTTCAAACGTTTTTTACTGGGGACCCATTTTTTACAAATCGGCCAACCTTCGCGACCCACGCTGGCTGACCTTTGCGACCCACTCCGGCCGACCTGCGCAACCCACCATTTTCTCTTATCTTGTTTGTTGCTGACAAAAATGGAGGAAATGGTTTTGGGTCCCTTTGGCCCCCCCGAACTTGAGAAGAAAAGGCAGTAACCATATAAAAAAAATACAGTCACTCTGCGCATGTGTGCCCAATCATCGGTGCGCGTGCGCATAGTTTGGTGCATGCGCATCGATGATCAGGCACGCATGCGCAGTGCGGCTGCATTTCTTTTATATGTTCCTGGCCATTTTGAGGACCGCTTGCAGCCGGCATTATTAAAAGCCGGCTGCAGCGGCTGTTGGGTGTGGATTTGCGCGATCGGGAGCCCCGCGATGGACGGCTCCCATCTACTGGTCCCGCCGTTGTCAACGGGGACAGCACCCCTCGTTGTCAGGAAACCCGTGCGCCAGCATGGGACCTGAATTTCCTGCCGGCGTGAACAGCCGGTAAATCCCGCCCTCTGTCTCTGCTCCCCCCACCTGTCCTCACCGCCATCATCCCAATAAAAGGGTAAATTTCAATGTTATAGACTGAACTTGGGGTTCAGGTATACGATTAACTGATTGAAATCCCACCTGGTTCAGTAATGTCCTTCAGGGAAGGAAGTCTGCCGTCCTTATCTGGTCTGGTCTACATGTGACTCCAGATCCACAGTAATGTGGTTGACTCTTAAATGCTCTTTGAAATGATGTAACAAGTCAGACAGTTCAAGGGCAATTAGGAATAAGCAATAAATGCTGGCCTTGAATGAATTTAAAAAATTAGCGATGGTAATGCGCATTCAATATCAAGGAGCAATGGTCTGATTCTCTCTTGTTGGGGATGGTCATTGCCTGTCAATTACATGTCCCTGTCAGCGCCGCCCATATCACATGAATAAGTAAAAAAAAGAATTATTCGTGCAAGTGATTTGATTTGGGGGGGTCCTTGAATAGATTACTAGGGCTGGATTTTCCCCTTTGAATCAGGAATTGTTGGGTGGCACGGTGGCACAGTGGTTAGCGCTGCTGCCTCATGGCGCTGAGGACCCAGGTTTGATCCCTGCCCAGGGTCATTGTCCGTGTGGAGTTTGCACATTCTTCCCGTGTCTGGGTGGTTCTCAGCCCGACAACCCAAAGATGTGAATTGGCCACACTAAATTGCCCCTTAATTGGAAAAAAAAGAATTGAGCACTTTAAAAATACTAAAATTTTTTTTAAAAAGAATCAGGAATTGAGAGTGGTCCATTTCCCAATGCAGCATTACAGCCTCCTGTACATACCTGCACACGTGATATGTTCCCCACAGGGGGCCAGGGTCGGGCTGCAGCTGGGGCAACTGTCTCCAGAAACATTCCCCAGAAGGAAATGGAGGCAGTTGGATGCCAGGCCTGCAGGTTAGAAAACCTACCTCTGTAGTTTGGGACATCAACCCAGTTATATTCATGTCTTAAGCCCCCTAACCCTCTAAAGTCTCACTTCTTACATATTCCCCATGTCCCCTCTGAGTTATCATGCATCCTCCATGCTGATCACGCTGGAGAGAATCGCGTTTCCCGATTATCTTCAGATTTTCTGTCTGCATCGCCATTCTTGCTGATGGCAAACGAGGCCTGAAAATCACCCCTTCCATTCCCTGACAAAATGCTGGCTGTGGTGCTGAAGACTTGTGCTCCAGAGCTAGATATGCTCTGGCCAAGCTGTTCCAGTACAGCTACAATACTGCCAAAGTGGACAATTGCCCAGATATGTCCTGTCCATAAAAAGCAGAACTAATCCACTCCTGCTCTT
This sequence comes from Scyliorhinus torazame, assembly GCF_047496885.1. Taxonomy (NCBI): domain Eukaryota; kingdom Metazoa; phylum Chordata; class Chondrichthyes; order Carcharhiniformes; family Scyliorhinidae; genus Scyliorhinus; species Scyliorhinus torazame. The sequence continues at coordinate 259,847,445 of NC_092713.1, forward strand.
TATACCCTATCAGGCTATTCTAAATCACCAGCAAAGTGATGGGCAGTAGTATCAAGTAGAACTTACTCACCAATAACCTGTTCACCAATGCTTAGTTTGGATTCCGATAAGATCACTCTGCTCCAGATATCGTTGGCAGCCTTAGCCCAAATATGGATAACAGCTAAATTCCAAAAGTGGGGCGAGAGTTACTGGCCTTGACTTCAAGACAGCATTTGACTGAGTGTGACATCAAGAGGTCCCTAGTAAACCTGAAGTCAGTGGGAATCAGATGGGCAAACTCTCCATTGCCTGGGGTCATACCTAGCTCAAACAACGATGGTTGTAATTGTTAGAGGACAACCATCTCAGCTTCATGATATTGTGACAGGAGTTTCGGAGGGAAGTCTCCTTGGCCAACCATCTTTAGCTGTTTCATCAGTGACTTCTCCATCATTAGATCAGAAGTGGGGATGTTTGCTGATGATTGCACAATGTTTAATTTGCAAGTAATGAAGCTGTACAGCATGCCTGCATACAGCATAGAATTGTAGAATTCCCTTCCAAGTCACTCACCATCCTGACTTGGGAATATAATCAACATTTCTTCATCACTGGATCAAAATCCTGGACCTCCCTCCCTAACAGCCGAATGGGAGAGAACTGAGTGATTCAAGAAGATGGCTCACTACCTGCTGCTAAAAGGCAATTGGGAATGGACAGTGAATGCTCAATATATATCTAAAGAACAAATCTGATTTGCTGAACAATTCTAGTCTCATCATCATTTCAGATGGAAATTTTGAATGAGTCTAACTTAATTTGTTGAGAGAGGATTCTGGGTTTAACAAGTGTTGGTTTTAAACGTGTTCCGAGACTGCAACAGAAAATTGAAATGGATGTGAATTCTTAACGGATAATTTTTAATTGTTCATTGAAAAGCAATAACATTTTTCCAAAATGTCACTTTGTAGGAGGCAAACCACAGCTTGTAGTTGAAAATTCTGAGGTTGATATGTGATTTTGAGAATTTTCTGAAAGATAAATGCTTGTTACTTGAGCCCTTACAAGCTCTTCAAGTTATGCAAGAGGTCACTCAACTTAATTTTAGGTTAAAGTACTCAGTTCTGTCCTCTGTGTAACCCTATTTTGTCAAAAAGTGTTGAAAGTGAGCAATTGTTTTCTTGATCGCAACCACTGTACAAGGTAAAACTGAACTTGAACTCTGTTTCTTCAAGGTTAGGACAGCACTTTAAACGCCAATATGCTGAGTTATAAATTTGTAGGAAATGCCTTCATGGTAAGTTCTTGGTTTTAGTAAAGTAATTTTATTTGTGCTGAGTATGGAGGAGAGCGGTGTTGTTGAGTAAAGAGCGCACTTTCTAATTGGCAAGCAGGCTTATGTCACCTCAGCCTGTGTATACACACTTTATGGTCAGCTACAGAATAGTATTAGCAGAGATTTTGGGAGCGCACTTCAGGCCTACCCTTTGTTGAGACGTGGGCCCTTATATTTATGGCTAATGCGTGGGTTAGTTGGGAGTGTTTGTGACACAGAAACTCAGAAATGCTAAGGTCTTGTTGAGTTATCATTTCATCATTATAATTTCTTTATTCAATTTCCCATCTGCCAGCCAGCCAGATTGACAGGCTTGCTGTTGAGAAAGTCAGTGGTAAAACATTGCAGCTGGGGACTGTTGCAAAAGGTCCTTGGCAGCCAGGAAACATCAGTGGGATGGCAGTTGGGGTGCTGGGCAGGGGGCCAGGAGAGATTGTAGGTTTGGAAATGGGAGAAAGTCAGTCATTCGCAGGGGCAGGTTTGCTTGGGATGTGGAAGTATTCCTGTTCCTCCTAGCTCATGAGCTGTACTATAAAAAGAGCATGTAACTTCTTAGTCCAGTTGTCCTTGGCTCCCTTTAGCTGCCAGGTTTCCTGAGCTCTGGGAAATCCAATTTTCAGCCAAAATGTCAGTAATGTTATTAAGGACCACCCTCATCAGAGTGAGTTACTTGGATGCCCTGAAACGCTCATGGTTAAAATGGAAGCAATCAGGCTCATGGTGGGTAGAGTTGTGTTTCACACAATAATTTTTTACTAAAGCCTCTCCACCTATCCTCCCCACCCCCACCACACACACACACACTCCTATTGTAACTACCCAAAGGTGTATGCACAGGTCAGTACGGAACATGAATTGAGATGAAAATCCTTGCCTCAAAGAAGAAAGAGAGCAAGTGAAGCAATTCCAACTTAAGGTGTGCAGGTGTAAATGTTGACAAAGGCTTCGTAGGTTGTTCTATTTTATTGATGCAGCACTGTGGCATGTTAGAATGCCTCTAAGCATTGTGTACATTTGATTAGAGTTGCTGTTATGGAAGCACACATCTCAGTACATCTTCACATTCCAAACAGGTGTAAATATTACTAAAATTTGCTTCAGTTTTTTTTTGACAAAACTACCTTAACTTCTGTTTACTTTCTGTATTCAGATCTATCCATTGCGAAGAGGAAGTTTGCAGAATCATTAAATGAATTTAAATTTCAGTGCACTGGAGATGCGGAGACAGATGATGAGATCTGTATAGGTGAGCTTTATTTTATTCTTGGCATTTCCTTAAGTGACAATCTTCACAGTATTAAATAGATGGAATTGTTCAATGGCCATAGCACAAAATGGGTTAATAGGGAATTGATGGTCCATTTCACACCACAGTTGATTTTCATTTAAATTGACTTCTCTGTTTCCAGTGAGGTAGTCTGTCAATCAGGGTGAATTTGGAACATTGACTGACTGACTGACTGACTGACTGACTGACTGACTGACTGACTGACTGACTGACTGACTGACTGACTGACTGACTGACTGACTGACTGACTGACTGACTGACTGACTGACTGACTGACTGACTGACTGACTGACTGATTGATTTATTGTCACATGTACCGAAGTACAGTGAAAAGTATTTTTCTGCGGCCAAGGGAACGTACGTACACAGTAGACAAAAAGAATAATCGACAAATTACATCGACAAATAGTGATTGGTTACAGTGGTTCAAGGCTGGAGTCGGATATTGTTCAATATGGCAGCTTTTGTGTGCAATGGATAAAGTAAAGTGATGGGAGATGAAGTGTCACTGCTGCATGGTCTAAGGTGGCTATAGCTCAGTGAGGCAACTTTTGATTCCAGGTAGTGTTATGTCCCTGTTAGGAAACATTAACATGTAAATAAGAAATCCAAACATCCAGTAATTAACACAGAATTATGCCACAAGATTTCACATTTTTTTACCAAAATCAAACTATCATATACAAAAAAAAATGTAAAAAAAATTAAGCACCATTATCTTAACCCCATAGGTTTTAAGATTGAAACTATAAACTCAGTTCTACTTGTTGCCTCCCCCAAGAGTTCCCATATCTTATGAAGGTTCTTATCTTGAAGAATCATTCACCTCTTTAGGGACCAACTCAAAGGTTGTGCACAGCCCTTCGGAAGTCACTTTGATTTCTCTTCAAGCTCCAGCTGTTCTCTGAAGCAAGATCTTAAGGGGGTCCCTCACTTAGCTTTTTGGCTGTGTGATGCTCCTTGTTTTCTTTACAGACCTCATGACTGTGGATGCCTCAGCTCCTTGTTTGGGCCACCAGCAGATACCCACATGCCTTCCCACTGCTTTCCGAGCTAACTCTGCTTGACTGCTTTCTACCACGAGGCTCTGTGAGGACCACTGTAGATTTGATCTACTCATTGCAAGCTGTAGAAAATCTTCCAGATGCTTTTTCCCTCAAATCCAAACTGAGAGAACTGCACTCTCATTCCATGTGGTCAACAATGAAGTTAGCACTTTCTTTGCTTGAAGTGCAGGCCTAACTGATTATAATTTTTGTTTGGTTCTCTCTCAATTCAGTGAGATGCAGTCCACACCAAAGCAAAGCTGTAACTCCCTCCATCTGCTGGATGTTCACTTCAGGCAGCAAACACGCTCACACATAAGTTGAGCAAACAACCCAACCATAGCTCCACTCTGAATCATGACCTCTATGGCAATACGCATGTTTTGGGGTGGTTCAAATAGAAATGCAAACAAATTATTTTATCTTCAACCCAACTCTTCATTCTGCAACCCATATGAATAATTTATTTCTCTAGTGGAGTTTTATGATCCTCTTTCCCAGAATTGATAGCACAATTAGCTTCTTTATGGAGATAACATCAGGCCTCCTAGATCTACCAAGAGGCCCAGAAATGGGTCATCCACTCTTCAGTGTTTACACACCTAACTCTGACCATGAAGATAAACATAGGTTAGCTATTAATTATAATGAACTCCAAACTTGTTGAATTGCATATACTTCAAGGTTCCTTATCAGTTTCACAGTCAGATGTTCCCATTTATCTACAGTTGAAACTTTAATTCCTAAAACTAAAAGGTATATGGTAAAACATACAAATTATGAACCAGATTTTCGAGATAGTAGATGTTACTATTTCACTAAGAAGCAGCTGCTTCTAGACTATATTTTGTGTTAGGTTTTAAAGAAAATGGAGTGGCATGGCTTTTTGTAATTTACCCAGTTTCTCCATGGGCACAAACCGGAGAAATTGGCAGACAACACATCCCCACCGATCAGGGTGTCGTGCAGCCATTAAACACTGAGGAGCATTGATTGGTTTGAGGCAGATTTTTTGGCTCTCGCTCGGTCCCACGTCCAAGGGATTGACCAGTGGCCCTGTGGTCCACGGAGCTGGGACCTCATGTAATCCCAGAGTCAAAGTGCTAGAGCCCAGGATACAGAGGGTCTGGGGTCTCACGGCAAGCAGGAGAAAGAACTGTGTCCACCTGTGTACATCTGTGCTGTTATTCTATGAATCTTACAGTGGGTGCATGTTTTTAGGGGAGATCCAGGAACAATTGTAATGTACTTTTAATAAGGACATCGGGAGTCCACACTGAGTAAAATGAGAAATAAAGTTTACTTGCAAGAATTTTATGTACACGCGGGACTCGGAGCCACCGAAAGTGAGAGTGTGGGTGAGCGACCTGGCAGAATTCCTGAGGCTGGAGAAGGTTAAGTTCGTCTTGAGGGGGTCGGTAGATGGGTTTACCCAAAAGTAGACGCCGTTTATTGATTTTTTTTTTTTAAGGAGGTTTGAGAGGTCAGCAAGGGGGGTGTGGTGAGTAAGGGGGTCAAAATGGGGGGAAGGCGGGATGCGAGGAAGGGTTGGCGTCAGGGGAGCGGGGGGGGGGGTGATTGTTCGGTGTTTATTAGATTGTTTGGTTGTTCTTCTGAATCTTTTTGTATATATGAAATTGCTTTTAATAAAAATATTTTTTTTAAATGTTTGATGTACACTACTTGGTCGATCCCTATCGGGTTCTCGTCTGGTCGGTGCCTTGCTGGCCGACCTTTTAATAATAAAATAATGTTATGGGCCAGGGTTTAAAGAATCCCAAAGTGTATCATGGAGTTCACCTGACCCACAACTTTTAATAGATTGTGGTATGGGGAGCACACAGCCCACTCGACAAGTGAGGTACTTCAGAAAGGGAAAAGTTCTTTTTTAAAGCAAAACAATGTTTATTCTATGAACTCAAGTTAACCTTTTTAAAACAAACAGTGAATATCTTAGCAACCATTAATTCAAAGATAACCCCTAAAGAATACAACACTAAGTAACCTGTATGCTGTCCTTTTACACCCAAAAGACTTAACAAACCTTTAAACAGAAGCACGTCAGAGTTTGCTGTCACTACTGAAAACATTTATAATTCATCTGAATTCACCAAATGATTAAGAGATAGTCCTTCATGGCAGAGAGCTCAACAATACAGCTGTTTTGGCTGACTTCAGCTGCAACAAACTGAAAAATGAAACCAAAAAGACAGACACACCCAAGCTTTTCTCAAAGTGAAACTAAAAAGCAGAACCAGAGCTCAGCTCCACTCACACTCTGACATCACTGCAGTAACATGAGCAGCTAACCATTTCTTAAAGCGACATTCTCAGGACAATAATAATCGCTTATTGTCACAAGTAGGCTTCAATGAAGTTACTGTGAAAAGCCCCTAGTCGCCACATTCTGGCGCCTCTTTGGGGAGGCCGGTACGGGAATTGAACTCTCGCTGCTGGAATTGTTCTGCATTGCAAGCCAGCTATTTAGCCTGCTAAACCAGCCCCTTATTAATTAAATACCCTGTCCCTAGTGGGGGAGCTCGTACTCCGCGGGGAGAACGAGGAAGACGAGCTTTCCCACCCTGTAGGTCTCGTATGGGATATTAAATTCCCCCCCCTTCCAAAGTCTGAAGACCCCCTTGATGAGCAATGAGGCGGAGAAGCAGGAGCAGATCGAGGACGTTGGAGTCACTTCACCTCTGGCAAGCCTTCACGGAGCTGATATTCCAGATCAGTTGGTGTTATACCATGCTGACGAATGTTGTCTGCGGCAGGAACATCATGGCGGATGGTCATCGGGAGGGGGCTGAACTACGGAACCGGAGTCTGAGACCTCGGTCACTACCTCCTTCTTGGAGTCAGAAGACACTACGTCAGGCATGTGGCCTCCGAGAGAGACTGGAGGCATCACAGCAGGCTGACTCGGCAATGGAGCCGGAAGATCTAGGACAGGCATCTTTTGAGGTACTTCCCGAGGGAGCAATCTCCATGAAGGTGATCCAGGTGCCATCTCATTAGTAGGACCCGAACTTGGTACGAGACTGGTCCCATGCGATGGACGACAGTCCCAGAGAGCCAGCGAGCATCGTCGTTGAAGTTGCAAATGAACACCGCATGACAGGTGCAAAGTGTCAAACAGATCAATGTTGAACTGGGCAATGCTCTTGCATTTCTTGGTTACCGCGCACCTTTGCCTCAATATCTGGTGTAATAAAAATCAGCAGTGTGCGAAGCCAACAACCCATTAACATCTCAGCACGGGCTACCCCAGTTAGTGCATGCGGCATAGTTTGGTACGAAAATGAAAATCTTACCAGTCTGCTGTCCATTGAGCCGAGTGTCCGATTCTTCAGCCCTGTTTAACTGTCCCCTGGTATGGGGCAGTGTGGACATGACAAATCCCGCTGCTTTTAAAAAATCGTCAAATTCTTCCCTTGTGAAAGAGGCACAGTTATCGGTTACGAGTACCTCAGGGATTCCACGTGTGTAAAATGAAATGCGCAATCTCTCGATGGTTGCCCTGGAGGTGATCGTTGCCATCTTGTGGGCCTCCAGCCACTTCGAGTGGGCGTTCACCAGGATGAGAAACATCAAACCCAAGAAGGGACTGGCGAAATCGGTGCGAATGCGAGCCCAAGGGAGCCCTGGCCACTCCCAAGTGTGTAGGGGTGCCACCGCGGGAAGATTCTGGTGCTTTTGGCAGATGGAATAGTGATGGGCCAACATCTCGATATCGTTGTCCAACCCCAACCACCAGACATAGCTTCTCACCAGCATCTTCCTTTTGGACACTCCGGGATGACCATTGTGGGGTCGGCTTGCATCCAATCGCAAACACACGAGGCAGTGATGGGCAAGGAGTCCAAAGTTCAGGGCAGCAATCACTTTGTCTGCTGGAGGGGTTCATTGACTTGATCTGAAGACGGCTCAACGCATCTGCGTACACAATCTGGGTCCCTGGATGATGCTCAAAAGAGTATTCGTAAGCAGGCAATAACAAAGCCCAGTGCTAAATCCTCACAGATGCTATAGGCGGAACCTATAGTCTTCGTCGAAGAGGCCAAGCAAGGCTTGTGATGGGTGAAAGAAAAAATAGCGACCATAAACGTATTGATGGTAGGACTTCCGGGTGCGGCTATGCAGAGCTAGGTCGCATGTTCGGTAGCTCCCGCTTGGAACGGACTTTTGGGCTCTTTTACAGGGCCCCCATGGCATTTTTTCGACATTTCCCGGTGTGGGAAGAAGTCTGCAACATTCCCCCGACAGTGTCCCCCAGGAATGGTATGTCTCTTGGTTACCAGAACCGGCAGAAACAGTAAAAGATTTGTCTGCAACTGCAGGATAAACAGAGCCTCTTCCAGCAGGCAGGCGGGGGAAGGGCAAGTTTAAAGACTGCAAGCTGACTTGAGGGCCTTTATTAAAGGTGAATTCTAGCAGCAGAGGGAACAACTGTGAAAAGATCGACCAAGGCCACTGAAGAAGCGGGGGCGAGGCTTCCGGTGGCGGCGATGGAGGAGTAGGTCGCGCATTTGGCAGCTCCCGTCTGGAACGGACTCTCAGACCTTTTTCAGGAGTTTCCACAGACGTTTTGGGGCAGATTGGTGAAGCGAACACTGCCAAAAGGATTCCCTCTCGAGACTTCCGGTTGTGACTATGCGGAGCTAAGTCGCACATTCGCCGGCTCCCGCAATAACTGACTTTTGCGCTCTTTTCAGGGCCCCCATGGGCACTCTTTTGATGTTTCCCGGTGTGGGAAGGAGTTAATAATAGCTCCCATCAGTATATGGCTTTAACTAGGAGCGGGGCAACAAAAAAGGTGGTGGTGGACCCGAAGAAGGGAGGAAAGAAAGACAAAATAGTGGCGGGCGGAGACCAGGCTGCTTGGAGGCAGTGGGTGGAGGAGCAACAGGAGGGTATCCAGCGCTGCCTCAGAGAGATTAAAACTGACCTGCTAGAGCCGATGAAGGCTTCTATTGATAAGCTGCTGGAGACACAGACGGCCCAGGGTGTGGCGATCCGAGAGGCTCGACGAAAGATCTCTGACAATGAGGACGAGATCTTAGGCCTGGCGGTAAAGGCGGAGGCGCACGAGGCACTCCACAAGAAATGGCAGGAACGGTTCGAGGAGATGGAGAATCGGTGGAGGCGGAAGAATCTGCGGATTCTGGGCCTCCCGGAGTGGCTGGAGGAGCCGGACGTGGGGGCCTATGTGGTCACCATGTTGAACTCGCTGATGGGAGCAGGGTCCTTCCAGGGGCCCCTGGAGCTGGAAGGGGCCCATAGAGTGTTGGCGAGGAGGCCCAAGGCTAACGAGCGGGCAGTGCTGGTGAGGTTCCGTCGGTTCGTCGATCGGGAGTGTGTGCTCAGGTGGGCCAAGAAGGAGAGGAGCAGCCGGTGGGAGAACGCGGAGGTTCGGATATACCAGGACTGGAGTGCGGAGGTGGCAAAGAGGAGGGCCGGGTACAATCGAGCGAAGGCGGTGCTGCACAGGAAGGGGGTGAGGTTTGGCATGTTGCAGCCGGCGCGACGGTGGGTTACCTACAAGGACCGGCACCATTATTTTGAGTCTCCGGAGGAGGCGTGGGCCTTTGTTCAGGCCGAGAAGCTGGACACAGACTGAGGGTCGGGATGGGCGATTGGGGACTGCGGTGGATATGTTATGCCTATTTTTGGTTCGGAGTGGGGGGGGCCTTTGCATTGTTTTGGGTTTCTTTTTCTCTGTGTTTTTCTCTTTCGGGTTGGGGAGGGTGGATGGGGCGGGTTGGGCACTGTTTTGGTTGGTGGCGGGGCCTGGTAAATGGAGAGCGCGGCCTTTTTTCCCCGCGCCGAAGACTTGGGGGGGTGGGGGGGTGGGGGGGGGGAAAGCGAGGATTGTTTCCTGTGCTTAGGGGGGAGGGGGGAAGCCTGTGGATGGGGAGCGGGAGAGGAGGGTGTGCCACACAATGGGAGGGGGGGGGGGGAGGAATCGAGTTGCTGCTGCTAAGGTCAAGGAGGAGCTGGAGCGAGTGGAGGGGGGGGGGTCGAGACAGAGGTATGCCGCTGTGGGGAACGGGCCGGGTGTGGGGTGCGGGCGCGTGGCAGGCCGAGGAGGGGTCATGGCTAGTCGGCGGGTAGCCCCCTGATCCGGCTGATAACCTGGAATGTAAGGGGACTGAATGGGCCGGTTAAGCGGGCCCGCGTGTTCGCGCACCTCAAGGCGGATGTGGTTATGCTCCAGGAGACACACCTGAAGGTGGCAGACCAGGTAAGACTGAGGAAAGGGTGGGTAGGTCAGGTGTTTCACTCGGGGCTAGATGCCAAAAATCGAGGGCTGGCGATCTTGGTGGGAAAGAAGGTGTCATTCGAGGCGTCGAGCATTGTGGCAGATAATGGCGGTAGGTACATAATGGTAAGTGGTAAGTTGCAGGGAGAGAGGGTGGTACTGGTCAATGTGTATGCTCCGAACTGGGCCGATGCGGGTTTTATGCGGCGTATGTTGGGTCGGATCCCAGACTTGGAAGTGGGGGGCCTGATAATGGGGTGAGACTTTAACACTGTGTTGGATCCGGCACTGGATCGCTCCAGGTCTAGGAGGGGTAGGAAGCCGGCGGCGGCTAGTGTTGAGGGGATTTATGGACCAAATGGGAGGTGTGGCCCCTTGGAGATTTGCAAGGCCGGGGGCTAGGGAATTTTCATTCTTCTCACATGTCCAGAAGGCTTATTCTCGAATAGACTTTTTCATTTTGAGTAGGGCGCTGATAGCGAGAGTAGAGGATACAGAGTATTCGGCAATAGCCATTTCGGACCACGCCCCGCATTGGGTGGACTTGGAGATGGGGGAGGAGAGGAACCAGCGCCCGCTGTGGCGCTTGGAGGTGGCTGTTGGTGGACGAGGAGGTGAGCGAGCGGGTCCGAGGAAGTATAGAGAGGTACTTGGAGACCAACGACAACTGGGAGGTCCGAGTGGGGATGGTGTGGGAGGCACTGAAGGCGGTGGTGAGGGGAGAGCTGATCTCCATTAGGGCCCACAAGAGGCAGAGGGAGCGGGGGGAGAGGGAGAGGCTGGTGGGGGAGATGTTGAGGGTAGACAGGAGGTATGCGGAAGAGCCTGAGGAAGGATTGTTGAGGAAGAGGCGCAGCCTCCAGGCCGAATTCAACCTGGTGACCACCAGGAAGGCGAAGGTGCAGTGGAGGAAGGCCCAGGGGGCGGTCTACGAGTATGAGGAAAAGGCAAGCCGGATGCTGGCGCATCAGCTTCGGAAGCGGGACACAGCTAGGGAAATCGGGGGAGTTAAGGACAGGGGAGGGAGCGTGGTGCGGAGTGGGGTTGGCATCAATGGGGTCTTCAGGGACTTCTACGAGGAATTGTACCAATCCGAGCCCCCACGGGAGGAGGGAGGGATGGGCCGTTTCCTGGACCAATTGAGGTTTCCAAAGGTGGAAGAGGGACTGGTGGTGGGACTGGGGGCCCCGATTGGGCTGGAGGAGCTGATCAGAGGGATAGGAAGCATGCAGGCGGGGAAGGCACCGGGGCCGGATGGTTTCCCGGTCGAGTTCTATAAAAAATATATGTAACTGTTGGGTCCGCTGTTAGTTAGGACCTTTAATGAGGCAAGGGAGGGGGGGGGGCTTTACCCCCGACGATGTCCCGGGCACTGATCTTGATCCTGAAGCGGGACAAGGATCCCCTGCAATGTGGGTCTTACAGACCGATTTCCTTGCTAAATGTAGATGCCAAGGTGCTGGCGAAGGTCTTAGCCATGAGGATTGAGGATTGTGTGCCGCAGATCATCCATGAAGACCAGACGTGGTTTGTGAAGGGGAGACAGTTGAACGCGAATGTGCGGAGGCTTTTGAACGTTATCATGATGCCGGCGAGGGAGGGGGAGGCGGAGATAGTGGTGGCGATGGACGCTGAGAAAGCCTTCGATAGGGTAGAGTGGGGGTACCTGTGGGAGGTGCTGAAGAGGCTCGGGTTTGGGGAGGGGTTTGTCAGGTGGGTTAGGCTGTTGTATGAGGTCCCGATGGCGAGTGTGGCCACAAATAGGAGGAGGTCCGAGTACGTTCGGTTGCACCGAGGGACGAGACAGGGGTGTCCCCTGTCCCCCCTGCTCTTCGCACTGGCGATTGAACCCCTGGCTATGGCACTGAGAGAGTCGAGGAACTGGAGGGGGTTGGTGCGGGGTGGGGAGGAGCATAGGGTGTCGCTTTATGCGGACGACCTGCTGCTCTATGCGGCGGACCCGGTGGGAGGAATGCCAGAGGTAATGAGGATCCTTAGGGAATTCGGGGACTTTTTGGGGTATAACCTCAATATGGGAAAGAGCGAGCTGTTCGTAGTTCAGCTAGGGGACCAGGAGAGGGGGATTGGCTAGCTCCCACTAAAAAGGGCAGAGAGGAGCTTCAGATATTTGGGGGTCCAGGTGGCCAGGAGCTGGGGGGCCCTGCATAGGCTTAACTTTACAAGGCTGGTGGAGCAAATGGAGGAGGTGTTCAAGAGGTGGGAAGCGTTGCCGCTGTCCTTGGCGGGTAGGGTGCAGTCAAACAAAATAACGGTGTTCCCAAGGTTTTTGTTCCTGTTCCAGTGCCTCCCCGTGTTTATCCCGAAGGCTTTTTTCAGGCGGGTTAACAGGAGTATAATGGGGTTTGTGTGGGCGCGAGGGACTCCGAGGGTGAGAAGTGTGTTCCTGGAGCGGAGTAGAGATGGGGGGGGCTGGCGCTGCCCAACCTCTGTGGGTACTACTGGGCCGCCAATGTGACGATTGTGCGCAAGTGGGTGATGGAAGGGGAGGGGGCTGCATGGAAGAGGCTGGAGACGGCGTACTGTGTGGGTATGAGTCTGGGGGCGCTGGCAACTGCGCCGCTGCCGCTCCCTCCAAGGAGGTATACCACAAGCCCGGTGGTGGTGGCAGTTCTCAAAATTTGGGGGCAGTGGAGGCGACATAGGGGGGGAAAGTTGGGGCCTCGGCGTGGACCCCATTACGGGGGAACCACCGGTTCGCGCCAGGAAGAACAGGTGGAGGGTTTTCGGGGTGGCACAGGGCAGGGAAAAGAAAGTTGGGGGACCTGTTTGTGGATGGGAAGTTCGCGAGCTTGCGTGAGCTGGAGGAGAAGTACGGGCTCCCCCCGGGAACGCCTTCAGGTATTTACAGGTAAGGGCGTTTGCCAGACGGCAGGTGATGGAATTCCCGCGGCTACTGCCACACACAGTACAGGACAGGGTGCTCTCGGAGGGGGGGGAGGCGGGGGGGGGGTTTGGGGAGGGGGTTGGGGGGGGGTAGGAGTGGGGGGGGGGTAGGAGTGGGGAAGATCTCGGAAACTTACCAGGTGATGCAGGAGGAGGAGGAAGCCTCGGTGGTGGAGTTGAAAGGTAAGTGGGAGGTGGAGTTGGGGGAGGAGATCGAGGAGGGGACGTGGGCAGATGCCCTAGGGAGGGTGAATTCTTCCTCTTCGTGCGCGAGGCTCAGCCTCATACAGTTTAAGGTGCTGCACAGGGCACACATGACTGGGACAAGGATGAGCCGGTTCTTTGGGGGTGAGGACAGGTGTGTTAGGTGCTCAGGGAGCCCAGCAAATCACACCCATATGTTCTGGGCATGCCCAGCGCTGGAGGAATTTTGGAAGGGCGTAGTGAGGACGGTGTCGAGGGTGGTAGGATCCAGGGTCAAACCGGGCTGGGGGCTCGCAATATTTGGGGTGGCAGAGGAGCCGGGAGTGCAGGAGGTGAAAGAGGCCGGAATTCTGGCCTTTGCATCCCTGGTAGCCCGGCGAAGGATTCTCCTTCAGTGGAAAGACGCGAGGCCCCCAAGCGTGGAATCCTGGATCAGCAATATGGCAGGGTTCATTAAATGGGAGAGGGTGAAACTTGCCTTGAGAGGGTTAGTACAAGGGTTCTTTAGGCGGTGGCAACCGTTCTTAGACTTTCTGGCAGAACGATAGACATTGGTCAATGGCAGCAGCAGCTCGGGGGGGGGGGGGGGGTGCGGGGTTTACTTTATTTTTGTTTATGTTATTTACACTGGAGGGTCTGAGGGGGTGTATACACCTGTTGTGTTAAGTCGGGTGTTAATGTTAATTTATTATTGGGGGGGAGGGGTTTGGGGGGTTGCTTTTTTAGATTGTGTTTTGTACTTAACCCTGTTGGGTTCTTTTTTCTTTCTCATTTTGTTATTGATATTTTATGAAAATCTTTAATAAAAATTATTTAAAAAAAATAAAATAAACGTATGGATGAAACCGCTTGACACAAGTTGACCGGTAGATCCTCTTTTTCGATCTGGGTCTATTTTCTCTTGCCTGCAGCAGCATACGGGAGACAATAGCAATTGGATGGTCATGGCCTTCACCCATCCAATGGGACAGCACTGCCCCAGTGTCATAAGGTGAAGCATCGCAGGTGATGTACAACGGCTTAGAAGAGTCAAAATGCATCAACACCCCTGAAGAAGACAACTGCCACTTCACTGTTTTAAATGCTGTACCTTGGGTCTTGCCGCAACCCCAAGACTAGCACTTCTTCAAGAGCAAGTGGAGGGGGTTAGGGCGGTAACCAAATTCGGAATAAATCGCCTTTAGTAATTTACCAGCCTAAGAAAAGAACAAAGTTCTGTGGTGTTTTGTGGAGTGCGGCCCATTTTGATTGCCAGTACCTTCTTGGCGACCAGGTGTAGCCCATCCCTATACACCTGCTATCCCTAATAAACCAATTCCTTCACATGAAACATGCACTTCGCATGGCGCAGATGGACCCTATATTCGGAAATCTGCGTTAATACCCACTCGAAGGTTTGCCAATGTTAATGCTCTGTGGCCCCTGTGACCAACACACCATCCAAGTAAACGACAACATGCAGCAAACCACGCATGATGTTCTCCATGATCCGCTAGCAGATTGCGCACGTTGAGGATACTTCAAATGGGAGTTCATTGTCTGTATTAATCGTGGGGCGCCACGGTAGCACAGTGGTTAGCACTGAGGCTTCACAGTGCCTGGGACCCGGGTTCAATTCCCGGCTTGGGTCACTGTCTGCGGAGTCTGCACGTTCTCCCCGTGTCTGTGTAGGTTTCCTCCGCGTGCTCCGGTTTCCACCCACAAGTCTTGAAAGACATGCTTGTTTGGTGAATTGGACATTCTGAATTCTCCCTCAGTTTGTGCCCGAACAGGCGCCAGAGTGTGGCAACTAGGGGACTTTCACAGTAACTTCATTGCAGTGTTAATGTAAGCCTACTTGTGACGATAATAAATATGATTATTATTACTTTCTTAGTCTGGCTCTCAGTTTCTGGTTCCTTCACCCATCCCCTCACTCTCTCTGCTGTGGCTGCTCAGTGGTAATTTGTAGGTTTTGGAGGGCCAGGCCCTCTATAGCATCCTGTTGGGGATCCTTGGATTCTTCCCATCCCCGCTCCCCCCGTAGATCGGTATGGATCTGAACAGGACGAGGAACCTGTGCAGCACGTTCATCTTGATCGAAAGACAAAGTCCCGTCCGATTGTGGATCCTACAGACCCATGTCGCTGTTCAATGTAGACCCAAAAATACTGGCAAATATCATAGCCAGGTGACTGGAGAACTGCATACCAGAGGTGGTCAAAAGCCTTTTCTGTGTCCAGGGAGATGATCAAGTTAAAGAGATGTGAATTGTGTCAAGCCAGGACAGTTGGGAGGATTTTGCAAGCCCAGGCTAGATGGTGGGGGTGAATATAATGAGACATAAATCCAAGGTCCTGGTGAGGCTGTACTCATGCGTATGGCATTTGGCTATCAGTTTCTGCTCGGCGATTGTGTTGTCGCGTGTCCTGAAGGCCACCTTGGAGAACGCTTACCTGAAGATCAGAAGCTGAATGCCCTTGGCTGCTGAAGTGTTCCCCGACTGGAAGGGAACATTCCTGCCTGGTGATTGTTGTGTAATGCCCGTCATCCGTTGACGCAGCATCTGCATGGTCTCGCCAGTGTACTATGCCGTGGGACATTCTTTCCTGCAGTGTATGAGGTAGACAACGTTGGCCGAGTCGCACGAGGTTGTACCACGTACCTGGTGGGTGGTGTTCTCATGTGTAATGGTGGTACCCATGTCGATGATCTGGCACGTCTTGCAGAGATTGCCATGGCAGGGTTGTGTGGTGTCGTAGTCGCTGTTCTCCTGAAGGCTCGGTAGTTTTCTACAAACAATGGGCTGTTTGAGCTTGCGCAGTTGTTTGAAGGCAAGTCGTGGGGGTGTGGGGACGGCCTTGGCAAGATGTTCATCTTCATTGATGACGTGTTGAAGGCTGCGAGGGAGATGTCGTAATTTCTCCGCTCCAGGGAAGTACTGGACGACGAAGGGTACTCTGTTGGTTGTGTCCCATGTTTGTCTTCTAAGGAGGTCGGTACGGTTTATTGATGTGGCACGTTGGAACTGTTGAGTGCCATATCCCGTTCTTACAAGGGCGTTTTTCAGCATCTGTAGATGTCTGTTACATTCCTCCTCGTCTGAGCAGATCCTGTGTATGCGGAGGGCTTGTCCATAGGGGATGGCTTCTTTAATGTGTTTAGGGTGGAAGCTGGAGAAGTGGAGCATTGTGAGGTTATCCGTGGGCTTGCGGTAAAGTGAAGTGCTGAGATGACCGTCCTTGATTGATATGTGTGTGTCCAATAATGCAACCTGGCGAGTACTCCATGGTGAGTCTGATGGTGGGATGGAACTTATTGATGTCATTGTGTAGTCATTTCACTGATTTTTCACCGTGGGTCCAAAGGAAATAAATGTCATCGATGTATCTGGTGTATAACGTTAGTTGAAGGTCCTGTGCGGTGAGTAGGTCTTGTTCGAACTTGTGCATGAAGATGTTGCCGTATTGAGGTGCGAATTTGGTCCTCATGGCAGTTCCGTGTGTCTGGATGAAGAATTTGAAGGTGAAGACGTTGTGATCCAGGATGAAGCGGATGAGTTGTAGAATTGCTTCTGGAGCCTGGTGTTGTAAGAATTCTTACTCTGTCTACCTTCAACAAAGGTTGTCTGGTCTTCTGCGACCATCTCTGGTACCCCAGTTGCCTGGCTAGGATTTATGCCAGTATTTTCGCATCTACATTGAGCAGCGAGATGGGTGTGTAGGATCCACATTCGGTCTGGTCTTTGTCTTTCTTGGGTGTTAGCGATATAGTGGCTTGTGCTAGTGTCGGAGGCAAGACTCGCTAGTGAGTCTGCAAACATCTCCCGCAGACGCGGGGCCAATGCTGCCGCAAATGTTTTTGTAGAAGTCCGCCGGGAACCCACCCGGTCCCGGCGTCTTCCCTGTCTGCATGTAGCTGATGCTCTCTCAGTTTCTCCCAGACTTCTCCCAGTCCTAGCAGTGCTTCCAGCCCCTCCTCTCCCGGGTGTGTGAACCTCAACAGATCCACCGTCCCCATCTGCTCCATAAACTCACTTAGTTATCTTGCCAGGGATTTCCGCCATGGGTCTTCTTTATAAATTCTGTGGCATCCCAGTTGGGCGCATACATGTTCACCAGGACCACTGATGTCCCGTTCAGGACACCGCTGACCATGATGTACTGCTACCCCTGGGTCCGTAACCGTCTTCGTCATTGTAAACACCGTCCTCTTGCTGAGTAGTATGGCTACTCCCCTAGCCCTCGTCCTAAAGCATGAATGGTACGTCTGTCCCACCTATCCTTTTCTTACCCGAAGTCGGTCCTTCTCCCTCAGGTGTGTCTCTTGGAGGAAGACTAAGTCGGCTCTCATACATTTCAGTTGGGTGAAGACTATGGATCTTCTCACTGGGCCGTTAAGTCCCCTGATTTTCCAGATGATAGTCTGATGAAGATATTTTGTCCCCACCTTCCTGCGGGATCAACCATACTTACTTTGTGGATGCGCCCCAGCACTCTGGGGGTTCCCTCTGTCCAGGGGCCACCCAACATTGCCACCAACTATGTGTATGCCATGTGGGTGAGCTCCTGCACTCCAGGGTTTCCCTTTGTTTGGGTACTATCCATAGTGGCGCTTTACGGCGCCATTTTGTTCCCTGTTACCTCGTGTGGCCTGTTTTAGCCAGCCTAGAGCACCCCCCCCACCTTGTCACTTTGTTCCCCCTGTGGTTCTGCTTCTCTCCCCTTCTGCTAGCCCCCATCCCTATCGTTTGCCCCTCCTTCTGTTCCCCCCCCCCCCCCCCCTCTCCGTCTGCCCCCCCTTGCTAGTGTACACCCCTTCCCTGTCGCCAGGTGCTCTCTCCCCGGTGGCAGCTGCACCGGCACACACCCCCCCCCCCCCTCCCCTCCCCTTACCTCCAGGCGCTAGCTTTCCCGCTAGTGTAGTAGGCCCCCCCTCCGGGGGTTGGCCGGACTCCTCCTTACGCCCGCTGCATTGATTTCCCCTCTGTCTCCTCCTCACCCTCTCCTGCACTCTGCTGCCTTCACTCCCTCCATTCTGTGCACTTGTTCCCGGGTTCAGAACGAGGCGAAACAGTCTTGCGTAAATTGTCTTTTAACATTTTATGTTTCCTCGGTGTCTGCCTCATCTTTGCCTCCACTGCTGTTTGCCCAGCCCGTTCCTTCGGACGAACTTGTCTGCATCTGCAAAGGCCGTAAAAAAGTGCTCCCTGCCTTGATACGTGACCCAAAGTCTGGCTGGGTACAGCAACCCGAACCGTACTTCTCTCCTGTACAGAGCCAACTTTGCGTTATTCACTTCTGCCTGGTGCTTTGCCAGGTCTGCCCCAATATCCTGGTATATCCTGATCTTATTTCACCCGTAGTTGCAAGTCTTTGTTTGTCTGGTGCAGCGCAGGATTTTCTCCCGTTCCTGGTACTGTAAAACCTCCCAGGAATCCCCTGGGAGAACCTGGTATAGCTTGACGATGATTGTCCACAGCTGCACCCCAGCGTTGGATTTTGGCCAGAGCGACCTATGGGCCCTGTTGATCTCCGGTGTGTTGGGGAAGCTGTCTCTCCCCACCAGGTTCCTCAGCATCTGGGCCACGTAGTCTGTCGGGTCCGTTCCCTCGGTTCCCTCTGGCAGGTCCACTATCATGAGGTTTTGGCGCCTCAACAGGTTCTCCTGTCCCTTTCCCCTGTGCTGCCACCAACCGGCGAATGTCCGGTTGCTCTGGTCCGTCGAGGCTTCTTCAAGCTCTTTGCTCGTGTTCCCCATGGCCTCCAGTCTCTCTTCCACCTTGTCATGGGCCACCTGCGCGGTGGCCAGTGTTTCCATGACCGCCGTCATAACTGCTGCCTTGATTTCAACCTTGATCTCATCCTTCAGCTCTTTCATGAGGAACTTCTTCCGTGCAACTTCTGGGGAGGTGGGGGGGAGGGGCGGGGCTCGTCTTACTGGTCTCCTTCTCTCAGCTGTGGCTGGGGACCCCCCGCCTCGTGGGTCCGCTGATCCGCTCGCTCGACTCTCTTGTCCTTTGCCGTATCTTTCGGTTTCTTTGGAGCCTCAGGAGCTACTGCTTTACAGCATTTCTTTTTGATGGTATGTTGTAATGGGTGAGGGGATGTTTTTGTACGGTTTTTGCAGGCTAATTTCGGTTAAAAGTGCCTATTTTCTAGTTCTTCAGAGGAGAGCCACCTTGTGTGCGTACGCTCAACACATCCCCGTTACCAGAAGTCTGAGACACTGATGTCTGGAGCCCCCGAGGCAACCTCCTTCGGCCCCGCCCCGCCCGAGCCTCAACTCACTATGAGAAGGTCCCCGTTCCCCGCACCTCCTCCAACACCCGTACCCGTGCAGGGCATCCTCGGCCCGATTGCTGCTGTGTGAAAAATGCTGCTCCTTGGCAGTGCCAACCCGGTACCATGGCAGTGTCCCTGCCAGCACCACCTGGGCGCTTTGGCAGTGTCTGTCTGGCTCCCAGGTAGCAATGCCAGGGTGCCCATCTGGCACTGCCAGGCCTGCAGTGCCAGGGTGCCCAGGTGGCACCAGCAATGCCAGGGTACTACCCTGCCCAAAGGGCAAGCACCTGGGGGCCTCTGATCCCATGCGAGATCCCCGCGAGTGCCGTTCCATATGAAATGAAATGAAAATCGCTTATTGTCACAAGTAGGCTTCAAATGAAGTTACTGTGAAAAGCCTCTAGTCTCCTCATTCCGGCGCCTGTTCGGGAGGCTGGTACGGGAATTGAACCGTGCTGCTGGCCTGCCTTGGTCTGCTTTCAAAGCCAGCGATTCCCCGTTTGTGAAAATTAGTACTGAACGGTGCTGGCCTGAGGCCTCCGAGGCAAAAGGTACAGACCCCAACGCCTCAGAAATAGAGGTTTGAGTTCTCAATGTTTCGGCAAACATTTCTCACTGATAGCCCCCAAAAATACCACACAAAACTAGTGTTTCAGGTTGGAAAACTGGCGCATAACATCAGCGTTTCATAACAATGCAATATTTTTGTAAGCCATTACTCTCACTGACATGAGGGGCGCTGGGCACTGCCCATCTCCAACCTCGCATCCATGTAGTGTGGAGAGTGGTCGGTAATTACGATCGCGGAATATTCCGCTCTTACTCTCCCTGGAAGCACCGATTTCCTGATTACAAAAAAGTCAATCTGGGTGTATATATTATGTAACTGGGAGAAGAAGGAGAACTGGGCGGCATGGTGGCACAGTGGTTAGCACTGTTGCCTCACTGCTCCTGGGACCCGGGTTAAATTCCGGCCTCGGGTGACGGTGTGGAGTTTGCAACATCTTTTTTTAAAAAAAATTTATAGTACCCAATTCATTTTTTCCAATAAAAGGATAATTTAGCATGGCCAATCCACCTAGCCTGCACATCTTTGGGTTGTGGGGGTGAATCCCACGCAAACATGGGGAGAATGTGCAAACTCCACACGGACAGTGACCCAGAGCCGAGATCGAACCTGGGATCCCGAACCTGGACGAAGAAAAACCTGGACTCCATAGCTCGTTAGAGCGGCAGAACTGGGCGCACGGCAGCGCAGAGTGCAGGGCAGGATGAGCGGCGGCCCGGACCAAAGCGGGGGGGGGGGGGAAATGCCAGAATGGTGCCAAAGCAGAGGGAGAAGGGGCACCAAATGCAGACTGGGCAATGTGCGAGCCCGTTCAGATGAGCTAATCAGCGCACGATGCGGTGGAACGGAAGGTTCACCACAACAAAAAGAACTGGGCAGACAGGAGCATTTTCCCCCTGGGCCAGGAGGGAACTGGAACTGGAAGGCAGCCTTTGCCGAGGCGCTGAGGGAACATCAGCAGGAAAACAAGGCAGAGGCTGGAGCAGACAGAGGCCGCAGTGCAGGCAGCAATGGCCAAGGCCCTGGCAGAGGTGCAGCACGCCCTGGGCAGAGCACAGGAGAAACTGGAAGCCCAAGAGGAGAAACTGGAAGCCCAAGAGGCGACCATTAAGGAGCTGAAGAAAGCCGCGACTGACATGAGCGAGCGGATCATGGCCCTGGAGAAGGAGGTGGCGGCACTGGGCACAACACAGGGGAGCCTGAAGGGCAGAGCGGACGATCAGGAAAACCGCTCGAGAAGGCAAAATGTCAGGATAGTGGGCCTACCAGAGGGGATCGAGGGTAAAAAACCCACAGCATACGTGGCTGAGATGCTGGGCAACTTAGTGGGGAGGAAAACCTTCCCCAACCCACCAGAAATGGACAGAGCACACCGGTCACTGCGCCCGAAGCCCAAGGCAGGGGTTCACCCGGGAGCAGTTATAGCTAAACCGCACCGCTACCAAGATAGGGAAACAATCCTGCGCTGGGCCAGGAAAAACAGAACCTGCAAATGGGAAGGACACTTCATCAGAATTTACTAGGACATTCGGGCAGACCTAGCCAGGAGACGAGCCGAATTCAATAGAGCGAAAGCAGCTCTTAACAAGAACGAAGTGCGTTTTGGTATGCTGTACCCAGCGAAACTCTGGGTCACATACCAAAATAGAGAATACTTCACAGCCCCCGCCGAAGCAAACAAGTTTGTCGAGGAACATGGGCTGGAAAACCAGCAGCTGGGGGGAGAAATAAGGGGCCCCTGGCAAGGGGCAACAACATGCTGGTTGGTGGGGGGGGGGGGGGGGTGGGGGAGGTAGGTAACAGCAGGTCCACCCGCCCCCACCTCGACCACAGCGAGCGCACCCGGAACGAAAAAGCAAACCACTGCCCGAGGGACCGCTTCAGGTGGGAGACCAGGCACCAGCACGAGGGAACGAGAGTAGCGGAGAAGGGAGAGCAAGCAAGAGGAGTGCAGGGTAGGATGGGGGAAGAGCGGACAGAAAACCACAGAGGCCGGGCAAGGGAGAAGCGAGACAGTAACTCCCGAGAGGGGGGCCACCGCACTAGCAGGAATGCTAGCGCCGGGGGCATGAAACAAAGCAGGGCCGCAGCGTGCCCCCAACAGGGGGGAAGGTGCCAGGCAGGGAGTAGGGGGACTACTTAACAGAGGCGGGAGAGCAAACGGGGAAAGGAACAGGGGAAAGAGGGACAAAGGAGGGGTATTCGGGAGAGGGGGGGAAAAGGGAGAGACCGGGGGGAGGAGGGGAGACACAGGGAGGGAGAGACCAGGGGCGTGGGGGGACACAGGGAAGGAGGGACAAACAAGGCCAGAAAAGGAATACCAATAGGGCTACAAAGTGCCACAACCAAGGGCTCGAAACAAGGAATCGCTGCAAGCACCCACCCAGTACGGTCTCTGGGCGAAGGGAGACCCCAGACTGCAGGGGACTACCCGCGTGGCGGACATACGGTAGGCGTCCATGTCGGGTGCCCCCTGGACAAAGGGGAAACCCCAGAGCGCAGGAACCCGACCGCATGGAGAGAGCAGTGACAGCAGCCATTCTAGACAGCCCCCTTACAAAGGGAAACCCCGGAGGGCAGGGGCGCTTCCACCACGTAAGTATGGTTAATCCCACAGGAGCGAGGGGACAGAAGCCCCCCACCAGGATAGTCACCTGGAACATAAGGGGACTCAACGGCCTAGTGAAAAGATCCAGAGTCCTCACCCACCTAAGAAATATGAGGGCTGACATAGTCTTCCTCCAAGAGACACACCCAAGAGAGCAGGACCGACTGCTGGGTGGGACCATTCCTGCTATGGGACAAGGGCCAGGGGGGTGGCAATACTGATCAGCAAGTGGACGATGTTTAGGGCGACAAAGACTGTTCAGGACCCAGGGGGACGGTACGTCATGGTCAGCGGGGCCCTGCATGGGGCATCGGTAGTACTAGTTAATGTGTACGCACCCAACTGGGACGACACGAGCTTCATCAAGAAGACCATGGCAGAAATCCCTGACATAGCGACGCACCGACTAATCATGCGGGGGGACTTCAACTGTGTACAGGATACAGCGGAAGACAGATCAAACCCCAAAACGGGGAAAACCCCAAACATGGCAAGGGAACTCAGTCACTTTATGAAACAGATGGGAGTGGTGGACCCCTGGAGATTCGCCCATCCAGGGGAGAAGGAGTTCTTCTTCTCCCCAGTACACAACATATACAGCAGAATTGACTTCTTTGTGGTGGGGAAAATGGTGCTTCCGGGGATAGACAAAGTGGAATACTCCGCACTTGTGATATCAGACCACGCTCCACATTACATGGACGTGAGGCTGGAGACGGGTAGGGCCCAACTCCCCACATGGAGGTTGGACATTGCCCTACTAGCTGACAAAGCCTTCAACGAAAAGATATCGCGGGCCATAGCAGAGTACACGGAGAACAACTAGAACGGGGAGGTCTCACCCTCCATGTTCTGGGAAGCGCTAAAGGCCGTACTAAGAGGGGAAATCATCGCTTTTAAAGCACGAAGAGATAGGGAGGATAGGGTGGCTAGGCAGCAGCTGGTCGACTCCATACTGGAGGTAGACCGTAAATACTCCGAGGCCCCGACGGTAGAGCTCCTGGTGGAGAGGAAAGAGCTACAAAGGAACTTTGATCTGCTCTCCACCAGGAAAGCACTGCACAAACTCCGTCAGGCACGTGGGACCCTATCTGAACACTGAGACAAAGCCAGCTGCCTGTTGGCACACCAGCTGAGAAAGCAGGCAGCCACCAGAGAAATTGCACAAATCAGGGATACCTGAGGCACATTAGAAACAGAAAATATCAACAAAACCTTCAAGGCCTTCTACCAAGAGCTTTACACGTCAGAGCCCTATTGGGGGAGTCCGGGATGAAACTGTTCCTTGATGGACTGGACATTCCAGTCGTGGGGGAGGGCAGAAAACGGAGCCTGGAAGCACCACCAGCACTGGGAGAGATCATGGACAGCATTAGCTCCGTGCAGGTGGGGAAGGCGCAGGGACCAGACGGGTCCCCGGCGGACTTCTACAAAATATTTGCGACAGCACTGGCCCCGCACCTGCGGGAGATATTCACAGACTCGCTAGCTAGGGGCACACTGCCGCCCATACTAGCACAGGCCTCAATCTCGCTGATACTTAAGAAAGACAAAGACTCAACGGAATGGGGTCATACAGATCCATCTCACTGCTGAATGCAGATGCCAAAATACTGGCTAAAATCATAGCCAAAAGGCTAGAAGACTGTGTACCAGAGGTGGTCTCAGAGGACCAGACGGGCTTTGTTAAAGATAGACAGCTTACCTCGAACATCAGGCGCCTGCTGAATGTGATAATGACCCCTTCCGGGGAGAGAACACCAGAGGTGATCGTGTCCCTAGATGCAGAAAAGGCCTTCGACAGAGTCGAATGGAAATACCTCATAGAGGTGCTGGAGCGGTTCGGGCTTGGGACAGGGTTCACCTCCTGGGTAAAGCTCCTATATAACGCTCCCATGGCGAGCGTATGGACCAACAACACCAACTCCCAATACTTCCAGCTGCACGGGCACCAGACAAGGATGCCCACTGTCCCCGCTTCTGTTCGCTCTAGTGATCGAACCACTAGCAATCGCGCTAAGAGCAGCAAAAAGCTGGAGGGGGATCCGAAAGGGCGGCAGAGGGCACAGAGTCTCACTCTATGCAGATGACCTGCTCCTCTACATTTCAGACCCACAAAGTAGCATGGACGGAATCATCATGCTCCTGAAAGAGTTTGGCGCCTTCTCGGGCTACAAACTCAACATGAGCAAAAGTGAGATCTTCCCGGTACACCCACAAGTAGGGGAGGCAACACTAACGGAACTGCCGTTTAAACAAGCCCAACACAAATTCCGCTACCTGGGGATCCAAATAGCCCATGACTGGAAAGGGATCCACAAATGGAACCTCACCAGGCTGACAGAGGAAGTAAAAAAGGACCTGCAAAGATGGAACACACTCCCACTCTCCCTCGCGGGGAGAGTCCAGGCGATCAAAATGAACGTACAGCCCAGGTACCCCTTCCTACTTAGATCCATTCCGATCTACATCCCAAGGCCTTTTTCAAACAAAATCCAGGGGGGGCTAGCCCTCCCAAACCTACAATTCTACCACTGGGTGGCAACGGCCGAGCTAATAATGGGATGGATCAAGGAGCCAGAAGCCGGGTAGGTGCGCGCGGAAGAGGCCTCCTGCATGGGGACCTCTCTCCGGGCCCTCGCCACGGCAGCACTCCCATCTCCACCCAAAAAACACTCCAGCAGCCCGGTGGTGATAGCCACCCTCCAGATCTGGAACCAACTACGGCAGCAATTTGGCCTGACCAAAACGTCGGACAAAGCTCCCATCTGCAACAACCATAGGTTCACACCAGCACTGACTGACACCACCTTCAAAAGGTGGGGGCAGGACGGAGGGACACTGACAGTCAGGGACCTATACACGGACGGCAGGATCGCAACACTGAAAGAACTGACACAAATTCCAGCTAGCCAGGGGGAACAAGCTAAAGTATCTACAACTCAAAAACGTCCTCCGAAAGGAGACCAGGACGTACCCACAACCGCCACGACAGACATTACTGGAAGAGGTACTGGACACAAGCATACTAGATAAAGGAAACTGTAGCGACATGTATGACCGACTGGTAGAGAGGGCCGACACCGTACTGGACGCAACAAGAAAGAAATGGGAGGAGGACCTGGGGATTGAAATAGGGTGGGGACTCTGGAGTGAAGCACTGCACAGGGTCAACACCACCTCCACGTGCGCAAGGCTCAGTCTGACGCAGCTAAAAGTGGTACATAGAGCCCACTTAACAAGAACCCGTATGAGTAGGTTATTCCCGGAGGTGGAGGATACATGTAAACGATGCCAAGGAGGCCGGCCAACCACGCCCACATGTTCTGGTCTTGCCCCAGACTTGCGGGGTACTGGACTGCCTTCTTCGAGGCGGTCAGTAGCACCACCCAAAGCTGCAGACTAGCTGTCCAACCTCTCGGAATCTCTCCAAATGGAGAAAATCAAATTCGCCATCTGAGGGTCAGACGACGGCTTCCACAGAACGTGGGAGCCATTTACCCAATTGTTCCGGGACCTGTTTGTGGCCAACGAACAAGCAGAAGAAAAGCCAGGTGGCCATAAATCAGGGGAAAGTAGCCAAAGCATGAGAGGGAGAGATGGGACGGCGGGGGGGGGGGGGGGGGGGGGGAGACACGACAGCTAAACCTAAGAGGAAAGAAAGGTGAATCACAGGAGGGGGAGGGGGAGGTAGAGGGAAGGGACAGGGAACAAGAGAGGAGCACCAAGGAGGTGGGGGGGAGGCAGGGAAATGACAGCCGGAAGGAGGGCATGGGATACAATAACAAACATGGCATCTCCAGGAACAGAGAACAAGGAGAATACAGGCGAAAGACAGGAGGAATGGCTGAAGAGGGGGTGAGTGCGAGACGACAATGGCAGTGAGATCCGTCCGGGAGAAGCAAGTGACAACACCAACACCAAACCCATTCGAGTATTGCCCACTGTAATTGTTTCTCTGGCACCCAAATGTATATTTACCTCCCCAGTCTCCACCGCCCCCCCCCCCCCCCCCCCCCCCCCCCCCCCCCCAAACAGTTGCCTACTTATGTGTTGTAAATAATTTTGCCAGTTGTACAGAGTTGCTGCTGTTGAGCTGGTGCACAATACCCTTCCGGTTATTCTATTTTATTTTTTATTGTTACTTTTTTTGGGTGTATGTTTAGGTGTGCCCTTCTCTGCAATATATGTATATATATATCTATATATATATATGTATATTTCTTATTCTGTGTACATAACAGTAAATATATTTTTGTTCCAAAAACCCAATAAAAAAATTTATATAAAAAAAAACAAAGACATTTTGAGGAATGTATAACCAACAGAGCACAGATGATCTGAATTTGTACTTAAAATAAATAATTACAGGTCTCATTTATCTAACTAATTGCTTTAAATTGAAAACCTGATGAGTCACTGTATGCTATATTCTACTTTTGGTGGAATAAGCTGGCAGGTGGAATATTAGCTTCATTTCTGCTTCTATGTCATTATTTTCACTTACTATAAATTAAATTTTCTATCCAAATACATGGAGGCAGAGGAGCTCTTTGCAACTGTAAATACAGACACCTTTATTACAGAAAGGTAAGGGCAATGGGTTAAAACATAAATGAACCAGGCCAATGTATGAAACTACTTCAGTTTTGTTTTATCCAATGTAATTGATGGTTGTGTCCTAATTTGAGCCATTTTAATGCAATGGCATGAGCTGGTCTTATTTGTTGTTCTTGGAGGCAAGCTGGGTCATTTCTACTGGCTAATTTGTCCTCTTTGTTTTTAAAAGCGAGGTCACTTCAGGAGTTCGCAGGAGTCCTAAAGAATCTTGAAGATGAGAGAGGGCGTTTGGTGAGTGGCAGCCGAGGAAGTATTTATGAAATAGGTTGTTAAGATAGCAGTAATGAGGATTGACATAAGAGTATGGTCTGATTTGGGATATTCAAAATATGCTGTTTGAATGTTGAGAATTCTGGGGAATTGTAAGCAGTGGCTTGAAGGTAATTCCAGTGAGTGGCTGGTGTATTGCGCCCTCTCCTGATTTGTACAGGAACATGCAAACTGTTTATTTGCATGAATTTTCATGTTGTTAATGGACTGGAAGCCCAAATCTGCATCCCCCCCCCCAGTCCACTGGGCAGGCTTTGGTGTGAGTATTGTTAAGAGGTGGTGGGGGGAGGGGGGGGAGGTCATAGAGTTTACCCCAGACTGCAGAGGGAGTGTCCCCAAAGGGTTTGGGGGTTGGATGGGCTCGGGTTGTGGGTAAAGGATAGACACTGTGACCCTCCTCCGGGGTGGGAGTCCGTGCCTGGACTGCTCCTTCCAGCCTGGCCACCCCAAAGATCACTAATGGCACGGTGATCTCAGGTAACCCTCTGTTTAAGATCTTCATCCTTGTATTATCTGTTTTAGCTCTGAAATGGCCTTCTCACCCTGAACTGCTCTTCGACAGGTGCGAACAGATCAGATAGTTCATTGATGATTCAAGCCAATAAGACTTTCCCTTTCCTCGTACCTGCTCCCTCAGCCCAATTATGTTAAACCTGCTGCTTTTTGAAGTGTCAAAGCCTTCCTAGAAAGCCCAGAGCACACAAAAGGGCTTAAAATCCTTTGCGATCCTTTGAAATGATCAGCATTCATTCAATTTCACCGAGCAGTACCTTTCGCTAGCCCTTGATTGACAGCTTAATGGTTTAAACACAGCTGCCAGAAAGTTTGTTGTTTATCTTGCCCTTCATGCTTGAATGCATCTGAAATACCCCCATTGATTCTAACCGCAATGTTTATGAACATTCTTGTTATGATTGACAGCTCCTGACCACTTCAACAATGCAAAGTGCTTTCTGTGGTTAGAAAAGAGGAAGTGAAATCACTTAGCCCTCCAAGCTGAGGGAATCAGGTCACCCTCATGCATGCGTGCTTTGTGGGGGGGTGACCCATTATTCCTGTGGTGGGGGGGGGGGATGTCCCTCCTTGCTGAGGGGTTCGGTGTACTTCCCTTGTCAGCGGTGGGGGTCAACATTTGCATTGTTGGCGGGAGGGGGGCACCCGTTCAAAATGGCAGCCCGAGACCGTGAAGGGAAACCAATGCACTTGTTGCCGTGGATAAATTTGCAATGCAAAGGTATGTGAATAGCACCTGGGTGACGCTCCTAGCGCCAGCGGGGACCAGTCCTTATTCTCTGCTGGTGACGAATGTGATATAAAATAGTTACTTTAGAGATACTAGTTAATGTAATGTAGAAATAAGCCACTTTGATTCTTTCAGTTAGGGACAAAGGAATTTGGGACCGCATGGAAAAAGCAGGAAGAGGTGTGTCTATAAGAGTGAGGCTGCATTGATAGGGGCCAGAGAAAGGGATTGGAAGTGAGCCAATCAGAATAGATTAAACAGGTCAGGAGGGACCTAGGCTGACCTATGTCCGTCGAGTATGTGAAACTTGATACCATTTGAACTGATTTTGCAGAGATCCCTTTGTCTGTTAGTTCAGTCGTTTTCTGGAGTGTAAGAGGCTGGACGTCCTGTTACATTTCTGTAAGATGATTAAGCTTGCAAGCTAAATAAATAACTTCTGTTTACGTGCGAATCCGTCTCAACTTTTATTGAGGCCAGACTGACAGAGAAAGAAAATAGGAGAACAACATTGGCGGGAGCACTTAGTCTCCGGAACTGAGAATCCCAGCCCCTGTCTGATTTGATTTTACTTCAATATCTGCAAACAGAATTGTTCAAGGAAAAACCTACTGCCACAAGTTTATTTTGCGTTGCTCAAGATTGTACTAAGAGAGAAGTTGAGCAATCTTGCGGCAGAGATGGTGGTTGAGTGTTTGTAGTTTACGCAAATACAGTTTGTCTCTGGCACAGTGATGCTGCCGACAGAGCTCAATTTTTACACACACCAACTACAGTGCTTCAAGAAGAAGGCTGACTGCCACCTTCTTAGTGTAAATAGTTTGGGCAATAAATGTGGACTCACCAGTGTCTCCCATATCCCAAGACCAAAATACAAATGATGTCCTGTGTCACAGGAGAATGCAGTATTCTTCTACTTCAAGCTGTAAATAGGTATTTAACTTGATTGTGACTTGTGAAAGCAAAAGATTGACCTATCAGTGAAAAGTAAATTCGGAGAAATAAGGCTCATGTTGAATTTAAGGTTGCTTTGTGGTCTTAAGACAAAGAAATTATTATAATTTGTATTGTTCGAACTTTAAGAAGTTTAATATCAGAAACTCACGCTATTATGAAATTAATTGCACCTGGAAAGCTGTTTCAAGTGGTGTTCCACAGGGCTCGGTGTTGGGACCACTGCTGTTTGTCTTATACATAGCAGTTTTAAAATGATTTGGACTTGAACGTTGGGGGCACGGTTGGGAAATTTGCAGATGACACAAAAATTGTGTCAGTGGATAGTTTTGTCATGTGAGTGTCCCTTTAAGAAAGTTTTAGTCTCTTATCATGTGACTTGTCACACATTGGGCTGTGGCTGTGAGGTAAGAGGGGATTTCAGTTTCAGTTTGACTGCTTTGGACTGCAGAAGGAGAAAGAAGTGTTTCCCTGTTGTTCTGTTTTCATTTTAAAAGCTGTTCCAGTAAAAAGCACATTGGTTGTGGCTAACTGCCTTGGTAACTTTAAAGATATAGTTGCTTTCCAGAAGGAATTTGAATCAGCTGGTTGGAAGTGGATCAGAATTTCAGGAAAAGGACCAGTCCCATTCAAGTGAGACTATAGTGTGCTGGGCCCGCCCTTGAAAAGGGGTTTTGATTTAATTGGATTTTGTCATTGAATTGGAACAGCTAAGGGGGAATTCATGAAGTGTTATGTACATAGATTACTGTAGCTGTGTGGTGTCTTTATGTTTGTAATTGATAAAAATTATTGCTGTGTTTCTAATCTATATATATATATATTATATATGTGTTAACTACATTCTTAGTATCAACCTTGTTTTGATTGAAGTGTTTAGGAAGTCTGATGAATCACGCCTGCTGTGAAGGCTTTAGTACTCATCCTAGCCAAATTCAACATGAAGGTTGTAGGTCAGGTGAACTTCATGATACACTTTGGAATTTCTGAGCCCTGGCCTATAACAGTGTAGAGAATAGCTGTAAGCTCCAAAATGATGTAGATGGGCTGGTGGAGTGGGCAGGAAAGTGGCAGATGTCGTTCAACTCCGATAAGTGTGAGGTAATGCATTTGGGGAGGTCAAACAGTAAAAGAGAGGGGTTGGTGAAGTGAGAGATTTTGGCATTCAGGTGCACAAGTCCTTAAAGGTAGCAGTATAGATGGATAAGATTGCAAATTAGGTATTCCTTCATTGACAGAGGTAGGAATACAAAAGCAGAGATATAATGATGGAACTCTATAAGACACTGGTGAGGTCATAATTAGAGTATTGTGTGCAGTTCCGATCACCAGATTACGGGAAGGACATAATTGCTTTAGAGAGAGTGCAGAGAAGATTTACTCAAATGCTGCCAGGTCTGGAGAATTGTAGCTGCGTGGAGAGGTTGGGGTTATTTTCCTTGGAAAAGGGGTTCCTTGGCTGAGGTGTGACATATGAACTAGGAGCCAGGAATAGGCAATTCAACCCCTCGAGCCTGCTCTGCTGTATAGAAAGATCATGCTGTTCTCGTCTTCGCCTCAACCCCACTTTCCTGCCTGTTCTCCATAATCCTTCAACCTATTACTAATTATAAATCTGCGGATTCCATAGATTCACAGCCCTTTGAGAGAAGTAATTTCTCCTAATCTGTTTTAAATCTGCTACCCCGTATCCTAAAACTATGACTTCTCATTCTAGATTGCCCAACAAGAGGCAACATCGGTCTACATCTTCTTTGTGAATACCTTCTATCATATATACCTCAATTAAATCTCCTCTCATTCTTCTAAACTCGAGAGGATATGGCCCTAAGCTGCTCAATTTCTCTTCATAATACAGACCCCTCATCTCTGCAATCAATCTAGTGAACCTCCTCTGAATTGCCTCTAATACAACTAAATCCCTCCTCAAATAAGGGGACCAAAGCTCCTCCAGGTGTGATCTCGCTATTGCCTCGTGCATTTCCCTACTTTTATACTCCAGGGACTTTTCACTGTAACTTCATTGCAGTGTTAATGTAAGCCTCCTTGTGACAATAAAAAGATTATTGTTATTATTATCATTCCTTTAGCTATAAATGCCAAAATTCCATTTGCCTTCCTTTTTACCTGCTGTACCTATATGCTAGTTTTCTGTGATTCATGCATGAGGACACCCAGATCCCTCTGCATCAAAGCACTCTGAAGTGCCTCTCCATTTGGATAATAAGTTGCCTTCCCATTTTTCCAACCAAAATGGATAACTTCACACTTATCCAAATTAAACTTCATCTGCCAAATTTTGGTCTACTCTTCTGACCTATCTATATCCATTTTTAACTTTCTTATTTCCCCATTGCAACTTATAATCCACCTATTTTACTGTCATGATTGAAGGATACAAAATTGTGACAGGTAGAGATAAAGTAGACAGCAGGAGCCTGCTCCAACTGGCAGAGAGTTCAAAAACCAGGGGTCATAGATTAAAGGTAAGTGGCAGAAGGATTACAGGGGACAAGAAGAAAAATCTTTTTACGCAGGGTGGGTGTATGAAATTCACTGCCTGAGATGGTGGTGGAGGCAGATACCCTAAACTTTTTTTACAAAGTACGTGGATCTGCATCTTAAGTGCTGCAAGCTATTGCACTATGGGCCATGTGCAGGAAGATGGGATTAGAAAGGGCAGTTGGGTGTCTTTGCGGCAGCATGACAAGATGGACTGAATGGCCCCCTTCTGTGCCATATCTTTTCTATGGTTCAGGCAACTTTGTTTGAGAAAAGGAATACTTGTCGTATCTCGAGTCTCACTTCGTATTCTACCTATTTGCACTGTTTATAGGATGACACCTCTAACACTGCTTTGCTTTCATGTTAGATTGAGAATGCTGTTGAGGCCCTCATCAGCCCTTTGGAAAGATTTCGGAAGGAGCAGATTGGAACTTCAAAGGTAATCTGCCCAATTCTCTTTGTCCCTTCCTTCCTGCTCCCCACTCCCTTACTTTTCTTTCTGCCTCCTTTTTATCCCCCTGCCCTCCAACATTCTTTCCAGAGAAAAGCTAAGATTAGCTAATAAGCAGTACATTTCTGATGTAGTGATCACTTTCTGTGATTTGACAAGCTGGTTCTCTTGTCACAAGCTTCTTCAACAGGTTACACATGCCACAGAGATTTTGCCCTGAGTCACATGGGGTAAATTATTTTATTATGTTGTCTTTAGCTATACTGGATAAGTATAATTTAAAAATTCACTTGAGGACCTGAAAGAGTTCCTTTACCTCAGTCAGAGTAGTTGCCAATATACAAAATAGTTTTAGTGGGAGGGCATGGCTAGTCTTACTGTGATTTTGTCATTAATTAGAACATGTTTCCTCGCTGGTTGGACTGGTGTCGAAGTGCTATCATGTGCAAATCAGCCGACTAGTGAATGGTGCCAGCGACGGGTTGGGAGGGCGGTTCCAGTAGGGGGGTGCATCCCAATGCTGGTTGGGGGGAGGGGGGGGGGGGGCAGGGACGAGGCGGGTAGGGAGGGGGTCGTTCGGTTCACCCTGATGCGCATGGTGTGGGGAGGGCGAGCCCTGATATTTGCGTGGCGGGTGGGCCTGATATTTGCGTGGCTGGTGGTTGGTTGCCCTGCGTGTGGTGTGTGTGGGGGGCGTTGTTCCCCTTGTCCGCCAATGGTCCTGATCATCTTGGTGGTGGGGTCCTGATCTCTGTGGGGCCTTTAATGTAACTTTGAGATTGGGGTTCCCTTTAATAACAGCACCCCAATCTCCGAATCCTGACTTTGCCGCCGTGTTTAGGCACCCCCTCCACTCCCAGCTGGCTGTGTGATCCTCTCCAGCACTTTGAAATTTCATGGTAGTGCTGTTTAATCAGGCAAGGAAAGGCATTTGTGAAGCTAGCGAGTTTCCACACAGCTTTTGATGCCTGATCCAGCGCTCTGCAATTTTGGGAAAATTTCTCCCCTCCGGTATCTGCTTAAGTAAACAACTCTTATGCTTTGTGTAGTTTTATAGCTGTGTAAATAAAGCAAACTTCCTCAGATTCTCCATCTTGAATCTTACAATATGATCCCTTGTTTTGGTAGGCACTGGAAACAGTCTAATTCTGTGTGCCTTGGCCATCCATTAATAACTAAACAGCTCTATCAAATCTTCTCGTGCTGTCCTCTTCTGGCGAAAAATAATAAACTGAATGTTTTTGCTTGATTACTTGAAGTTTGCCATTGTTAAATTGAGATGTTTCACTCGCTCCTATTTTTTTCTGTTATGAAGGAAGCAAAGAAGAAATATGATAAGGAAACAGAAAAGTATTGCAGTGTACTGGAAAAACATCTAAATCTGTCATCGAAAAAGAAGGATTCTCACCTTCATGAGGTAATTATTTTCCCCAGCATTTTACTGAACCTGATTTTAAATCTGGAAACTTGGAATAGTTTTGCTCTACATCGGCCTCATTTAACACTGTAAGCTTCATTACTGACAATCTTGTATCAATCTTTTGGCATCGGATTTAAATGTGCCAGATCTGATTAACCGGGCAACATTGTACCTTGTTAAGACAGCCCTCATGTAAGTGAACAATTCATGATTTAACGAGCTGTAGTACACACCACAACACAAAAGCAGAATTTTAGTCTCTCTCTAGGTACCATGCCCTAACGTTAATAAAAATTGTGTTTGTCATGTGCACTAGACCTGCAGAATAGGACAGAGACTAATGCAGATGGTCTGTGGTTCCCACTGAACTAAATTAATTTCTTCCAAGGCTTTTGAGCATACAAAATTCCTCCTTCTTCTCATTTTATTATTTTTTTTATCCTGTTACTGTTTGAAATACTTATTAACGATCATCTCCATTTTACTAGATGCTGCTATCAGCAGCCAGCATTTAATTTTGATAAAGTAAAATTTCCAATTTGATGTGTTCGACAAAAAACAATGTTTTGTCATCATAAATAATTTGCTTAACTGTCATCCATCAAATATTCCAATCAGTGTTAGTTTACTGCGCAAGTGTATCAGAGAAACCTGAAAACAATAAACCTTGGGCGGGATTCTCCGACCCCCCATGCCGGGTCGGAGAATCGGCGGGGGGGAGGGGGGCGTGAATCCCGCCCCCGTTGGCTGCCGATTTCTCCGGCGCCGGGGATTTGGCGGGGGTGGGAATCGCGCCGCGCCGGTCGGCAGCCACTGGCAGTGCCCCCGCCCCCCCAGCGATTCTCTGGCCCGCGATGGACCGAGTGGCTGCCCGTTTTCGGCTGGTCCCGCTGCCGTAAATTAGAGTAAGTCCTTACCAGCGGGACCGGGCGTCCTCCGGGGTCCTGGGGGGAGGGGGGGAATCTCGCCCCGGGAGGTGCCCCCACGGTGGCCTGGCCCGCGATCGGGGCCCACTGATCCGCGGGCGGGCCTGTGCCGTGGGAGCACTCTATGCCTCCGTGTCAGCTGCTGTGGTCCTCCGCCATGGCCGACGCAGAGAAGATCCCCTGTGCGCATGCGCTGGGATGACGCCAGCACACGCTGGCCCTCCCGCGCATGCGCCATCTCGCGCAAACCACTCTGGGGCCAGCCTAGCCCCTGAAGGTGCGGAGGATTCTGTACCTCTGGGGCGGCCCGACGCCAGAGTGTTTCACGCCACTCCTCGGCGCCGGGACCCCCCGCCCCGCCGGGTAGGGGAGAATTCCGCCCCTTATCTATAGTGATAGCAAAACCTGGGGCGAAATTCTCCCGAAACGGCGCGATGTCCGCCGACTGGCGCGCAAAACGGCGCAAATCAGTCGGGCATCGCGCCGCCCCAAAGGTGCGGAATGCTCCGCATCTTTGGGGGTCGAGCCCCATCATTGAGGGGCTAGGCCAGCCCCGGAGGAATTTCCGCCCCGCCAGCTGGCGGAAACGGCCTTTGTTGCCCCGCCAGCTGGCGCGGAAATGACATGTCGGGGCGGCGCATGCGCGGGAGCGTCAGCGGCCGCTGACAGTTTGCCGCGCATGCGCAGTGGAGGGAGTCTCTTCCACCTCCGCCATGGTGGAGACCGTGGCGGAGGCGGAAGGGAAAGAGTGACCCCACGGCACAGGCCCGCCTGCGGATTGGTGGGCCCCGATCGCGGGCGGGGCGCGGGGCGGGGGGGCGGGCGGGGGGGGGGGGGGGGCGGGCGGGGGCGGGGGGGGGGGGGCGGGGGGGGGAGAGGGGCGGGGGCGGGGGGGGGGGCGGGCGGGGGGAGAGGGGCGGGGCGGGGGGGGGGGGGGGAGAGGCGGGGGGGGAAGCGCACTAGGCACTGTTTTCTAGCCAAAATCAAGCCAAATCCTTGTACAAGGTAAGAATTGTACTTAGTTTTATATTTAATTGTACTATCTACATACTCCAGTGTCCTATTCAATTTTAAAAGGACCCATTGACCCCTACCCATCTCCCGCATAGCAACCCCAAAGTTGCATGGTATAAATAGCTGGAATAACCTTGGATGATCATGCTGTATTAGTCCAAATTAAGACATGGCCAGATACGCCTGCGCAATTTCAATTCATCTAAGGTCCTAACCCCAGGCCATGCTTCAGAACCTGCCAACAGTAAACTTGTGGACTGTTGCTCTAATACTTCATCCATACCATTAATAACGATGTATAGCAGTGGATTTTTTAGCACAACAACAACTTGCATTTAAATGGTGCCACTAACATCCCAAGACACTTCACAGGAGCATTATCAAACAAAACTTGAAGCCAAAGCACATATTAGAACAGTTGACAAGCATTCTAAAGGTATGTTTTAAGGAATATCTTGGAGAAGAGGGAAAGGACGAAGTTTCAGAGCTCCAGTGCCTTGGCAGTTGTAGGTTCGGCCTCCAATGGTTGAGTGAAGGAAATTGGAGATGCCCAAGAGATCAGAATTGAAGTAATGCAAAGTTATCAGTCGACAGGGATGGGGAGGGGTGAAACCATTGGAGAGATTTCGACATGAGAATTTTTAATTCAATGCATTTCTAGACTGGGTGCACACTATGTGGATATGATCATTAAGATCACATGCCAAGAGATGGTATCCGTTACTCTTTTTAAAAATTAACTTACACTGTAAGCAGTTAGCCACATCTGTATTCCAAATTAGCCGACTTTGAAACGCTGAAGCCAGTTTGTGCACAGTGAGTTCCCACAAGCTTCAATATCATAATAAGACAAGGCAATATTATTTGTGATTTTGTTGTTTGAGGGATAAACAGACCGGGACACTGGGGATAGGTGACACTATGTGGATATGATCATTAAGATCACATGCCAAGAGATGGTATCCGTTACTCATTTTTTAAATCAACTTACACTGTAAGCAGTTAGCCACATCTGGATTCCAAATTAGCCAACTGATATCACATTGAATTCCATCTGCCATAATTCTGCAAAGTTCACTTAATCTGTTTCTTTCTAACTTGCTCCTCCCACCCATCCAAATAGCTGTGCCTCCTAACTTAGTGTAATCTGCAAATGTGGGTATAAAGCTCTATTCCTCCAGCTACGTTATTAATATGAACACTAAGGAAAAGTACAGATCCCAGGGAATACCATTTGAAGCTTTAACACCAGTCAGAAAATTGATCTTTTCCCCCTGCTTTCCTAACTCTGAAACAATTAGAAGATTTCCTTTGGTACTCTACATTTTCAATTTATTAATAACTAAAAATGTGGAACTTTATCACGTGCTTTCTGAAGGTCCATGCAGACAACATCCATGGCTGTTTCCCTTTCTGCTGTGATAGAAATTGTCTCAAAAAGTTCAGGTGGATTAGGTTTACTTGACTTGCCTCTCTAAAATCCAAGCTGACTACTTGTTTAAGTACTCTGTCATTGTCATTGCGGATAGAATAATGCAACTCCGTTACACCTGATAAATTGACAGGTCTGTAGTCATCTGGTTCCTCTTTCCTTTCTTAAGTAATAGGGTGAATTTACATAAGAATCAAGTCCTAAAACTAAAATGTGACTCTACTTTGTTGTTGATCACTAAATTTCTCTTGGTATCTGTTCTGTATTGGATCCTGAAGTCGATTTTGGTTTCCAGAAAGACTTTTGCTTTGATTTACAGGCAGATGGTCAGGTTGATGTCGTCCGCCAACATTTCTACGAAGTCTCACTGGAATACGTATTTAGAGTGCACGAGGTGCAAGAACGAAAGATGTTTGAGTTTGTGGAACCAGTAGGTGAACGCTTTAAATCTACTGGCTCTCATAGTACTGATCGCAGGTTTAATATATCTCTTAAATGTCTGTGCTCGGGGCCCCTAGTGCTCTACGATTCCAAAACCACCAATTTTTCTCTTCCCACCAGTTATTTGGTTTAAATGAGTGTTCCAAATTTGAATGTCTGTTTGCCACCTATTTTCAATTCCCATTAATTTGCACCGTGATAATTCACATGTTTCATACATTTGTTAGTTTTTCTACTCTTGTTATCAAATCTTATTGATTTTGAGATCCAGAGATAGTAATTTTATAGAACTGTCTATCCAGCCGTTGAACATCTGGTCCTCTGTTCAGTCTACTTGATTACATGCAATTTCAAATATGTAAATATTTCCAATCATTTATCAGGGATTAATGTGCCAGTGAATTGAGGGCACATTGTTCAATATGACATTAACTGACTACTGTGAATCCTTGAACATGTTGATCAGTAGCCAAATTGAAGGTATATATTCAGTGGAGCATGACATTTGATGAAGGCAACTTATTCATGGTTTATGACCTTGCATTGCTTGACATTGTTTTACAGTTGCTTGCATTCTTACAAGGACTCTTCACATTTTATCATCATGGGTATGAACTGGCAAAAGACTTTGGACATTTTAAAACCCAGCTTCAGATCAGCATTCAGAATGTAAGTAATGGGGTAAATTTACCCCCCACACAAAACTGTTAGAGAAAATTGCTGCAATAATTTTTTACCTACAATTGGATTAATGTTTCAATAATTCTTTGCATGTTTGTGCACCCAGTTCAAATGAATGAAAGTCGCCATAGTCCCAGGCGACCAAGGCTGCTCTTTGTGTGAGAGAGAGAGCTGACTGGTGGTGTTTTAACCTGAGGGTCACCACACCTCAGATGAAGGACAAGGTCGAGAAGGCGAGCCTTTATGGTAACCTCAGCCAGCCCGGGAATTGAACCCGTGCCGCTGGCGTCGCTCTGCATCGCGAACCAGCCACTCAGCTAACTGAGATAACCGACCTCCCACCCAAATGAATAAGTAGCCATCAACATAAGTAAAAGGAGGAAATTATTCCTGTTAACTCTTTGCTGCCAACCTAGCAAGAATCAATCTCCCACAATTGCTCACAAAAGCTGAAAATACTTGACAATCTCAGTAGGTCTCACGGTATCTGTGGATAGAGAAGGGAGCTAATGTTTTGAGTCTGGATGACTCTTTGTCAAAGCTTTATTCCCACAACTGCTTTATATATTTTCACATGCTTCAATACGTTCCTGCCTAGTAGTCAAATTGGAAATCCCAAGTCATCCTCTGTATAATTTATTCCCTGATATATTGTGGTGCAGCATAATGACCCCACATGACATAATGTGTTTCCTATCTTAAGCGATTAAAAATGTATCCACATTTCATTGATGTGTTCTTTGGTGTTGTACAACTAAGTAATCTCATCTTATCATTGACATGTTCAAAGGTGACTTACCTTTGTTGTCTAAAATGAATTTTTCATTCCTATGTCATGAAGTTCAGTTAGAATACCCTACCAATTGGTAAATCTAGCTAAGTAAAGAGAATAATTGTAATTCTTAATTCTTAATTGCAACTAATTAAAATTTTTTTTAGAGTACCCAATTAATTTTTTCCAATTAAGGGGCAATGGCCAATTCACCTACCCTGCACATCTTTGGGTTGTGGGGGTGAAACCCACGCAAACGCGGGGAGAATGTGCAAACTCCACATGGACAGTGACACCAGAGCTGGGATCGAACCTGGGACCTCGGTGCCGTGAGGCAGCAGGGCTAACCCACTGCGCTACCATGCTGCCTATTTGCAACTAATTTGAGTTTTCTTTGAATGTACCAGTTTGGAAAAGATATCTGAGCTTATGAGTGAGGAACCTAGGTGCTAATTTCACCCCAGTCATTGTTTAGAGTCTCTAGATTTCATGTTACTTTACCTTTCATCAGATAGCTCTTGTACTATCTGAGAATTTCACGTTTGGACGGGAAGGGCCTTGGGCGGGAAACCTGTTCTTTCATCGATTAATACCCATAAGTTTAAACTAATTTGGCAGGGGAATGGGAACCGGATTTGTAGTCCAGCAACTAAGCTACCCGATATTCAGGACGCCAAAGCGTGTAGTGAGGCAGTAGGG
The DNA here is from genome assembly GCF_047496885.1 of Scyliorhinus torazame. Classification (NCBI taxonomy): domain Eukaryota; kingdom Metazoa; phylum Chordata; class Chondrichthyes; order Carcharhiniformes; family Scyliorhinidae; genus Scyliorhinus; species Scyliorhinus torazame. The sequence goes on from NC_092713.1 coordinate 259,887,334, forward strand.
AAGGGAACACTGACAAAGGAGAGTACTTGCAGGCACGGAGATGGGTTGAAGTGTGTATACTTCAACACAAGAAGCATCAGGAATAAGGTGGGGGAACTTAAGGCATGGATCGGTACTTGGGACTACGATGTGGTGGCCATCATGGAAACATGGATAGAAGAGGGGCAGAAATGGTTGTTGGAGGTCCCTGGTTATAGATGTTTCAATAAGATTAGGGAGGGTGGTAAAATAGGTGGGGGGGGGGGGTGGCATTGTTAATTAGAGATAGTATAACAGCTGCAGAAAGGCAGTTCGAGGAGTATCTGCCTACTGAGGTAGTATGGGTTGAAGTCAGAAATAGGAAAGGAGCAGTCACCTTGTTAGGAGTTTTCTATAGGCCCCCCAATAGTAGCAGAGATGTGGAGGAATAGATTGGGAAACAGATTTTGGAAAGGTGCAGAAGTCACAGGGTAGTAGTCATGGGTGACTTTAACTTCCCAAACATTGAGTGGAAACTCTTTAGATCAAATAGTTTGGATGGGGTGGTGTTTGTGCAGTGTGTCCAGGAAGCTTTTCTAACACAGTATGTAGATTGTCCGACCAGAGGGGAGGCAATATTGGATTTGGTACTTGGTAATGAACCAGGGCAAGTGATAGATTTGTTAATGGGGAAGTATTTTGGAGATAGTGACCACAATTCTGTGACTTTCACTTTAGTAATGGAGAGGGATAGGTGCGTGCAACAGGGCAAGGTTTACAATTGGGGGAAGGGTAAATACAATGTTGTCAGACAAGAATTGAAGTGCATAAGTTGGGAACATAGGCTGTCGGAAGGACACAAGTGAAATGTGGAACTTGTTCAAGGAACAGGTACTACGTGTCCTTGATATGTATGTCCCTGTCAGGCAGGGAAGAGATGGTCGAGTGAGGGAACCATGGTTGACAAGAAAGGTTGAATGTCTTGTTAAGAGGAAAAAGGAGACTTATGTAAGGCTGAGGAAACAAGGTTCAGACAGGGCGCTGGAGGGATACAAGATAGCCAGGAGGGAACTGAAGAAATGGATTAGGAGAGCTAAGAGAGGGCGTGAATAATCTTTGGCACGTAGGATCAAAGAAAACCCCAAGGCCTTTTACACATATGTGAGAACTATGAGAATGACTAGAGCGAGGGTAGGTCCGATCAAGGACAGTAGCGGGAGATTGTGTATTGAGTCTGAAGAGATAGGAGAGGTCTTGAACGAGTACTTTTCTTCTGTATTTACAAATGAGAGGGACCATATTGTTGGAGAGGACAGTGTGAAACAGACTGGTAAGCTCGAGGAAATACTTGTCAGGAAGGAAGATGTGTTGGCCATTTTGAAAAACTTGAGGATAGACAAATCCCCCGGGTCTGATGGGATATATCCAAGGATTCTATGGGAAGCAAGAGATGAAATTGCAGAGCCGTTGGCAATGATCTTTTCGTCCTCACTGTCAACAGGGGTGGTACCAGGGGATTGGAGAGTGGCGAATGTCGTGCCCCTGTTCAAAAAAGGGACATGGGATAACCCTGGGAATTACAGGCCAGTTAGTCTTACTTCGGTGGTAGGCAAAGTAATGCAAAGGGTACTGAAGGATAGGATTCCTGAGCATCTGGAAAGACACTGCTTGATTAGGAATAGTCAGCACGGATTTGTGAGGGGTAGGTCTTGCCTTACAAGTCTTATTGAATTCTTTGAGGAGGTGACCAAGCATGTGGATGAAGGTAAAGCAGTGGATGTAGTGTACATGGATTTTAGTAAGGCATTTGATAAGGTTCCCCATGGTAGGCTTATGCAGAAAGTAAGGAGGCATGGGATCGTGGGAAATTTGGCCAGTTGGATAACGAACTGGCTAACCGATAGAAGTCAGAGAGTGGTGGTGGATGGCAAATATTCAGCCTGGATACCAGTGGCGTACCGCAGGGTTCAGTTCTGGGTCCTCTGCCGTTTGTGATTTTCATTAATGACTTGGATGAGGGAGTTGAAGGGTGGGTTAGTAAATTTGCAGACGATACGAAGATTGGTGGAGTTGTGGATAGTGAGGAGGGCTGTTGTCGGCTGCAAAGAGACATAGATAGGATGCAGAGCTGGGCTGAGAAGTGGCAGATGGAGTTTAACCCTGAAAAGTGTGAGGTTGTCCATTTTGGAAGGACAAATATGAATGCGAAATACAGGGTTAACGGTAGAGTTCTTGGCAATGTGGAGGAGCAGAGAGATCTTGGGGTCTATGTTCATACATCTTTGAAAGTTGCCACTCAAGTGGATAGAGCTGTGAAGAAGGCCTATGGTGTGCTAGCGTTCATTAACAGAGGGATTGAATTTAAGAGCCGTGAGGTGATGATGCAGCTGAACAAAATTTTGGTAAGGCCACATTTGGAGTACTGTGTACAGTTCTGGTCGCCTCATTTTAGGAAGGATGTGGAAGCTTTGGAAAAGGTGCAAAGGAGATTTACCAGGATGTTGCCTGGAATGGAGAGTAGGTTTTACGAGGAAAGGTTGAGGGTGCTAGGCCTTTTCTCATTAGAACGGAGGAGGATGAGGGGCGACTTGATAGAGGTTTATAAGATGATCAGGGGAATAGATAGAGTAGACCGTCTGAGACTTTTTCCCCGGGTGGAACAAACCACTACAAGGGGACATAAATTTAAGGTGAAAGGTGGAAGATATAGGAGGGATATCAGAGGTAGGTTCTTTACCCAGAGAGTAGTGGGGTTATGGAATACACTGCCTGTGAAAATAGTTGAGTCGGAAACATAAGGGACCTTCAAGCAGCTATTGGATAGGTACATGGATTACGATAGAATGATATAGTGTAGATTAATTTGTTCTTAAGGGCAGCACGGTAGCATTGTTCGTTATCCAATTGCTTCACAGCTCCAGGGTCCCAGGTTCGATTCCGGCTTGGGTCACTGTCTGTGCGGAGTCTGCACATCCTCCCCGTGTGTGCGTGGGTTTCCTCCGGGTGCTCCAGTTTCCTCCCACAGTCCAAAGATGCGCAGGTTAGGTGGATTGGCCATGATAAATTGCCCTTAGTGTCCAAAATTGCCCTTAGTGTTGGGTGGAGGTGTTGAGCTTGGGTAGGGTGCTCTTTTCAAGAGCCGGTGCAGACTCAATGGGCCGAATGGCCTCCTTCTGCACTGTAAATTCAATGATAATCTATGATTAATCTAGGACAAAGGTTCGGCACAACATCGTGGGCCGAAGGGCCTGTTCTGTGCTGTATTTTTCTAAATTCTATGTTCTATAAGTGGCCATTCTGAGGGCCTTTTCCAGCCCCGTTTAAATTTTTTGGCTGGTAGTGTGGGAAACTGAGAAAAAAACTTTTGGGTAGGGGTAGGGGTGTGAGTAGGGCGCCTCAATCTGAAGTCCCCTTGAGAGTTGGGGTACCGTCCCCTCTGGGACCTTAGGGCTCCGGGCACCCACCCTCCTGCCTCGAACTACCTCCCGGTGCAGCGATTTCACCCCTCCCAACCCTCAGAGTCCCTTCCCTTCCAATCCCTGGGACTTATGTTTCCAAAGATTCTGGGACTTTGTTCCAGGCCGAGCACTGCAGTACCACTTCTGGCATTTGCAGCACTGTGGCTGGCCGGGTTGCAGAGCTTTCGGCCAATCTGATCTGCTGATAGGTCTCATGGGTGGGACTTCCTTGCAAGGGCATACTGAAGTTCCGCCCACTGGCAGTTAATGCTAAGTGAGTGTTAAATGGTAGTGAACTTTTGAGAGTTGGTGGTACACGATTGCTCACCAAAGTCCTAAAAGTCCTACCCCTGATATTGTTAGCAAACCTTCTGATTGAACTGTTCAAACTAGGATGACCATCAGTCTACAAAAGGAGGTAATCTAATGATTAGTTGAAAGTACAGTAGTTCAGCAATCTGAGCAGTTGGAAATACTACAACAGCACAACATTGCAGCACTCATTTATAAACATAGATTCTAGATAACTGCAATCTTTCTACTGCTACTGTCTCAAACCAGAAAAAGTTCAACTTATTTCTTTTTAAATGATATACTTTGCAGATCTAAGTAGCTAATCATATTTTCTTCAAATTCCCAGAGACAAGCTTACGTAAACACTGGGAATGCTGGAAACCTGAAATAAAAGTAGGAAATGTCCTAAATACTCAGCAGTTCATAAGAACATGTGAATCAGAGTTAAAGTTGATGGCCTTTTATCATGTAAAATATCCCTTGGAGTAACAATTACGCCCTTTCAATACTCCATTTTCAGAATGTTGTTTATTCTCTTATTTTCTGTTGAGAAATACATCTCCTCAGTGTTGTTTCTTTGAGACCCTGCTATCACTTTCTTCAATACTTGTGTTTGATGATTCTAGAATTAAATTAAACAGGAGGGAATAAGTTGCGAATGTTAAGAACACAAGAATGTAATTATTGATCTTTGTCATTGAAGCCACATGGGAAATAAAAGTGGTACCATTTAGTCCAACTCGTGTTTAGACTTGATACTAAGCCTCGGGTATAGGATTAGCACGCGGCAAATTTACAAGCCTTTTCAGCTTGTTCTTCAATCTGTGAGAAGGGGGAAATCCACTGAGGTTCATCACCTGAAGAGGTTCTTTCTGATCTAGACATTTAATCTGGAAGGAATAATTTCATTAAACAACACTTTTTTCATGAATAATATTCTACATTTATAAAATCTGCAGCTATTGTGTTGTTCTGTGTGGTAGAATTGCTAACCAAAGAAGTTGGAACAGTTGTGTCTGCACAGAGCCGTAAAATTGTATGGAAAATAATATTTTCCCAATACTACATGCGTGAGTTAACGGAAATGAAGCAGAGTCCCATGTTTGGTGCATTCATTTAGGTGTTTTCTGGCGTTTGCTGTGCTGAGAGAAGCCCTCTATTAAATGGGACTCTGCTGCACTTAATAATAATAATAATCTTTACTGTTGTCACAAGTAGGCTTACATTAACACTGCAATGAAGTTAGTGTCAAAATCCCCTAGTCGCCAAACTGTTCAGCTACACTGAGGGAGAATTTAGAATGTCCAAATTACTTAACAGCACATCTTTCAGGACTTGTGGGAGGAAACCAGTGCACCCCGAGGAAACTCACGCAGACACGAGGAGAACTCCGCACAGGCAGTGACTCCAAGCCGGGAATCGAACCATTCCCTGCACTAATAAGGCGCCCCAGTCTCCGAACCCCCCCATCAAGGCCCCCCGGAGCCCCCCAATGCCCCAACTTATCACTGAGGGGGTCCTCAAACCTCCCATGCCCCATCTCAAAATGTACGGCATCCCCAGGCCCAATCCTCGGTACGGGCAAAATGCCATCCTCGCACCTTGGCACTGCCAGCCTGGCACTGTGGCAGTGCCCCTGCCAACCCTGCTCCAGTTAGATCCGGTGTCTTGGGTAACTGGCAAGAGCATATTCAAGTGAGCCTGACTGCACACTTGAATATGCAAGTCTGGATCCTGACCTCAGTATGTGGAATCCAGATCTCAATCCCTCGCGAGATCTCGTTAGATCACACGAGGCGTGACGAGGTCGGTGAAATTTACCGGCTTCGTTGCACTCCGAGTCAGGCGCAGCGAGGCCGATAGATCGCGGCCTACATCATGAAACATCCTACGACAGCTGCGGTACATAGTTTCATCCATATGTTTCACCTATTTATCTTCAGAGATTCCCCTATTCACAGTCAAATCTTAGGACAACACCCCTCTAGCATGTCCCTCCATTCTGCTAAATCATAACCTGATTACTTCAGTTCGTATCCCATTATCCCTGTAGCTAACAAAAGTTTTTAAATCTTCACCTTCAATTTTAATTGACCCAGCATCCCCAATCTTCTGGGCGGGAGAGTTTCAGATTTCCTCTCAGCTTTGTGTGGAGAAAACTGCTTCCTGATTTCACTCCTAAATGTCCTCATAATTTACTTCTGTAAGCCATTGTATCATTGTGATTTATCTGCCCCGTACCCTCTTCAACGTCAACATACCTCTCCTGAGATGATGTGCCTAAAACTGAATGCAGCACTCCAGAAGTGGCCGATACAAATGTCTGTAGGAATGATGGGTGCAATTTAATTTGGTGGCAGGATTCTCTCCCGCCAGGTGGAGAGAGCTGTGTGTTGCCTACTTTCAGGAAGATCTATTGCAATACATTCCCCTCTAAACCACAAACCACCCTGACTTGGAACTATATTGTTGTTCCTTCACAGTCACTGGGTCAGATCCTGGAAGTCTCTTCCAAACAGCACTTTGGTTGTAGTTACACCACATGGACTGCAGTGGTTCAAGTGGTTCACCACTACCTGGGAAATGAACTGCAGAATGGATGTCACATATTTTGCTTAGCTGAAACAGGAGCAATGTGTAAAGACGTTCTCTCTGTCTGTTACCCAAACTGCTTGCAAAACTCTAAAAACAGTGTCCAACATTAGGGGCGGGATTCTCCGCAATCGGCGCGATGTCCGGTGACCGGCGCCAAATACGGCGCAAATCAGTCCGGCATCGCGCCACCCCAAAGGTGCGGAATTCTCCGCATCTTGAGGGGCCGAGCCCTCACCTTGAGGGGCTAGGCCCGCGCCGGACTGATTTCCGCCCCGCCAGCTGGCGGGAAAGGCCTTTGGTGCCCCGCCAGCTGGCGCGGAAATGACTTTGCCGTGCGGCGCATGCGCGGGAGCGTCAGCGGCCGCTCACGGCATCCCCGCGCATGCGCAGTGGAGGGGGTCTCTTCCGCCTCAGCCATAGTGGAGACCATGACGAAGGCGGAAGGAAAAGAGTGCCCCCACGGCACAGGCCCGCCCGCGGATCGGTGGGCCCCGATCGCGGGCTAGGCTACCGTGGGGGCACCCCCCGGGGCCAGATCACCCCACGCACCCCCCCAGGACCCCGCCTGCGCCGCCTTGTCCCGCCGGTAAGAGAGGTTGTTTGATTCTCGCCGGCGGGACAGGCATTCCAGCAGCAGGACCTCGGCCCATCGCGGGCCGGAGAATCGCCGGGGGAGGGGCCCGCCAACCGGCGCGGCGCGATTCCCACCCCCGCCGAATATCCGGTGCCGGAGAATTTGGCAACCGGCGGGGGCGGGATTCACACCAGCCCCCGGCGATTCTCCGACCCGGCGGGGGGTCGGAGAATCCCGCCCTAGATGTAATTCCGCGATTGGACAACGTTTGCTAAAAAATCCTGAGTGTACTAAGAATGACACTGACAACCAATTTAAATGATTCCAGGGATTTGCCTTGGATTTTGCATCTGGAACGCCATTCCAAATATTTGTATTCATTTCTCCTAATTTAAAGTAGCAATCAAGATTTTCCTTTTAGAAACATAGAAAACATAGAAAATAGGAGCGGGAGGAGGCCATTCGGCCCTTTGAGCTTTCTCTGCAATTCATTATGATCATGGTTGATCATCCCAACTCCATAGCCTGATCCCATAGAAAATAGGAGCGGGTTTCGATTCCATTCCTTTATATATCTCGTTAAGATCACCTCTCAGACTTTAAAAAAATAAATTTACCGTACCCAATTATAATCTTTCCAATTAAGGGGCAATTTAGCGTGGCCAATCCACCTACCCTGCGCATCTTTTGGATGTGGGGGTGAGACCCACGCAGACACGGGGAGAATGTGCAAACTCCACACGGACAGTGACCTGGGTCTGGGATCGAACCCGGGTCCTCGGTGTCGTGAGGCAGGAGTGCTAACCAGCGCGCCACCGTGCCGCCCTACCTCTCTGACATTTTGGCCAAAATTTTCCTTCCATTCATGGCAGTGGGATTGTGCAGTGAATGGGAGATTTGGTTGAGCGCCAGATTTTCCGTCCTCGCTAGCAGCGTTAGCGGGGCGGACCTAAAACCGAGAATCCTGGCCTCTATGTCTCGGTCAAAGCCATGGGGCAGGACTCTCCATATAGTGATGCCAGAAACGCGAAACGCGATTGGGCAGAGAATTGCGTGTGGGTTGAAAATCGTGGCCGGCGCCGGTCACCCAACAGAATGCCATGCTCCGGTGCCTTGGCAGCGGTGTTAATGCATTCAACCCTGCACAGTACACGTCGTTGGCATATCATTAACAGGCCTGACCCAGTATTCTCCAGGGCCCCTGCGATACTCCACCTCCGTCTGGAGGAATTACCGACGGCGTCGGGAAACAGGCACCGTGGTTGCTGATGGAGAGGGAGGCGGTAGGACAGGTACCAAGAGGCGCAACCGTGGGCTGCTGTTTGGGCGTTGGCTGGGGGGGGGGTCTTCTTCCAGGACCGTGGGGTGGGGGGGTGCAGAAGTGAAACCAACCCCGGGGGAGGGGGGGCAGGGGGGCACAATGTCCAGGCACGGACCGCCATTGCTGCAGCCTGCAAGGCAGCCCCACCTTGCTGCTCGCCTCACTGACTGTCCATTTGGAGGGGGACATGTGGCAGCAGGGGCTGCAGTGCATGCCGAGGCCACCATGTAGCCCATTGGACTTGGTTGGGCACGGGAGTACGCATCATGCTAACATGTCTGCCTTTCACTTGTTGCAGACTTCGGAATGGTAGGCTTCATACAAGCCGCCATAGCCCTGGGGGATGCGCTGAGGCTGTACGGGCATTAGCTACTCAGGGAGGATCCTGCAGCAGTATAATCTGCCCCAGAGGAGCAGAGGCCAGCCAGTGAGGATGGAGAGCCAGCCTTCCAGCATGCCAAGAAGGTGGTGGGAAGGAGGCACCGCATCAGGCCTTATTGGGCGAGATCCAGAGTTACATATTTAAGCGAGCCTTTAGGCTCATTTAAATGTGTCAGTGCCTGATGCTTCCGAGATACTACGGGAACGAACGCTTGTGCCTGAGAGATCTCTCCATTGTGCCACTTAGCACTGGTCCAGGTGGAATAGCACCTGTTGGGAGATCTTCCAAGTCATTGGAAGCCCCTGGGTGGTCGTGCTCTGGACAGGATGGTACCCTGGCACTCGTGCTAGCACTTGGGAACCTTGGCAATGACACCCGGGCACCCTAACAGTGCCACCTGGGCACCCTAACAGTGCCACTCTGGCACTGGTAGGGTGCCCCACTGCCAGGGTCCCTGTGCCAGGGATCAGGCCAAGGATTGCCCTGCCCTTAAGGCGTGGGGTGAGGGAGGCTTGAGGACCCCCTGAGAGGTAAATTGGGGCATTGGGGAGGCTCCAGAGGCCGCGCTGGGGAGTCTGGAGTGAGGGGGTGGGGGAGATCGAGAAGGCATTTTAAAATGGCTAAGCTCGTTAGTGTAGGAGGTGAGGTAAGTGCGGCCTCGGCAGGGGGTCCCACTGTGCAAAACTCCCCGTTACACGCATTAAATCGCGTCCGTTCTTTTCCACTTCATTTATTGCTATTTAAAATGGTTCATGAATATATGTAGTAACCATTTTTTCTTCATATGTGCATGCACTATTTTATATATCGCCTGTATTAAATTTCACTCACATATTTTGTTTAATTCATGCTGTAATTTCTGGGCTTTCTCCTTTGATTCTGCTGTCCTGCATAATGTGGTATTGTCCGTAAATTTAACCAATTTGCAGTAAGTTTGATTCCAAGTCATTGATGTAAATTAGAAACCGTAGTGGTCTCAATGCTAAGGCCTAGGACATCCAAGTCAATGTTCCACTTCCGCAGCCTGGCATGACTCCTCTAACAAGTGTCTGTTGTTTTCTACCATGTAGCTAATTACTTACACATGCTCAGGTTTACTGTGAAACCCTGTAGCTATGTGGGGCGTAGTTGTGTGTTCTTTCCCAGTCTGAATTTACCACAATTTACAGTAGAATTTACCACAATTACTTGGCATTTCCGAAGTGAAATCAAGTAAGTTGTTTTGAAATCATATTTACGACTGTTTATCAAATGCTCTCAAATTGTTTTCTTTCCCACTTCTCCTTGCTGCAAGTAATGATTTATTAATGAAGAAAACTATTGAAGGAATGATTACCTCGTTCATATGGGGAGGGAAGTTGGCCAGAGTTAGAAAGGTGTTGCTACAAAGGGGAAGGCAGGCAGGGGGTTTGGCTCTTCCGAACCTGGGACGGGATTCTTCGACCCCCCGCCGGGTCGGAGAATCGCCGAGGGGGGGGGGGGGGGGGGGTGACATGGCGTGAATCCCGCTCCGACGGCGGCAGCCGAAATCTCCAGCGCCAGTTTTCGGGCGGGGGCGGGGTCGACGCCACGCCGGTCGGGGGCCGTTGGCAGCGTTCCCCCCCCCCCCCCCCCCCCGGCAATTCTCTGGGCCCCGATGGGCCTGAGCGGCCGCCCCCTTTCGGCCAGTCCCGCCGACGTGAAGTGGACATAGTCCATCACGGCGGGACCTGGCTTGTAGGCCGGCTAGCTGAGTCCTCGGGGCGCGCGGGGGGATCCGTTCCTGGGGGGGCACGATGGCCTGGCCCGCGATCGGGGCCCACCGATCTGCGGGCGGACCTGTGACGTAGGGGCACTCTTTCCTTCCACGCCGGCCATGGCAGAGCCTTACAGAGGCCGGCCATGGCTGGCACGGAGGAGAACCCCCTGCGCATGCGTGGAACCACGCCGGCGGTTCTGCGCATGTGCCAATTCGCGCCAGACCTTCGCCACCGGTTGGTGCGGCGCCATCCCCACCGGCGCCGGTCATCCCCTCCGGAAGCGCGGAGGATTATGCACCTTCCGGTCTGCCCGAAGCCAGAGTGGTTCACGCCGCTCTTGGCACCGGCGTCGGGCTATCCGGACAGTTGCGGGAGAATCCCGCCCCTGATGTATTATTACTGGGCGGTGAATGTGGCGAAGGTGCTGAGCTGGGTCAGAGGGGTTGATTCTCAGTCGGTCAGAATGGAGGAGAGTTTGTGTAGAGGGTCGGGATTGAAGGCGCTAGCAACAGCGCCGCTCCCGATGGCCCCGGGGAAATACTCAGGGAGTCCGGTAATAATAGCTTCACTGAGAATTTGGAGGCAGTTTCGCCAATACTTCGGGTTGGGGGCAGTGTCAAGGAAATGCCGATTCGGGGGAACCACAGATTTGAGCCAGGGAAGTGGGACGGAAATTTTTGGAAATGGGAGACGGGGACTATGACATTAAAAGATTTGTTTCTTGGGGGTCGGTTTGCAGGATTGAAGGAGCTGGACGTGAAGTACGGGCTGGAGCAGGGAGAAATGTTTAGATACATGCAGGTTCGAGATTTTGACGGAAGTAGATACCGAGTTTCCCCGTGGAGCCGGCCTCCACGTTGCTGGAGGAGGTGCTGACGACGAGGGGACTGGAGAAGGGGGTAGTGTCGACGGTTTAAGGGGCTATTTGAAAGAGGAGAAGGCACCACTGGAAGGGATCAAAGTAAAGTGGGAGGAAGTGTTGGGGAGGGTATGGAGGAGGGGTTCTGGTCTGAGGTGCTCCGGAGAGTGAACGCCTCCACCTCGTGCGCGCGGTTGGGGCTGATGTAGCTGAAGGTGGTATGTAGAGCACACCTCACAAGGGGGAGGTGAGTCAGTTCTTTGAGGGGGGTAGAAGATGTGTGTGAACGTTGGGGGGGGGGGGGCCTGCAAATCACGTTCATATGTTTTGGTCCTGTCCAAAGCTGGAGGACTACTGGAAGGTGTTTTTTAGGGTAATCTCTAAAGTGGTGCACGTGAAACTGGACCCGGGCCCTCGGGAGGCCATATTCGGGGTGTCGGACCAGCCGGGGTTGAAAACGATGCGGAGGCAGATGTTGTAGCCTTCGCCTCTTTGATTGCCCAAAGGTGGATCCTATTGGGATGGAGAGCAGCCTCTCCACCCTGTGCCCTGGCGTGGTAGGGGGACGTGTTGGAATTCTTGACTCCTGAGAAGGTTAAGTTTGAACTGAGGGGAAGGATGGAGGGGTTCTACAATTCATGGGTGTTATTCGGTATGCACTTTCAAGAATTGGATAACATCGAACATTAGTTGGGGGGGAGGGGGACTTTAAGTGCTAATGGTGACTATGGGTGATTCCTGATTCCTTTTTGTTATTTGTTTATGTTAACATTCGGGCAGTTGTTTGGAAGTTGGTGGGAGGATGGGATTGTGTATATATGCGGATTGACATATTCATTACTGCTTATTTATTGTTGGTGGGTGCAAATTTGGGGAAAAATGTGAAAAAGGAGGAGAATAAAAATATATATTTTTTAAATTAATGAAGAAAACTGTCTTAAATATGACAGAAACACGTTACCATTTTCATCACAAACATTGTCATTGAGTTTAAAAGATGATGAGTCTAGTTTCAATAAACCACTAAATTTGAGTTTATCAAATCATCAAATGGCTATTTTGTGGAGTATTGTAAATTACTCAACCTGAACAATGATTTTATTCAGTAAAGGTGTTCTGAACGTTACTGAGATTAACCATCTTTTTTTTAAGAACCTCCCGGTTTCTCCAGCATAAGGTTAGAGATTGACTCATTAAACTAATTTATATTCTTTGTCATTAATGTCACCACACCTTTCTAGGCACATTGGTGGCAAAATATTATAGTAATTTTTTCACTTGATGATTCTAGTTTATCACCTCAATGTGCTCCCACCAATTTGGATTTTATGTATTTGGAAAAATAACCTATTTTTTAAAATTCAAATTTCTTTAACCATATGCAGTTCAAGCTTGGAAGGACAACGTCTGCACCATAAAAATCATTTAGGTGTTTTCACAGTTCACGGGATTAGCATAGAAACATTTTACACATCCATCATTGGACTTTATTTAAACCTTATTATCAGCATTGTTTCACCATGTTACAGACAAGAAACCGTTTCGAGGGTGCGCGATCTGAAGTTGAATTATTAATGAAGAAAATGAAAGAAAATCCTCAGGAACATCAGAGTATCAGCCCTTACACAATGGAGGGTTACCTCTTTGTGCAGAAAAAAAGTAAGGATAAACATTTATTTTTGTATTTACACACAACCAGTAGATTTGAAAATCCTTTCTATGCTTATCTGGTATTAAACTGGTTTATTTGGAGTTATTCAATTTTAAAAATGTATCTTCTAGGTCCGTTTGGATCCAGTTGGGTGAAGCACTACTGCACATATCAAAAAGAAGGAAAGAAGGTTACTATGGTGCCGTTTGACCAAAAAACTGGGGGAAAAATAGTAAGTGGACTGCATGATAGCCTAAATATTCCACTATGAGTCAAAAGGGATGCTGTTGCAATAAGGGCATTGTTCTTTATGTGATAGAACATGCATTTATTTGCATTTCAAAGATACCCTTATAGGATTTAGGCCTCTGAGTAGTTTTAGTAACATGTCAATTGCAGGTGCTATTGTTATAGAACTATACAAATTACATATGGAAGCAGGCCTTTCACTCCGTTATGCCTATTTGGTTCCAAGCTTTTCAACTAAAACTATGTATTTTAAACCTGCTTCCCTGCCTTTCCATCTAGCCTTTATGTTATTCCTTAAAATCGCATTTCTTTTCAAGGTATTGTAATCTCTACTTTAATAGTTGTTTGTATTCTACATTCTGATAAATTCTTGGAAAAAAATAACCCTTCTAACTTCCCCTTTTGCTGTTCTGGCAATAATCATCAGTTTATGCCCCCTTATTGATTTTTGCCAACCTGCAAAATGTTAATGGGCAGGGCGTTCGCCCGACGGGAGGGAAAGATCTCACGAGATGTCCAAATTGCGTTTTACACCAACGTAAATGCGTAAATCGATTGCCACCCTCCCCCACCGGTGGCATAGCTCAATTCACCGGGAACATCATCTTCATATATTTGCATATAATTAGCAGGCCTCTATGCTTGAATCAACCCCCCCCCCCCCAGCCTCGTAAGAAAGTCATAGATCATCATAGAATTTACAGTGCAGAAGGAGGCCATTCGGCCCATCGAGTCTGCACCGGCTCTTGGAAAGAGCACCCTACCCAACGTCAACACCGCCACCCTATCCCCATAACCCAGTAACCCCACCCAACACTAAGGGCAATTTTGGACACGAAGGGCAATTTATCATGGCCAATCCACCTAACCTGCACATCTTTGGACTGTGGGAGGAAACCGGAGCACCCGGAGGAAACCCACGCACACACTGGGAGGGTGTGCAGACTCTGCACAGACAGTGACCCAAGTCCATTCACTTCAGTGTGAGGGAAGATGGCATGAAGCCTGACTGTTCTCCCCAGGTGTGCATCTAGAGAGCAGATCTCCCAGAGCATCGTCCCAGGTGTGCATCTAGTGAGCAGATCTCCCAGAGCAGCTCAGGCAAGTGCCTGGGGTGGGGGTGATTCCTGGTGAATTATTCTGCATTGGATGGCGCCTTTGCAAGTGGCATCCCGGTAGTTGCCAGCGGGATGGGCTCCCAGCGTAAAGTTGTGGGACCTGCACTCTATTTTTCTTTCTATGTTCAAAACGATAAGTCGGAGAAAGCCTCTGTCAGCACTGCTTTACCAGTACTCTTTCGTCCTTTGCAGAATTTGGGGAAAATTAAAGCTAATGTTTCAGGTTATTGACCTTTCAGCAGATTTGTCCTGGTGAGAAGTCTTCCACTTGAAATGCTACCCTGTTTCTCTCTTCAAAGAGGCTGCCTGACCTGTATTTCCAGCATTTTCTGTGTTATTATAAATTTCCAGCATCTGCAGTATTTTGCTTTTATTCACTTTTAATTCACCATTTAAGCCTCTTTATTTAACACTTTTCCACGCAGGTCGACACCATCAGTAAATTTTAAAACAACAACCTGAATTTTGCAGTCGGGACAAAGCAATTGTGCTCATTGCTTACCACAAGAAAAGCTGCCTACAAAAATCTAACGGTTTCTGTGGCATCCCTTTTTCTTGATAGAACTGTAAATTTGGCACCAAGCCAAGGTGATGCCAATCACATTGAAGTATTCATACATAGCAAACCAGGAAATTGAAAGCACTTGGGTGTCAACTGTGACCCAGTTGGTCGCACTCTTGTCTCTGAGTCAGTGGTTAGGGGTTCAAGACCCCCTCCAGACTGACGCTCCTCTCCTGTGCAGCATTAACAGACTGCTCCACTGTCACAGGTGTCATCTCTCAGTCATTAAATTGAAGCCCAGTCAACTCCAGGGATGATGGACATAAAATAAATCCCATGACAATAGTTTGAAGAAGAGCAGTGGGGTTATCCTTCGTAGACTGGTCGATATTATCCCTTAACACCACAACAAAAAGTTATCTGGTCATTACCCTTCCGCTTATTGAAGAACTTGCTGTTTGCAATTTGCCTGCTGTGTTTTCCATATTACAACAGTGACTATACTTCACAAAATACGTTTGTTAGCTGTAAAGGACTTTGTTTTGTCCTGAGATCATGAAAGGCTCTAGCATAGATGTAAGGTTAAAAAAATATCCTTCACTTTTGCTTCTAAATTTCAGACAGTGAAACAAATAAATATCTTAGTCCAATCACGAAGATTAATAAACTTACAGCTTTATTTGTAAAGTGCATTTTTTATTATGGAGAAGTTTGCCATTCTGAAAACAAAACCAACTTCTCAGGAACATTTGAAGCTTTAGCAGTAATTATGAAGTTGGTATGTTATTAAAATCCCAATTCCACCTCATTTAACATTGTGGCGGAATTCTCACGAAAGATTTAGAAGTGTGGTCTCCGGTGGAAACGAGGTGCGATTCCTGCCTGGTGGTTTGCCGGGATTCAGATTACAATCCACCGGCGCTTGGAACATATTTTGAATGAGGGAATGCTTGCACCGGCACTGAGAGGGGCAGGGCCTAAACATGGCAGAGAGCCTGGCTTCACAGGGGCCAAACGCCCCGATCTCAAAGTGACAGTAAAAACAACCCCCAACATCGCCGGCATCGGAGCTTCAGTTCCTCCCCCACCATTGCCACCGACTACCTCACCCTCCCCACCAAGGATCACTGGCATCAGTCCCCTCTACCCCCCTCCCCCCAGGTGAGCCACACACAGCTATGGGTTTGCCACCCCCTTTCAGGCCACAACACCGTGGCACTCCCCCGGCATCTTTGCCAGCGCTAACCTGGCTGTGCCAGGTTGGTGGTGCTGACGGGCACTGCCAGGATACTTCTTTGGCATGTCCCTCTTCCCCTGGGGGCTATACTTACCTACGTGCCCCTGGCAAATTCTCTTGTAAAAAAACCTGTTGTAAACCTTGCCAACATGACATCATATCATCGAGGAGGAAGATCCCAATGTCGGGGGAACATATGGCAGGGAAGCCCTTTAATGACGTAATTTATTTAAATGACGTTCCTGACCTTTCTGGGTGGGAACCTCATTACATCAGCAGCGGGGAGGGGTTGGGGGAAATCTGAAAACGAACTCTCGCCAGTGAGACTGTCGTTTACTGACTCTTGTGAGATGTTGCGTCCGCATCACCATTTGTGCCCGCGTTCATCGCAGGTGCAAAATCCTGCCCTGTAACCTTTTTGTTTGGTTGTTGAAAGAAGTTAGTACAGCATTCACTGGTGCATTTGTTTTTCACAGGGAGATGAAGAAATGTTTACCCTAAAATCGTGCATTAGGAGAAAATCAGACTCCATTGAGAAGAGGTTTTGTTTTGACGTGGAAGGAGTGGACAGGTGGGTTGATGTGTTTTTTTTTTGATACCACATCAAGTTTTTTATTCGCTGGTCTTTCTTATGTCTATGGAGAAGTAGTTCTTGTATCCACTTGTTCTGATGTAAAATACCTGTCGGATTTCAAGCTTTCATATATGGTGGTGTTTCTCAAGATGACATGGCTGAAGATTCACACATTTCTTTCCACGCCCCAATGCAAAAACCAAGTCCAGTCACAACTGAGATTGCAAGGTACTTAACAGCGGATCTACACTTTGATGTTAGCTGTCTGAAAATGTTTTGTACTCCATTGTTTATAAATTACAAACTAAAACTTTCTCCTGGCGGGAGCCCAAACTCATTTGAAACTGAGTGAGTGGGAGATGGATCCTGGCCCCAATTAAAACTGGAAAACTCTTCTATCATCTCAGAAGTAGTTTGGCACTTGTCAATAGGATGAAACTTTGTAAATGGATAATGTTTCTCCTTAACATGTTTGCATTGTTCCAAAGATGGTTTAATTTTAGAATTGAATAATCCTGATGGGCTGCTTTGCAGCGATCTAAACTGTACTTGTTCAACATAAAGAAATAACTTCAAAATATGATAGAAGTGTTATCAGGATTAGATTCTTAAAAGTAAATTTAACATTAACATCCAAACATAGGTGGAATTTCACCCAAATCGAAGTGTTGGTCAAGTTCGTTTTTCTTTTCTTCCTCTCTGTATTGCCATGTCCTGTAAAACAAGACTGATATCTCTGAGGTGCTTTAGGAGTGAAGTCAAGTAGATTCCATTTAAGATAAAAACCATGTTTGTTCAAGCAAAAATATGAATTTAAATTCTTGAACAGATCATTTGTGATGGACAGTTTTGATTGTATTCTGTACTCAACAGGGCAACCATGACCACCATGCAGGCACTTTCTGAGGAGGACAGAAGGCTATGGATAGAGGCCATGGATGGCAGAGAGCCAGTAAGGCTGACCATAATTATTACTGTTATATGAGGTCTATAATTCCAGCTTGTTTCTTTTCAAACTAGCCACTCTGAGTTGCATGTATTGTACTTATCTCTACAAGATAAGGGGCGAAATTCTCCGGAAGCGGCGCGATGTCCGCCGACAGGCGCGCAAAACGGCGCAAATCAGACGGGCATCGCGCCGCCCCAAAGGTGCGGAATGCTCCGCATCTTTGGGGGCCGAGCCCCAACCTTAAGGGGCTAGGTCGGCGCCGGATGAATTTCCACCCCGCCAGCTGGCGGAAAAGGCCTTTAGTGCCCCGCCAGCTGGCGCGGAAATGACATCCCCAGGCGGCGCATGCGCGGGAGCGTCAGCGGCCGCTGACGGCATTCCCGCGCATGCGCAGTGGAGGGAGTCTCTTCTGCATCCCCAGACGGAAGGGAAAGAGTGCCCCCACGGCACAGGCCCGCCCGCGGTTCGGTGGGCCCCGATCGCGGGCCAGGCCACCGTGGGGGCACCCCCCGGGGCCAGATCGCCCCGCGCCCCCCCCAGGACCCCGGAGCCCGCCCGCGCCGCCTTGTCCCGCCGGTAAGGTAGGTGGTTTAATCTACGCCGGCGGGACAGGCATTTTAGCGGCGGGACTTCGGCCCATTCGGGCCGGAGAATCGCGCGGGGGGGGGCCCGCCAACCGGCGCGGCGCGATTCCCGCCCCCGTCGAATCTCCGGTGCCGGAGACTTCGGCAACCGGCGGGGGCGGGATTCACGCCAGCCCCCGGCGATTCTCCGACCCGGCGAGAGGGTCGGAGAATCTCGCCCAAGGTTTGCAGATTGCTGGTTTCTGTATTACTAATGAAAAATTGGAAAGGAAAGGAATAGCCTTTAAAATTAAAAGTCCTTACAAGTATTTCCAATGCTTGTGAATCTAGTTTCAAACAAGTGACTAAGAATAGGGAAATAGAAATTAAAAATAAAACTGACCTAAAGTCCAGTTTAGTGTAGTTTATCATTTTTCCAAAATTCATTTTGGTCTGGATTCAGCAAGTTCAGAGTTTATAAGTATTCTGTATTATTCTGTATGTTTCTTCAATGGTTTGTATTTCACTTAAGTAATATCTTCTGTGAGAAATGTGAGAGTTATGTTGAGCAAGTCACCCCGGAGAAAACTAAAAGGACTCCCAGAGGGAAATAAAAATGATACTGCAATAATTAAACACATGTCTGAAAAATCGA
Organism: Scyliorhinus torazame; assembly: GCF_047496885.1. Lineage (NCBI taxonomy): Eukaryota > Metazoa > Chordata > Chondrichthyes > Carcharhiniformes > Scyliorhinidae > Scyliorhinus > Scyliorhinus torazame. The sequence goes on from NC_092713.1 coordinate 259,906,012, forward strand.
GCATTCCAAATTTGAGCATGCACAATTTAAGCTACAGTACAAGTTCTGGTGGATATATACTAAAAGGGGCAGGCTCTCAAGGAACCGCTATTACAAACTTCTCACTTATTTCATTGATAATACGTCTAAACGGCAAAAAATCTTTGGACCTGTCTGTACATTCCAACCATAATTCAATAGATTCATGAGAGAGCCGTCATTAACAAGGCCGGAACCTTGTCCAGGAATTTGCTACGACTATTTGTTGTGCCTGTTGTGAGCTGAGTATGTGGTTTGGGACTGGGTCATGGCCTTGTTATTAAAGATTATTTTCTAAACAGCTTTAGAGCGCCCCCCCCCCCCCCCCCACCCAAATGTCAAGAGGGGCACAGAGAAACCGTCTTTCATTGAGGAACATGATACACTATTAGCCTCCCCAGCCCAGTACATGTTTTGTCACACATGATCTCTGGAGAAAGCCATCCAAAGACTAATAGGAGGAAGAATAGTGTTTAATAAGAAAATGTTTCAAGCATATTGCTGTCTGCAATTCATTTTTTTTACTCCAAGAGACAGCAGTGCTCTAGTTTGTGATCTTATTCTATATTATATCTCAAAAATTTCTTTTTTTCCACCCCTCATTTATTTTTCCATTGCCTCCTTTTGCTTTGTATTATTATCTTATGTCATTTTATCAGCTCCTAAGATTTGGTTACCTTCCTGCCCTTGTGGTTGAGGTGTAGTGTATTTTGAGAGATCTGCAGAGCAATGAATGTTTTTTTCTGTAAATCATGGTCGGAGCATAGAAAAAAAGCCTGCATAATCAATATGGGAATAAAAATGACTCCCTGATCTACAGCAAGATGTCTTTGCTTTACAGAGCACTGAGCAGGAGGGGGCGGAAGGAAAGATTGTCGAGGGTTAGAGCGGGATTGAAGAAAATAGTCTTGACATTTCAATAGGAAGTCCCAGATTGAAGGCAAAGTACATGAAGGAACATCCACCATTGATTGACTAGAAAAAACAGGGAACAAGGAGTAGGGTAGAAGGTGTTGTAGTAATGTATGGCTGGAGGAGATCACTGACATAGGGTGGAGTATGACAATGAAAAGACTTGAGAACAAATGTCTATTAGAATAAGTGTCTTTGAAGCTATTTTACTATCAGACGTGGAGACAGTGGATCATGCTCAGAATTGGATGCAGGAGTGGATGAATTGGTGTTTGTGGAAACATGGGGCCTTCATGAATTCTGGAGAAAGCCATACTAAGACTAATAGGAGGAAGAATAGTGTTTAATAAGAAAATGTTTAAAGCATTTTGCTGTCAGCAATTCATTTTTTCCTCCAAGAGACAGCAGTGCTCTAGTTTGTGATCTTATTCTATATTATATCATACAACATGGTATTTTAACACTTAAATGTTTCACATTTGGGATTTGGATGAACTGGGTGGGGAGATACTTCAGGTAAATATTTTATTTAGCTAATGAATTTCATTTCAGTTGCATAAAGTCAAATGCTGCATTTTACATAAAAACAGATGATGCTGGAGCCAGTCAGCAGGCCAGGCATCTTTTGTTTACTGGTCGATGCATTAAACCATGATTCATCCTCTTTAATGAGGTATAGATAATGACAAAGAGGTTTTTAGTGAAGTTGTAGATAAAACTTAGCTCTGCATGTTTGCCAAAATCAATAACGGGTACTGTACTTGAAATCTAATTAAATGAAGCTTTTCCTTCTATTTTGTCGTATATCTATGATATCTATGTCGTCTTTATGCTAATGTCTGAGCAGTGCAGACCTAATTAGTTGGCTGTATAAATGCAAAATTATTAGTAAATCACCAAAACCTATGGGCTCAAAATTCAGCCATGCAAGGCACTAGACTGCCTCTTAAGGCTCAAATATGGGGCAGGAGTCCCCATCCCGCCAGACCTGTTTCCTGGTGCGGCACGCCCCCACCGACAGTTGGATCCTCCGTCCCTGCAGCCAGCCAATGGGGTTTCTCATTATGGCCACCTCCACACTGTCGGGATATCCGTGGGTGTGAGTGTGCTGCCGACGAAGCGGAGGATCTCGCCGACGGAGAATCCCACCCTTGGGGTTGGAAGCATATGCTCATTATGAGTGGTCATATTCATAAAAGTAAAAACACCAGCCTTTATCAAATGCTCATGTCTGAAACAGGCATTAGATCCTTTTCTTGTGCAAGTAAGTGACCTGAAGCTTTTCCCTGAGGGAACTGGTGCCAGATTCAATAACCAAACTATATAAAGCAGCAGCCAGCAGGTGAGGTGTTTTTAATGTACTTAGCTGAATATAGATTTGGAAGGAATAGGAGTGCCTCTGCCAAACCCTTCATTGAAAGAATGTGGGATCTGTCAGAGTGCTATTTGTCTTTTTCCGCATCTTGGGTGCTGCTACCTCCTTCCAGCCATGGTTATGTCACCCCCATCTAACTCCCGACCTAACTGATGGTCTCACCTCCCCATGATGCCCCTTCTTTATGGTACCTACCCCAGTCCGCATATCCTCCATCTTACCTTTGGACCATGATGATGATCTTTGCACTGTACTAGTATGCTTCCTTTTGCTGTCATCCGTGCCCCAACCCATTGGAAATGGTTCTCAAGAACAAATATCAGGGGCACCTTGTGACTCACTATTCAGGTTCCGAGATAGGTGCCTAGCCTGGCCATACACATTCATTTCAATTAATTTGTCTCTGTTTCCCACCATACCAAAAGATGTTCACAAAACCAGAATATATTCATTCAAATCTGAACACATTTAGTCATTTTTTCTGTTGTGTCTTGGTTATTGCCTAAAATACGACTAGTTCTGAAGCAATTTCTGAAATAAATTAAAAGTTTACCTGGTTTCTGGATGATCAAATTCGCAGTGACTCATGCCGCCCTGCTGTGACATTTAAAATGGTAGGTAATGTTCTCCACCAGCACATAGCCAATGAAACTAAATGGATATTCTAATGAAAGAGAGGATCTGTCTCTCAATTGTCAAATTAGAGGTTTCAGGTCATGTTGAAACAGATTTTTTTTCCAGAAATGTTCTTTTTGAAATTGCATGCAAAACAAAAACCTGGAAATACTTTTCGTGTAGAGTTGCTTTTCTCTATTCCACATAGTAGTTTATAATCTAGACTGTTGTTACCTCATATAACAACACAATAAGTAAGTAAGTAGTGGAACCGCAGGGATCAGTGCTGGGATCTTTGCTGTTCGTAGTACATATAAATGATTTCGAGGAAAATGTAACTGGTCTGATTAGTAAGTTTGCGGACGACACAAAGGTTGGTGGAATTGCAGATAGCGATGAGGACTGTCAGAGGATACAGCAGGATTTAGATTGTTTGGAGACTTGGGGCGGCGAGATGGCAGATGGAGTTTAATCCGGACAAATGTGAGGTAATGCATTTTGGAGGGTCTAATACAGGTAGGGAATATACAGTGAATGTTAGAATCCTCAAGAGTATTGACAGTCAGAGAGATCTTGGTGTACAGGTCCACAAGTCACTGAAAGGGGCAACACAGGTGGAGAAAGTAGTCAAGAAGGCATACGGCATGCTTGCTTTCATTGGCCGGGGCATTGAGTATAAAAATTGGCAAGTCATGTTGCAGCTGTAATTTAGTTAGGCCACATTTGGAGTATTGTGATCAATTCTGGTCGCCACACTACCAGAAGGATGTGGAGGCTTTAGAGAGGGTGCAGAAGAGATTTACCAGGATGTTACCTGGTATGGAGGGCATTAGCTATGAGGAGGGATTGAATAAACCTGGTTTGTTCTCACTGGAACGAAGGAGGTTGAGGGGTGACCTGATAGAGGTCTGCAAAATTATGAGGGGCATAGACAGAGTGGATAGTCAGAGACTTTTTCCCAGGGTAGAGAGGTCAATTACTCAGGGGGCATAGGTTTAAGGTGCGAGGGGCAAAGTTTAGAGGAGATGTAAGAGGTAAGTTTTTTACACAGAGAGTAGTGGGTGCCTGGAACTCGCTGCCGGAGGAGGTGGTAGAAGCAGGGACGATAATGATGTTTAAGGGGCATCTTGACAAATACATGAATAGGATGGGAATAGAGGGATACAGACCCCGGAAGTGTAGCAGATTTTAGTTTAGACGGGGCAGCATGGTCGGCGCAGGCTTGGAGGGCCGAAAGGCCTGTTCCAGTGCAGTACTTTTCTTTGTTCTTAAAGTTGCTATCGTCCCAGATCACATGGGCTGTTTTCCCCTTAAAGGGGGAGAGCTGGCTGGTGGTAATTTAACCTTCGGGTCGTCACACCTCAGGCGAGGAGCAAGGTTGAGAAGACGGGGACTTCATGAATAACATCAGCCATGACGGGAATTTGAACCTGCAGTGTTGGCTCACCCTGCAGCACAAACCAACTGTGCAACCAACTGAGCTAAACAGCGCCCCAGCAAACACAACACAATAACACAATAATGTATACAGTAATCACTTAACTTCATAAATGCCTTTGGGACTCAATTTTTTTGAGATGTTCAAACAATAATCATTAGTTCAGGCTACAACATTGCTAGCATTTGAATTTAAGCTTGGCTTGAATGGAGTTGTCTTGGATTTTTGGAGAACAAAGTAATTTTTTAAACCAGTAAAACATTCCAAAACAGTGTACTTTGCATCAGTATTCACCCTAGAGAAAGACTTGGTGGACGATGAGTCCGGGGAACGATGTGTAGATAGTCTGGGTGGCATTTAGATCAAAAAGGAGGAGGTGTTGGGCGTCTTGAAAAACATTGAGGTAGATAAGCCCCCAGGGCTTGATGGAATCTACCCCAGAATACTGAGGAAGGCAAGGGAGGAAATTGCTGGGGCCTTGACAGAAATCTTTGTATCTTCACTGGCTACAGGTGAGGTCCCAGATAATAATCTTTATTAGTGTCACAAGTCGGCTTACATTAACACTGTAATGAAGTTACTGCGAAAATCCCCTAGTCGCTACACTCCGCAGCCTGTCGGGTACACTGAGGGAAAATTCAGAATGTCCAGTTCACCTAACAGTACGTCTTTCGGGACTTGTGGGAGGAAACCGGAGAAAACCCACATGGGGAGAACGTGCAGATTCCGCACAGAGGACTGGACAATAGCTATTGTTGTTCCTTTATTTACGAAGTGTAACAAGGATAATTCAGGATCATCCTTGATATGTCAGTATTATGTCAGTGGTAGGAAAATTATTGGAGAGGAGAGGATTCTTTGAGACAGGATTTACTCCCATTTGGAAGCAAATGGACGTATTAGCGAGAGGCAGCATGGTTTTGTGAAGGGGAGGTCGTGTCTCACTAACTTGATAGAGTTTTTCGAGGAGGTCACGAAGATGATTGATGCAGGTAGGGCAGTAGATGTTGTCTATATGGACTTCAGTAAGGCCTTTGACAAGGTCCCTCATGCAGTCTGGTACAGAAGGTGAAGTCACATGGGATCAGAGGTGAGTGGGCAAGGTGGATACAGAACTGACTCGGTCACAGAAGACAGATGATTGCAGTGGAAGGGTACTTTTCTGAATGGAGGGCTGTGACTAGTGGTGTTCCACAGGGATCAGTACTGGGACTGGTGCTATTTGTAACTGGTCTGATTAGTAAGTTTGCAGAGACTTGGGCAGATGGAGTTTAATCCGGACAAATATGAGGTAATGCATTTTGGAAGGTCTAATACAGGTGGGAAAAATACAGTAAATGGCAGAACCCTTAAGGGTATTGACAGGCAGAGGGCCACACTAGGAATATGGTGTTCAATTCTGGTCGCCGCACTACTAGAAGGATGTGAGGCTTTGGAGCTGGTACAGAAGAGGTTTACCAGGATGTTACCTGGCCAGGAGGGTATTAGCAATGTGGAGAGTTTGGATAAACTCTGTTTGTTCTCACTGGAACGATGGAGGTTGAGGGGCGACCTGATAAAAGTCTACAAAGTTATGAGGGGCATGGATAGAGTGGATAGTTAGAAGCTATTTATCAGAGTGGAAGAGCCAAGTACTAGGGGGCATATGTTTAAGGTGCAAGGGGCAAAATTTTGAGGAGATGTGCGAGGCAAGTTTTTTACGTAGAGGGTAGTGGGTGCTTGGAACTCGCTGCCAGAGGAAGTGGTAGAAACAGGTACGATAGTGATGTTTTGACAAATACATGAATAGGATGGGAATAGAGGGATACGGACCCCAGAAGTGTAGAAAGTTTTAGGTTAGACGGGCAGCATGGTTGGTGCAGGCTTGGAGGAAGTTGGGGCCTGTTCCTGCGCTGTACTTTTTTCTTTGTTCAGTGAATATTTATTCCTGAATTACAGCAGGGAAAATTATCATTTACTTAGAGGCTAAGATTATTGCCTCCAGATTTCAGAAACAAAAGTTTTTTTTCCTGTCCATGTCCAGTTTTCCTTCGCTCAATGCATTAATACTGGAAAATAATGCAGGAGTTGTTCATTGTTTGTTGTTGCTTAATATGAAGATGTTATTAATGTTAATATCTCTAGATGGAACTATTTATAATGCCAAACGGCACTTATGACTATTTAAATGTGCAGATGTAGCTAGTTCAGTGAGGTAGAAAGAGCTACAATGGAGGCTAAATGAAGAATGAGATAGAAACCCAATTGGTTTTGTAGCTGAAAATTAGCTCATCCACTTAATGTTCAGTGGAATTTTCCACTGATGTCACATGATGAATGTGTATGTCCCAAAATTAAAACAAACTTAGGGCCTGATCAAATGGCTTCATCATGTCCGACTCAGGTTGCAATGAGACTGTTAATCTTGGGAGGGGTCTCATCGCTGGATTTGCGATGCTCTGGACACCTTGTGATATCTAACAAGATCTTGCAAGATGTCGCGATCTGGATCTCGCCCTCACTGGGCGGGATCCAGATTTGCATACTTACATGAGCAGTTAGGCTCACTTAAATATGTCTGCGCCAGATTCTCCCAAGGCTTAGGATCAAATGCCCATCAAGGACAACTCGTCTTCCAATTGTGTTTTGTGCCTCCCCCCCAACGTCTCCGCAGCTTCTAAAATATCAACCCCCGACTCCTTTCATCTTCTGTTCATCACAAGACTGCTGATAGTCACTTTTGTTTTTTATCGGTGCTGGGGCTACAGATCGACCAACAGGTCTCTAGGGTGCTACTTCCTGTTCCTGAGAGGTGAAAGACCCATTCTCACGTCATTAAGGTTGCACCTAGAATATTGTTGCTGTGGGGCAGCTAGATTTAAAGTTGGCAAGTTGATGACCACCTTTACAGCTGGCAGTGAGTGAAATACATACCCCCCCCCAGCTGAAAAATTCATCCCATTGTTGCAACTTTTCATAGATTTATTGCACTGTCAAGCTGAGTAACTATTGCAAGGTAGTTCCAACTCATTTGAATTTACTTTTCACCAAGTTTTATTTTTTGTTATTTTGTTTTTCTCTTTTTTATATTTTGCATTTTTTCAGTGACTGGTGCACTTTGTGTCTGTCTGTCTCTCTTTGTTTCTCACTGCAACTTGCTATAATGAATCCAGTCCAATTCCTGCTTCTCTCACTATGACTGTCACAGCTGAACCCTACTCTCTAATCTTCTTGGTCAGTTCCTTCGGCCTGGTTCATTGTGGTCTCTTTCTGGTTCATTGGACGGAATTCTTAAAATGCATCCAGGAGAGCTTTTTATGCCAGTACGTAGAAAATCCTATAAGAGGGGCTGGTGCTGGACTTCGTATTCGGGAATGCGGGGATGAAGCCGAGCAAATGTTAGAAGTTTCAGTGTGGGAGCTATTTGGTGACAGTGACCATAACATATGATTTAAGGTAGCTATGGAAAAGGGACAAAGATGGAAATGAAGGTTCTGAATCGGGATAAGGCCAGTTTTAATGGAATAAGTCAAGATCTGGCCAAAGTCGACTGGAAGCAGCTTCTTGTAGGAAAATCCAATGGGATTCATTCAAAAAGGAAATCGAAAGAGCACAGGGCCAACATTTATTTGCGGGGGGTCGGAGAATCCCGCCCCTGATTTCTCGTAGTTCTGCACATTGTTTCTTTTCAGGTAATTAATTCCTTCTTGAATGCCTAGATTGAACCTACATCCACCAGCCCTCAGGTAGTGTATTCTACATCCTACTACATGAAATAGTTTTTCCTTGGGCACGAATTTCCGGCCACGTTGTGCTCTCGCTTGAGCACAACACAGCCGGTAAATGCCAGGAGAAACCTGCAGCAAGCCTCCCGACAGCCTCCGGGGGATTGTGGGGTAGTGTCCATGTGTATTGGGGTTGTGGGGGACCCACAAGCTCACTTTGGATCGGGGCACCCTTTGAAAATGGCGGCCCGATCTCTGAGTTCAGCTCACCAGTGCAAAAAGAATTTCTAAGTGTGGGCTAAACGGGTAAGAAACTCCCCAGGGCCCAAAAAAGTGTCATTGAATCGTGGTGGGGAACTCGCCGGTAGCGCCGTTGGGAAACTCCCTGAAAAACCCGCCGCAAATTAACTTAGAAATTTTGGGGTGAATTGGGCCCTTTGTGGCCATTGCTTCTTTACCTTAAAACTGTGCCTTCTGGTTCTCGATCCTTCCATCAATGGGAACAGTTTCTCCCCATTTAATCTGTCCAGATCCTTCATGATTTGGAATACCTCAATTAAATTTCCTCTCAACCTTCTCTTTGCCAAGGAAAACAGTCCTAACTTCTCTGTAATCTATTCTGGTAACCGAAGATCCTCTTCCCTGGGTCCTCTACCCTGGATCCTCTACCCTGGATCCATTCTCATGAATCTTTTCGGCAACTTAGAGCTGTCACATCCAGCACTAGACTCAATACACCAGTTGAGGCAAAACCAGTGTTTCCTGCACGTTTAACATAACTTCCTTGCTTCTTTCAAGCCAAGAATGATTTTTGTCAGCTGCAAAGACATTTAAAATAGTCAAATAAAATTAAATATCATTTGCCTTGAGAATTTCAGACTTTTGCTTCATAAAATGCTAGGTGTGGAATAACTGATGTTATTTAAAAAAAACATGACTAAAGACTTTTTAGCGACTAAGTCATCATCTAGGTGTGGTACCTCCTACATTATTATATATGTGTGGTCTCATTGAATAACATGAACTTCATGACATTTGTATTGGTTCAGATTACCAGAAATTTCTAGTTCTAGTATAGTTTTCACATGGATTTAAAAAATAATGTTTTACTACTTTTCAGGTGTACATCTTGAATAAGGACAATCCCATAAGTGAAGGCGGTAAGTATTTAGTGTTAATAATTTGATTTGGAAGGTGTTGTAGAAGGAACCTGGCAAGTTCCTGCAGTGTATCTTATAGATGGTGCACGCTGTAGCCACTGTACACTTGTGGTGTAAGGAGAGAAGGTTTAGGTGCTGGGTTGGGTGCCAATCTAGTGGGCTGAATTGTCCTGGATAGTGCAGCTTCTTCAGTGTTGTTGGAGCAACATTCATCCAGCAAAGTGGAGGGCATTGCATCACACTCCTGACTTGTGCCTTATTAATGGTGGAAAGGCTTTATGGAGTCAGGAGGTAAATTTACTCGATGCAGAATACCCTGGGCGGGATTCTCCACTCCCGCGCCGAAGTGCCCACGCCGTCGTGAATGCCGTCGAGGTTCACGACGGCGCGAAACGGCCCCTATCCCGACCGATTCAGGGCCCGATAATGGGCTCGGAGCGGGGCCGCGTCATTTACACGTGCCAGGCCTTGTCGCCTTGTAAAGGCGGCGCCACATACATGACGCGGCCGGCACCGCATAACTGGCATCACCTGCGCATGCGCGGGTTGCCGCGCATGCGTGGTTGCCGTCCTCTCCGAGTCCGCCCCGCAAGAAGATGGCAGACGGATCTTGCGGGGCTGCGGAAAGGAGGTCCTCCTTCAGAGAGGACGGGCCGACGATCGGTGGGCACCGATCACGGGCCAGACCCCATTTGAGGTACCCCCCGGTGCAGGATCCCCCCCCCCCCCCAGCGTTCCCGCGCTGTTCCCGACGGCAGCGACCAGGTGTGGACGGCGCCGGGGGGAACCCACCGTTTTGGCCTGGCCGCTCAGCCCATCCGGGCCTGAGAATAGCAGGGGTGCCGGAGAATCGCCATTTTGGGTGTCTCGGGCGAGTCTCCAGGCTGCGTCGCGCGGAACTCGAAGGGGCCGTTCCCGCCGCTTGGGAGAATTGCGGGAGGGCGTCAGACCGACCGGCGGCGTGGGAAAATTTGGCGGCCCAGGCGATTCTCCCAACTGGCGCGGGAGTGGAGAATCGCGCCCCCAATCTCTGAACTGCTTTGTAGCCACAATATTTAAATGGCTATTCCAGTTAAATTTCTAATCAATGTTAGGGGGAGCTGGTTAGATTTTCTGTTGTTGAAGATGGTCATTGCCTGCTACATGTGGTGTCAATGTTGCTTGTCACCTCTCAGCCCAAGCCTGAATAATCAAAGTCTTGCTGCACGCAGGCACAGGCTGCTTCCTTACCTGAGTAGTTGCGAAAGGAACTACAATCATCAGCAAACATCCCAACTTCGAATAGTGGAGGCAGAGTCATTGATGAAGTAGCTGAAAATGTTTGGGCTTAGGACGTTACTATCAGGAACTCCCACAGTGATGTCCTGGGCTGGGGTGATTGGTCTCCAGTAGTCAGCATCTTTTTCGTGCTCGGTCTGACAGTGACCATTGGAGAGTTTTTCCCATTGACTTCAATTTTGCTATGGCTCATTGATGCCACACTTTGTCAATTGCTGGCTTAATGTCGAAGGACCGCCTCTCGCCTCATCTACGGAATTCAGGTCTTTTGTACTTATTTGGGCTAAAGTTGAAACGAGGTCCGAGGTCGAGTGGTTCCAGCGCAACCCAAATGGAGATTCTATAAGCAAATATTGAGAACTGATACCTAGAAGTCAAGTTTCCTGTTAAGTGATGTCTCAACTTGCATGTTTTTCTCTCCGTATTTGATATTATTGCAACTAAATTATCCTAACATTTGGTCCATTGGGTTCATATATAGGCTCCGTTCTGGAGCCCAAGTGCTCCCACCAGCGCAGAGTCGCTACTGCTGGTGCTGGAGTGGGGCCCGGTATGTAAGTCTCTTCCCCCTTACCATGCTAATTTATGCTTGGGGGAGAGCTCGCCAGATTCCAACGGAATCCCGGTAGCGGGACGTCATTTTGAGCAGGTGGCCCAAAACCGAGGTCCAGCAGCGGACTCCTTCCCCAAGATAAATAAACCAACCCTCTAAGTAGCTGTGTAGGGACAAATAAAACTATCAATCACTGGCTAGTGCAATGGATTGCGGTGTGAAATTGAATGGAGGATTTGTATTGCAAATGCTGTTAAGGGATTTCAAGCACTTTGAAGTGTACTTGGCTTTCCAGGAAGCTTCTGACACTTGTAACAGCTGTTACTTTGAACACATTTATCTGAAGCAGCAAATGTTAGGGAAGGGTAAGCAAAAATGCAGTAACTTGTCACTTTACTGCCGGGACTGCTCTTCAAATTTCAGGCAGGAGTGACTGATGGGGAATCTCTGGTGTTCCAGATGGGGAATCTCTGTTGGGGGGGGGGGTTCTAATGGTGGGGTCAGTGGCAGGGGGATGGGTCACCCTCATGTGTGTGCTGTTTGGGGGGACCCGTTATTTCCGTGGTGCGGGTGAAGATGCCCCTACTTGTCAGCAGGGTGTGATAGTGCAGGATTTGGGTTGTGAGGGGGAGGGGGCCTTCCAGTGGACCTTGGGGGTTTTCCCAGTGGACTTTGGGGGGGGGGGGGGGACCTCAGTTATTCGCTGACCCACCTCGGGGTACACCACATCATAGAACACAGAACATTACAGCGCAGTACAGGCCCTTCGGCCTCGATGTTGCGCCGACCTGTGAAACCACTCTAAATCCCATCTACACTATTCCCTTATCGTCCATATGTCTATCCAATGACCATTTGAATGCCCTTAGTGTTGGCGAGTCCACTACTGTTGCAGGCAGGGCATTCCACGCCCTTACTACTCTGAGTAAAGAACCTACCTCTGACATCTGTCTTATATCTATCTCCCCTCAATTTAAAGCTATGTCCCCTCGTGCTGAACATCACCAACCGAGGAAAAAGGCTCTCACTGTTCACCCTATCCAATCCTCTGATCATCTTGTATGCCTCAATTAAGTCACCTCTTAACCTTCTTCTCTCTAACGAAAACAGCCTCAAGTCCCTCAGCCTTTCGTCATAAGATCTACCCTCCATACCAGGCAACATTCTGGTAAATCTCCTCTGCACCCTTTCCAATGCTTCCACATCTTTCCTATAATGCAGCAACCAGAATTGCACGCTATATCATAGAATTTACAGTGCAGAAGGAGGCCATCCGGCCCATCGAGTCTGCACCGGCTCTTGGAAAAAGCACCCTATCCAAGGTCAACACCGCCACCCTATCCCTATAACCCAGTAACCCCATAACCCAGTAACCCCATAACCCAGTAACCCCACCCAACACTAAGGGAAATTTCGGACACTAAGGGCAATTTATCATGGCCAATCCACCTAATCTGCACATCTTTGGACTGTGGGAGGAAACCGGAGCACCCGGAGGAAACCCACGCACACACGGGGAGGATGTGCAGACTCCGCACAGACAGTGACCCAAGCTGGAATCGAACCTGGGACCCTGGAGCTGTGAAGCAATTGTGCTATCCACAAGGCTACCATGCTGCCCTCTGTCTATACTCTGTCTATACTCTGTCTTCCTGTTATTCCTTTCAAAATGAATCACCTCACACTTTTCTTCATTAAACTCCATTTGCCACCTCTCAGCCCAGCGCTGCAGCTTATCTATGTCCCTCTGTAACTTGTAACATCCTTCCGCATTGTCCACAACTCCACCGACTTTAGTGTCATCTGCACATTTACTCACCCATCCTTCTACACCCTCCTCCAGGTCATTTATAAAAATGACAGAGAGCAGTGGCCCCAAAACAGATCCTTGTGGTACACCACTAGTATCTGGACTCCAGTCTGAACATTTCCCATCAACCACCACCCTTTGTCTTCTTCCAGCTAGCCAATTTCTGATCCAAACTTCTAAATCACCCTGAATCCCATGCCTCTCTATTTTCTGCAGTAGCCTACCGTGGGGAACCTTATCAAACGCTTTACTGAAATCCATATACACCACATCAACTGCTTTACCCTCATCCACCTGTTTGGTCACCTTCTCAAAGAACTCAATAAGGTTTGTGAGGCAAGACCTACCCTTCACAAAACCGTGTTGACTATCTCTAATCAAATTATTCCTTTCCAGATGATTATACATCCTATCTCTTATAAACCTTTCCAAGATTTTGCCCACAACAGAAGTAAGGCTCACTGGTCTATAGTTACCGGGGTTGTCTCTACACCCCTTCTTGAACAAGGGAACAACATTTGTGATCCTCCAGTCTTCTGGCACTATTCCTGTAGACAAAGATGACTTGAAGATCAAAGCCAAAGGCTCAGCAATCTCCTCGCTAGCTTCCCAGAGAATCCCAGGATACATCCCATCCGGCCCAGGGGACATTTCTATTTTCACACTTTCCAGAATTGCTAACACCTCCTCCTTATGAACCTCAAGCCCTTCTAGTCGAGTAGCCTGAATCTCAGTATTCTCCTCGACAACATTGTCTTTTTCCTGTGTGAATACTGACGAAAAATATTCATTTAGCACCTCTCCTTTCTCCTCGGACTCCAAGCACAACTTCCCACTACTGTCCTTGACTGGCCCTACTCTTACCCTCGTCATTCGTTTATTCCTGACATATCTATAGAAAGCTTTAGTGTTATCCTTGATTCTACCTGCCAAAGACTTCTCATGTCCCCTCCTGGCTCTTCTTAGCTCTCTCTTTAGGTCCTTCCTAGCTAACTTGTAACTCTCGAGCGCCCAAACGAACCTTCACGTCTCATCTTTACAGAAGCCTCCTTTTTCCTCTTGACGGTGTTTCGACTGCTTTAGTAAACCACGGTTCCCTTGCTCGACCACTTCCTCCCTGCCTGACAGGTACATACTTATCAAGGACACGCAGTAGCTGTTCTTTGAACAAGCTCCACATTTCCATTGTGCCCATCCTCTCCATCCGATGCATCCTAAGTCTTGCCTCATCGCATCATAATTGCCTTTCCCCCAGATATAACTCTTGCCCTGCAATATATACCTATCCCTTTCCATCACTAAAGTAAACGTAATGGAATTGTGGTCACTACCACCAAAGTACTCAACTACCTCCAAATCTAACACCTGTCCTGGTTCATTACCCAGTACCAAATCCAATATGGCCTCGCCTCTTGTTGGCCTATCTACATACTGTGTCAGGAAACCCTCCTGCACACATTGGACTAAAACAGACCCATCTAAAGTACTCGAACTATAGCGTTTCCAGTCAATATTTGGAAAGTTAAAGTCCCCCATAACAACTACCCTGTTGCTTTCGCTCCTATCCAGAATCATCTTTGCAATCCTTTCCTCTACATCTATTTTCGGAGGCCTATAGAAAACCCCTAACAGGGTGACCTCTCCTTTCCTGTTTCTAACCTCAGCCCATACTACCTCAGTGGACGAGTCCTCATGAAACGTCCTTTCTGCCACCGTAATACTGTCCTTGACTAACAATGCCATCCCTCCCCCTCTTTCACCACCATCCATCCCTGAGCTTACTGAATTATCTAAACCCTGGCACCTGCAACAACCATTCCTGTCCCTGCTCTATCCATGTCTCCAAAATGGCCACAACATCGAAGTCTCAGGTACCAACCCATGCCGCAAGTTCACCCACCTTATTCCGGATGCTCCTGGCATTGAAGAAGACACACTTTAAACCACCTTCCTGCCTGCCGGTACACTCCTGCAACTTTGAAACCTTACTCATGACCTCACTACTCTCAACCTCCTGTATACTGGAGCTACAATTCAGGTTCCAAGCCCCTGCTGAACTAGTTTAAACCTTCCAGAAGAGCATTAGCAAATTTCCCCCTCAGGATATTGGTACCCCTCTGGTCCAGGTGCAGACCATCCCGTTTGTAGAGGTCCCACCGATCCCAGAATGAGCCCCAATTATCCAGAAATCTGAAACCCTCCCTCCTGCACCATCCCTGTAGCCACGTGTTCAACTCCTCTCTCTCCCTATTCCTCGTCTCGCTATCGCGTGGCACGGGTAACAACCTAGAGATAATAACGCTGTTTGTCTAAGTTTCCACCCTAGCTTCCTGAATTCCTGCCTTACACCCCTATCCCTTTTCCTACCTATGTCGTTGGTACCTATGTGGACCACGACTTGGGGCTGCTCCCCCTCCCCCTTAAGGATCCCGAAAACACGATCCGAGACATCACGCACCCTGGCACCTGGGAGGCAACACACCAACCGCGAATCTCTCTCGTTCCCACAGAATCTCCCATCTATCCCCCTAACTATGGAGTCTCCAATGACTAATGCTCTACTCCTCTCCCCCCTTCCCTTCTGAGCAACAGGGACAGACTCTGTGCCAGAGACCTGTACCCCATGGCTTACCCCTGGTAAGCCCCCCCCCCAACAGTATCCAAAGCGGTAATCTTGTTACTAAGGGGAACGACCACAGGGGATCCCTGTACAGACTGCTTCCTCCCAGCCCCTCTCACCGTCACCCATCTATCTTTATTCTTCAGAGTAACTACATCCCTGAAGCTTCTATCTATGACCACCTCTGCCTCCTGAATGATCCGAAGTTCATCCAGCTCCAGTTCCCTAACGCGGTTTCTGAGGAGCTGGAGATGGGTGCACTTCCCACAAATGAAATCAGCAGGGACACTGACGGCGTCCCTCACCTCAAACATTCTGCAGGAGGAACATTGCACTACCTTCCCTGCCATCCCTGCTAGATAAAAAAAGAAAAAGAAAGAAAGAGCTTACCTGTTATTCACTCCCCTTCCCAGCAAGCACTCACTCAGCAACCTGTGCGCCCCGCACGATAACACCCGAGGGAAAATAAAAGAAAAACTACTTACCAGTCACCAGCCAGTCCCTTACCTGCAGGCTGTGACGTCATGGTTCAACTTCTTTCGACTTCTACCTGCCCTCGAACCACACCTGGTGTACCAAAGCCCACCTGGTGGATTTCCCGCTATGGAGGTTGGAGAATAGTGGGGCGGTGGAGATTCAGGCTTCTAGGCCATTGATCAAATGGAAATAGCTGTAAATCGGTGATTTGTATGTTCCCACCGCCGGTGGCGGAGAATCGGAGCATCGCAACGCTGGGCGCCAACCCATTTATCCCTTGACGCTCCATTCTCCGCCTGATTGGGAATCCTGGTATCGGCATCAGGAAATGGAGAATCCACCTCATGAAATTCCCTGGCGTCACCTGATTAATTTTTTGTGTAGTTGAAATTAGATTCATAATGTGCTTGATTGAATGAAAGGAATAGAAAAATGCAGAGTATTAAAATTGTTATTTCCAGTTCCTGCTGTTGGAAATCTTTCCCCTCCACACAATAAAGAGAAAGAAGCAGATGACTGACAGAAATAAAAAGCAGTCTTAAGAAGAGCTTGGTCAAACTTGGGAAGCAATAAGTTAATTTTGTAGCTGACCTAAAGCTTGCGGAGGAGAAGCAAACTGAATTCAGGTGGAACAGATTAGTTCTTATGAAAAAAACTGTGTTACAGGATTTTCAGTTGGGTTGATAAGTGATAAGGAAATTCAATAATAGCAAATGCAACTTTTCAATTATAGGAAGTAAAACCAGAAGGCGTGTGTTCTCTATGGCACTTACTAAAAGTAGATGGAGACCTGGGAGTGTTCATTGACCTGGCATTTATCATGTCCAAAAGGATTTAAAAGAATATGATGCCAAATCCTCCAAAGTGGAACAGACAATTCATGGTCTTCTCCTTCTACCCGTTGTTCATTGTATTTTGAAAATGTGTTTCTGAAGTTTTAACTCTCATTAAAATCAATGTATTTGTTTCTGATTTTTAGCTGCCCAACTGGACAAAATTGGATTTGATTTAGTAAAGAAATGTATTCGTGCAGTTGAAGAAAGAGGTAACACAATTTTTGTTGTTGTTAACCTACATTAAATACATTGTTTGCACATGGTTGCTGGACATAGAGCTCAACAATTATACTTTTGCACCATCTGGCATCTTCTTTTGAATGACCGAAATTGAAAAGTAAAACTTCTGTAACTATTATGATTCCATTGAAATTTAGCTGAAGAAAGTCAACGTAACTTGTTGCTCAACTAATCAAGTTACAAAACAGATATTTTCAGAACCTTTTGTCTGCAATTTATCTTAGTAACTGAAGTTTATAGTGTCTAAATTAAGGCCTGTCACATTTATTAAAAAAATGATGGCTGAGATTCTCTGACCACCCTGTAGCATGTTTTTTAGTGGCGCGAGGCAACCCACCATTTGCCAGTGGTGGGATCTTCTGATCCCTCCGCTGACAATGGGATTTCCCATTGAACATCCCACGTCACTGGGCAACCCCCGAGGCATGCGTGTCATTGGCAGAGCTGCAAGAACCCACCAGCGTGAACAGACGGAAGATCTGTAACCACTCACTATTTGTCGATGTACTCTGTTGATTATTCTTTTTGTCTACTATGTCCGTACTGTGTACACTCCCTTGGCCACAGAAAAATACGTTTCACTGTACTTCGGTACATGTGACAATAAATATCAATCAATCCATCTTTCCCTATATGTTTGGTAAAACTTACCTATAGAAATCTTTTTGGCAACTGTCATTTTTGGTAATTTTCAAAAAACACAAATGCCTTAGAATTCCAGCAGAAGGATAATTTTAGTATGCTTTTGTGCTCATTGTGATTCTTTAAATTGTGTTTCAAAGCTTGTAGCATTTTGTAGATGAATGCTTAGCAGTACAATTTGTTACAAAGCTGGTATTTTACAATATAGCTGTTTGTAAACTCACATAGAAAGCATGTTCACAAGGTATTTTCATATATATTCACAGGTATGGATACACAAGCACACAATTGTGTATCCCAGAACACTGCCATTGCGTACAATAAGAAATAGGAGCAGGAATAAGCCATTTGGCCCATTAAGCCTGCTCCACCCTTTAATAATATAATGGCTGATTTGACTGTGGTATGAAATCTACTTTCGTACCTGCCTCCATAACACTCTACTTCATATTCCCCACCGGGACCCCTTCCCAATCTATCAGCGCCTTACAGACTTTAGACATCCTCCCCTCCCCGTATCCTCCTTCAACAGCACCTTGTCTTGCAACCTCAAAAGCAGGAAAAGACGGCATCTCCCGCTTCACAAAATCCCGAACCTGCAGGTACCTGAAACCGTTCCCCCTGGGCAGCTCATACTTTTTTTCCAGGTCCTCCAATTTCGCTAAACTGCCCCCTACAAACAGGTCACCGAATCGCTCAATCACTGCCTGCCGCCACCCCCAAAACCTTGCATCCAAACTGCACCCCCCCCCCCAGTGCAAACCTATGATTTTCACAAATCGGTGCCCACATTGAGGCACCCCCCAATCCCAAATGCTGCTTCCACTGCCCCCACAGCCTCAAGGCTGACAACAACACTGGGCTCACGGAGTGCCTGGCCGGAGAGAACGACAGAGGCGCTGTAAACAATGCCCTTAAGCTCGTTCCCCTACAAGAAGCCGCCTCCATACACCCTCATGCCGACCCCTCCTCCATGGCCCATTTCCCAACCATGGCGATGTTCGCCGGCCAGTAGTAATTCATTATATTCAGTAAAGAGCAAAGGGGAGAGCAGGCACCCCTGCCTCGTTCCACGAGGCAGCCCGAAATATCCCAAACTCACCAGGTTCGTCCACATTTGTACCTTGTTTTGCAACCGGACCCAGTACCGAACCCAAGCCACCCCAGCACCTCCCACGAATATTCCCAGTCCACCTGGTCGAAAGCCTTCTCTGCATCCACCACCATTGCCGCTACCACCTCCTGCCCCTCCGGGGGCATCATAATTACATTGAGCAGCCTCCTCACATTCGTCGACAACTGTCTCCCTTTCACAACCCGGTTTGTTCCTCGCCTATCACCCCGGGAGCCAACACCTTCGCCAGCAACTTGACGTCGACATTCAATAGCGACGTCGGACGGTATGACCCACACTGCTCCGGCCCCTTGTCCTTTTTCAATATCTAAACGATGGATGCCCACCGAGACCCCTTCTGGGCCCAGGGCCTTGCCTGCCTGCATCGCCCCCATACTCTCCATCACCTCCCTCAGCCCACTGGGGCCCCCAATCCCTGCACCAACTCCTTGTCAACCCTAGGAAACACCAGCCCATCCAAGAACCGTGCAACCCCCCCCACCACCACCACCACCACCACCACCACGGCCCAGGGCTCCGACTCATACAATAATGTAATATAACAATAATCCCCCCCCCCGGTCCACTCGCAAATCCACCCAATGCGGCGTGTGTGGTCAGAGACCACGATCGCTGAATACGCCAAATCGACCACCTCCGCCAACAACGCCCTCCTATCCAAAACAAAAAAGTTAATCCGGGAGTACACCCAGTGCACATGTAAAAGTATGAAAATTCCTTCACCCTCGGCCTCCCAAACCTCCACGGCCCCATCAACTCCTTTGCCTTTGCCGACACCTTCCCCGACCCTGGGCTCAACCGGTCCAAGCTTGACTCTATGATTGTGTTAAGATCCCTCCCCATGATCAACTGGTGCGAGTCCAGGTCATTAATCTTCCCCAGCACTCACCTCATGAAGTCTACATCATCCCAATTTGGGGCATAAACCTTTACCAGGACTACCGGCATCCCCTCCAACTTCCCACTCACAATCATGAACCTGCCCCCGCCCCCCCGGATCTGCCACAATGCTCCCCACCTCAAATGCCACCTGCTTATTCACCTGAACCATCACCCCCTCGTCTTCATGTCCAGTCCCGAGTGGAACATCTGCCCCACCCATCCTTTTACCAACCTTGTCTGGTCCCCTATCTTCAAATGCACCTCCTGCAAAAAGGCCACGTCCGCCTTCAGACTCCTCAGGTGTGCGAACACACGTGACCGTTTGACCAGCCCATTCAGCCCCTCATGTTCCATGTGACCAGCCCCTGCCCAAGGCCTACAAATCCCCTACCCCCCTCCCGTCCACGCACCCCTAAAAAGCAGAAAAGAGGCACTCACCCTTGATGTTCCCCCCCATGGAGGGCCTGCCCTCCAAACCCCCAGCCATCAAAACCGAAAGAACATTTTAAGGGGAAAAGGTCCCCGAGGTCAATGAAGCATCCTCACAAACCCCACCAAAGTTTAATGTGCTCCTTCTCCTGCCAGTGAATTGTCCCTCATAAACTCCATTGCTTCCTCTGGCATACCAAAATAATAATAATAATAATATTTACTTCTGGAAAGTCACCCAGAGCGGGTCGGCTACAGCACCCCAAACTTCACCCTCTTCTTGAAGAGGGCAGCCTTCATGGAATCATAGAATTTACAGTGCATAAGGAGACCATTCGGCCCATCGAGTCTGCACAGACCCTTGGAAAGAGCACCCTACTTAAGCCCATGCCTCCACCCTACCCCATATCTCAGTAACCCTATCTAACATATTGGACACTAAGGGGTAATTTAGCATGGCCAATCCACCTAAACTGCACATCTTTGGACTGTGGGAGGAAACCCGAGCACCTGGGGGAAACCCACGCAGACACGGGGAGGAATTTGAAACGCCACACAGACAGTCACCCAAGGCTGGAATTGAACCCAGGTCCCTGGAGCTGTGAGGCAACAGTGCTAACCACTGTGTCACCGTGCCTTGACCCGATTAAACCTGTCCCTCCTCTTTGCTAGTTTTACACCCAGGTCCTGATACACCCGCAGCGTGTTCCCTTCTCAGGTGCACTTCCAGAATATTCTCTTTATCCAGAAATGAGTGCAACTGCACCACCATCACCCTTGGCAGCTCGCCCGCTTGCGGCCTCCTCATCAGTGCCCTGTGTGCTTGGTCGACCTCCAGGGACCTCCATCAGCTGCTCCAACATTTTGACCACATATGTGCTGTCTTCCGCACCTTCGAGCATCCCCACAATCCTCAAGTTTTGCCTTCTGGTGCGGTTCTCCAGATTCTCTACCTTTTCCTTCACCTCTTCTGGGTCTCCCGCATTACCCCCGCCTCGGCCATCAATGAGGCCAGCTGCTCCTCATGCTCTCCCACTGCCTCCTCCACTTTCTGGATCGCCCGGCCCTGGGACTCCACCCTCTGCTGCACTCTCTTGATCTCTGCTTTAATTGGCTCCGCCACTTTGGCCTTCTTCCTCTGACCTTGGCATTCAGAAATTCCACTAACTGCTCCTTTGACCACAGCGTGAGCAGAACAACCCCTTTGCCCTCCACCATCTTAACCTCTGGCACACCTCGACGACTCTCCTGTTCAGCAGCTCTTTTTTTTCTCGTCCCACTCCTAGTTTGTGGATCCATCCACCAGCCACATCAGAGGAGTTACACCTTCTCCAGGTACTCCTGCACCTCTTTCCATCCAAAAACCTCGTCCTTCAGATGGGGAAAGGACCAAAAAATACCACGGGTGCCACCAAATGTGCAACCGCTCACACCATGGCCGCCACCGGAAGTCCCACGTCCCTCAGAATCTTTTATGTTTCAATAACATCACCTCTCATTTTTTTTAAATCAAGTGAGCACAGGCCTTACCCGCACAACATTTCCTCATGAGAAAACCCTTTCACACCAGAAATCAGCCCAGGAACCTTCTCTGAACTGCTTCCAGTGCAAGTATATTCTTCCTTAAGAAAGGAGACCAAACTGGTACACAATACTCCAGGTGTCTCTCCAATACTCTGTACTGTGATAGCATAACTTCTCTGCTTTTAAACTCCTTTCCTCGTGCAATGAAGGCCAAGATTCCTTTTGCCTTCCTAATTCACCGTTGCCCCTGCGTACAAACCTTTTATGATTTATGTACAAAGACATCCATATCCCTCTGTACTGCTTTTCGTTTCGTCATGCCAAAGTGGACAACCTTGCACTGCCAGATTTTTTGCCCTGTCACTTAAATTATCAATATCACTTTGCAGACTCTATGATCTGGATTTTCGTTCCTTTTTAAAAAAATATATTTTATTGAAAATTTTTTCCAAACAACAATTTTTCCCTCTTACAAAGCAAACGAAACAATAACAAAACAGAAATTTTTAACAATACACAGGTAACAAAACCCCATTGTCTATTGACCTAAACTAAACTAAACCCCCCCCCCCCCCCCTGGGTTGCTGCTGCTGGTCATCTGTCTTCCCTCTAACGTTCCCCTAGGTAGTCGAGAAATGGCTGCCACCGCCTGGTGAACCCTTGAGCCGATCCTCTCAGGGCAAACTTTATCTGCTCCAGTTTAATGAACCCCGCCATATCATTTACCCAGGCCTCCAGTCCGGGGGGTTTCGCCTCCTTCTACATGAGTAGGATCCTGCGCCGGGCTACTAGGGACGCAAAGGCCACGACATCGGCCTCTTTCGCCTCCTGCACTCCCAGCTCTTCCGCAACTCCAAATAGAGCTAACCCCCAGCCTGGTTTGACCCGGGCCTTCACCACCTGCGAAATCACTCCCGTCACTCCCTTCCAATACCCTTCCAGGGCCGGGCACGCCCAAAACATATGTGCGTGGTTTGCCGGGCTCCCGCCACACCTCCCACATTTGTCCTCCACTCCAAAGAACCTGCTCAATCTTGCCCCCGTTATATGTGCTCTATGTAGCACCTTAAATTGAATCAGGCTAAGCCTGGCGCATGAGGAAGAGGAATTTACCCTGCTTAGGGCATCAGCCCACATACCCTCCTCTATCTCCTCCCCTAATTCTTCTTCCCACTTTCCTTTTAGTTCGCCCACCGACTCCTCCCCCTCTTCCCTCATCTCTCTATAAATCTCTGACACCTTGCCCTCTCCGACCCACACCCCTGAAAGCACCCTGTCCTGTATCCCCTGTGTCGGGAGCAACGGAAATTCCCTCACCTGTTGTCTAGTAAACGCCCTCACCGGCATATATCGCAAGAAATTTCCCCGGGGCAACTTATACTTTTCCTCCAATGCTCCCAAGCTCGCAAAAGTCCCATCTATAAATAAATCTCCCACCTTCCTAATTCCCAACTGGTACCAGCTCTGAAATCCTCCATCCATTCTTCCTGGGGCGAACCTATGGTTGTTCCTGATAGGGGACCCCACCAGGGCTCCCCGCACCCCTCTCTGTCGCCTCCACTGTCCCCAGATATTCAGTGTTGCCGCCACCACCGGGTTCGTGGTAAACTTTTTAGGTGAGAACGGTAGCGGCGCCGTCACCAGCGCCTCTAAACTCATCCCTTTACAGGACTTTCTCTCCAGTCTTTTCCACGCCGCTCCCTCACCCTCCATCATCCATCTACGTATCATTGCCACATTGGCGGCCCAATAGTAATCACCCAAGTTCGGTAGTGCCAGTCCTCCTCTGTCCCTACTACGCTGAAGGAACCCCCTCCTTACTCTCGGAACTTTCCCTGCCCACACGAAGCTCGTGATGCTCCTATCTATTTTATTAAAAAAGGTCTTGGTGATTAGTATAGGGAGACATTGAAATACAAATAAGAACCTCGGGAGGACCATCATCTTAATTGCTTGCACCCTGCCCGCCAGCGATAGAGGCTGCATGTCCCACCTCTTGAAGTCCTCCTCCATTTGTTCTACCAGCCGTGTCAGATTAAGTCTGTGCAAGGTTCCCCAGCTCCTAGTAATCTGAATCCCCAGGTATCGGATGTTTCTTTCCACTTTCCTTAGCGGTAAGCCTTCTATCTCTCTACTCTGGTCCCCTGGATGTATCACAAATAATCTCCCATCTGCTACTCCGCACCTTTTTAGCCCATCTCAGGACCTCTTCTCTGACCTTAAGGCGGTAAAATCGCACGATTATCGCCCTCGGTGGTTCTCCTGCTTTTGGTCTTCTCGCCGGAATCCGATTTGTCCACTCCACCTCCATGGGGCCCGCAGGGGCCTCAGCACCCATCAGTGAACTCAGCATCTTACTTGCGTACTCTCCACAGTCCACTCCTTCCACACCCTCAGGGAGACCTAGTATCCGAAGGTTCTTCCTTCGCGCTCCGTTTTCTAGGGCCTCGATCCTTTCAGTACACTTTTTGTGAAGTGCCTCGTGCGTCTGAGTCTTAACCGCCAGGCCCAGGATCTCGTCCTCAATATCTGTCACCTTCTGCTCCACCACGCGGAGCTCAGTCTCCTGGGTCTTTAATGTCTCCTTGACCCCCTCAATTGCCAGTAGCATCGGGGTCAGCACCTCCCTCTTCAGCAGCTCCACGCACCGTCTCACGATTTCATCCTGCTCAGGTCCCCATGTCGCCTGCGCTTTCTCCGCCGCCATCTTGTACTTCTCTCTTTCTGACCCTTTGGTCGACGATTCCTCGCGCTGCAGCCGCCGCCGCCGCCTCCGGTTTTTTCCTCCTTCGTTTGGGGGGGACTCCCTTCTCACACACCCCACACCGGGTTGCGTCGTCGAAAAATTCCCCGTTGGGGCTCTTAAAAGAGCCCGGAGGTCCGTCGGAGCTGGAGCCGCCGAAGCGTGCGGCTAGCTAGGCATCACCGCAACCGGAAGTCCCTTCAGTGGCCTTGATGAGATCTTTTCACAGTTGTTCCCTCTGCTGCTAGAATTCACCTTTGATACAGGCCCTCAGGTCAGCTTGCAGCTTTAAGCTTGCCCTTCCCCCGCCTGCATGCTGGAAGAGGCCCTGTTTATCCTGCAGTTGCAGCCAAATCTTTTACTGTTCTTGCCGTGTCTGGCAACCAAGAGACATACCCTTCCTGGGGGACACTGTCGGGGGAATGCTGCAGCCTTCTTCCCACACCGGGAAATGGCAAACAAATGCTGTGGGGGCCCTGTAACGAGCCCAAAGGTCCGTTCCAAGCAGGAGCTACCGAATATGCGACCTAGCTCTGCATAGCCGCACCCGGAAGTCCGGATTTTCGTTCCTGAGGTGGATAGTGCAGTTCGGAAATTTCCTGGCTCATTCCACCCACTTTGGGAGAAACTCCATTGAATGGTGGGATCTTTGTTCCAGGGAGTGTATATGTGACTGATGGAGTCAGGCTCACCACACTGGTTGGAGATCAGAAGCAGCCACAAGAGCTGTTAAGTTCCAGTTCTTTACTCTTATTTCTATCCCTCACCACCATACCCACTCACCATTCCTCAACCATGCCAACCACCCCAATGGCCCTCATGCCCTGCCTGCCAACACATGCCCCCACTCATCCACCATGGGCCTTCACACCATCCATTCCAACCAAAGCACTCTACCCACCTCCATGGCCCCATACAATACTAACGTATGCCAACCAACCCTTTGCCCTTACACTCCATGCCAACTGACCCAATATGCATCATGGGCAGACCTCAGGAGCCATGTTGAGTTGAAATAAAATAATGATCAGTGTATTAAAAACACTACTATTCATGAAATCCCATTCAAAACATTTAAACCCGCAAGTACTTTATCCCTTATAAAACGAATTGTATTCATAACTCGTGTGTAACCCTTTAGTAACCTCTCTGAGCTGTCAATCAAATTATGAATCTCTATCTGGGATAATTATAGATTGTCTAAAACAGCCAAGCATTAATAATGACATAATGCGAACCCTTAGGTAATGTCAACAAACAGCTATAGTAACTGACAATTTTTTTAAACCTCTCATTGACACAAGTAGCCTGTTTTTTAAAATTTGTAAATGTTTGGGAATTTAAATAGCTGCACAATTTGACAGTTCTACAGACCTTCGCCCTTCAAGAGCATTTACGGCTTCTCTAAAAATTTGTAACTCCCACACTACAGCTTAAGGCCCTTGCTGCCGCAAAAATGGAGGCCTGAGTTTTTCGGAAAGCGGGGTCTCTCTTTGCCATCCAAAGAGTCAGCGGTGAACACATCTCCGCTGACTCGGAGTTCCCCATTGCACTTTCACGCAGCTCTCCAATCCCTTCAGTAACAAAAGCTGCAGTGGACTGAAGAGGTAAGTGCAGCAACCTGCCTGAGTCTGAGTCCTGAGGACGGAGAACAAGATACGTTTAAGGAGATCCAGGGCGGGTGGGTAGGGAGGACTGGGAGGGTGCAAAGTGGGTTATTGGGTTATCAGAGGAAAGGCTGGTGAGGAGGAAGGAGGCCCAGCGGTCACTGGACTTTGACTGTGGGTAGACCCCGTTAAAGGGGATTTCTAATGGAGGTGCCCTTGTCCATCCTCTCACCTGAGTCTGGGCCCATTCTTTTTCGCACTTCCCCCATGCCAAGTAAATCTTCCCACCAGCCTAAAAATTGAGGTTGAGTGGGAAATGGCCCTTAAGTGGCCAATTATTGGGGCAAGAGCGGGCTACCCGTCCGAGGCCTTGCCCGCCCCAGCATAAATTGCTGCGTGGTCGTGGTAGGTGGGAACTCTGAGGGAATCCCTTCAATTTTATATTCTCCTGCCCACCTAAAAACCTGTCAGCAGGGCAGTGTGAAATTTTAATTGGGGTCTATTTGAACTTGACTGAATTCAAATGGTCCTGCTGAGTTTGCTTATGTGTGATTCATGCCACCTTTCAACTACTGTCGAAAATGGGGATGGAACTTCTGGATCTGGGTCCCACCCACCAATTTGGAAGGTCTGTGGATTCTTCTCAGCTCCACAAAGCTCTGAGCCTCCGCACAACTTGCTTTCCTACCTATCTTTGTACACAAATATACAAACAATACAAAACTTTGTATCAGACAATTTGGCTACAATAGTTGGTTCCTTCATCCAAGTCATTAGTATAAACTGTAAATAGTTGAGTCCCACCACTGATCCCTGCAGCATTCCACTAGTCACAACTTCAAAATGACCAATTTATCTTGACTGTTCCTGGTAGTTAACCATTCTCTATTCGTGCTAATATATCACCCCCCGCACCACCATAAGTTCTTAGCTTCTACAGTAACCTTTTTATGTGGCACCTGATCGAATGCCATTTGGAAATCCAAAAGCTCCCAAGTCTAGTGGATCTCCTATATCCACCCTGTTTGTTACATCTTCAAATAGCTTATAAATTTTTCAAATAGAATTTCTTTTTCACAAAAGTACATGCACTCTGCCTGATTGTTTGTGTTATCTCATGCTACCACCTTTAATAAGGGATTTTAGCATTTTCCCAATGAGAGATGTTAGCTACAGTTTCCTGATTTATGCTTCCCTCTTTTCTTGAAAAATGGTGTTATATTTGAAGCTTTCCAGTGCACTGGGGCCTTTCCAGAATCTAGGGAATTTTGGAAGATTACAACCAATGTATTTACTATCTCCACAGCTACTTTGTAGACCACCAGATCCAGGAGACTTGCCGGCCTTTAATCTCCTTTGTTTTCCTTGCAATTTTAATCTAGTGATCTTGATTGTTTTCAGTTACTGTCCACCTGTTGCCTCCTGCTTTTCAATTATCTTTTATTGCAAAGACATGCAAAATAATTGTTTAAAGTCTTTGCCATTTCCTTGTTCCCCATTATTAATTCCCCAGTATCACCCTCTTGGGGACCAATGCTCACTTTAGCTACTCTTTTACTTTTTATATACTTTTTACTGGTTTTTTTTGTATATCGTACTACTTTTCTCTCATCCTCCAATTTCTCCCTCTATTTTTTTCAGTCATTAACATGTGAGCATGCATATACAAAGCTACCTCAACAAACCGGCTTGAACATATGAATGTATAGCCAATTTAAAATGCCAAAAACCTATGTAATTTAAAAATCTAATTTAAGTTGTAACTGGTAATTGCTGATTTATGATAATTGTAGATTTCAAAAACAGTGATACTAGAGGCTCAGCTTGATAAATCAGCAACAGATTTTTTTCTCTCTACTTTAAAACAGGAATAAATGAGCAGGGCCTGTACCGAGTAGCTGGTGTTAACTCGCGAGTTCAGAAACTATTAGGTTTACTCATGGGTAAGAACTGTTCTTGATTTCCTATTCTATCTGTGCATATCTGTAAATGGCAAGTTCAATTTATTTCTTTACTTAACTCAAATTGTATATCTCATCCTCAATCTGTGACTTATAGATTGTAAAAACAGGTCTTCTGTTCATTCTGTTGGTGCACAAGCTCCCAAACAAACTCAGAAGTACTTGATGGGATAGATGGCCTCAATCTGCAATTGAGGTGTTAATTGCACAAGTTTTCTGAACTGAAGTTATGGGCCATGTTTCCACTCATTCATTTGTATAATTTCAAATATAGGCTGCGATCTACCGGCCTCGTCGCCCCCGACTCAGGACGCGACGAGGCTGGCAAATTTCTCATCACGCCTCGCGAGATCTCATTAAAACTCGCGAAGTGTTGCAATCTGGATCCCGCCCATTGAGGTCAGGATCCAGATTTGCATAGTCAAGTGTGCAGTTAGGCTCACCTGAATATGCTTTCACTGGGATGTAACCCCCGCACCTCGAAGACCCCGAGTGAGCACCATTTAGCACTGGTCTCCATCCTCCCATGCGACCAGAGGCCCCTGGGTGGTCGGGCTCTGGGCAGGGTGGTACCCTGGCACCCGTGATGCCACCTGGGCACCGTGGCACTGCTAACTTGGCACCCTGGCAGTGTCACCCAGGTACCCTAGCAGTACCACCCAGGTGCTGCCCTGGGACTAAGTGCGGCCTCAGCAGGGTGTTCCTCGCCAAGGCCCATAAATGAAGCAGAGTTCCATTTAATAGTGGGTCGTTCTTGGCGCTGCAAGCACCGGGAAATACCTGGCTAAACAGGCCCAACATGAGACTTTATTTTATTTCCGTTAAATTGCGTCCATAGCTTTCCATGAACCAATGCAACCAGGCCAGATTTAAACCAATTTTTTCCCCTCACATTGCAAATTATTTCTTGATACTTTAAAAGTGGCAGTCTGATGCAGTTTTATTAATACAGAATCAGAATTGTTATGGCACAGATCGAGGTCATTCGGCCCATCATGCCTGCACAGCTGATAACTTGCTTTCACAAAAAAAGGATTTATCTTGAGAGTCTTGACCTCCACCTAAACAACTGAAAGTACTCTTTAGTCATTTAAAAATGTAAAAACATTTGAAATGTGCGGTAAAATAACTGAACATCAAGAACTTCTTTAAAGGGCTGCAAAAGAGAAATAGAAACACATGGCGAATAATTTGGTCTTGAGCATTTTGTGAGGGAGGCCAGTTTCCAACATAATTTATTTTTAAACCAGCACAAAAGATCGAGGTTGTAGCATCGTGGGTCAGACCTACCATTTGGCAAAGAACTCCAGAAGAAGAAGAAAAGGTTTAAAAAGTAAGGAAATGACTCTGGGTCGGGATTAGAGTGGTGAAACGACATGGAGGATGGTGGCGCCGAATTGCGGGCCTACCCCCGTCCAATCTGGATCCCGCACTGACTTATTAAATATTGGCACTGGTGTTCTGAAGTGAAGTTGCCAGTTGACTTCAGTCATCAATGTTCGTTGATTTGAAGCAGACTTAAATGCATGTTTCACTGGTCAGCTCAATTTCTGAAAAACCAACTGATGAAGCAGCTGCAATTTGACATTTATCGCTCGCATACCGCCTACCCGCCCCCCCACACCAACATCACTAACCCCGCCCTCTGACATCAACTTCCCAAAAAGATCGCTGGCCTCTCAATCTGCCTCCCTATAGGCTTTGCACCCCTCAGGCTCTGCGGGCACCAGAGCTTAACAGGACTGGAAAATCACCCCCATTAAATGCACAAGGATTTTCACGACATTCATCGCCGGCATCATCCCCACCCCCAATCTCCACTCTTTCCCCCCCCACCCAGCGCACATCCTAGCACCCTCCCCATTGGTTTCCCACTAGGGTCTGCTCTTGGCAGTGCCTAGAACATTCTTGATTATTGCATGGTTGTGCACCCATGCAGCTCAGAGATGTAGCTTAGAGGGAACATTGTTTTTATTATAGTTACAATGGGTATTTAATGCAAGTGCATATTTTTTGAAAATCTGAAAACTTGAAACAAATATTGAAATGCTGGAAATTCGCAACACATCAGTCAGCAAGATAAACCAGGAGCCAGATTTTTACTGGTAGGTAATTTGAGCCTGGAAATTTCCTGACTGGGCATATCTGCAGCAGTTTAAAGGGTTTGTTTCATCCAATTTTTGCTCTAGTAAGTGGGGATAGGATAGAGTCAACCCTGGAGGCTGGTTGTAAGGGGCCATGGGAGCAGAAGAGTGCTGGGGTGAGCTGGTTAAAAGGCTTGCCTCGGTTTTCTCTGCTTTGTCCCAGTTGATTTAGAAGCTGTCTCGTCCTCACCCCCACCCACTCTCCATGCTGCCTCATGCCTAAGTTATAAAGAGAAGTTGGATAGGCTTGAGTTGTTTTCACTGACGCAGAGAAGACTGAGGGGTGACCTGATTCAGGTGTACAAGATTGAGGGGCATGGACAGGCTGGATAGGGAGCAGCTGTTCCCCTTAGTTGAAGGGTCAGTTATGAGGGGACACAAATTCAAAGTGAGGTGTGGGAGGTTTAGGAGGATTTGAGGAATAACCTTTCTACCCAGAGAGTGGTGACAGTTTGGAATGCACTGCCTGTGAGGGTGGTAGAGGTGGGATGCCTCACATCCTTTAAAAAGTACCTGGATGAGTACTTGGCATGTCATATCATTCAAGGCTATGGACCAAGTGCTGGCAAGTGGGATTAGGTGAGCAGGTCGGGGCCTTTCATGCGTTGATGCAGACCCGATGAGCAGAAGGGCCTCTCTTCTGCACTGTAGTATTCTGTGATTCTGCAATGCCTCTATGTTACCTTCATAACTACTAGCTCAGTATCCACTGTGGGCAGAGTTCAAGAGCCATGTGTAGATGAAAACAAATCAAACTTCTAACGATATAACAGAACTTTCAATCCTACACGATTAATACTGCAAACAAACTTTTGATGAAACCCATTCAAATATTTTAAATCCCCTCAGGTGGTCAATATGTTTAAAAAAGAAAACAACGTTTGCCATCACATTAAAGATAGCTAATCCTTGAATCACCGCTTTAAACTGTCAGTCAAAATGAGAAGTTTAGTCCCCTTCTGAGATAAGTGCTTTTGTAGTTTTTGAAACTCAACCAAACATTCATAATTCATAAATAACTGAAATGTAATACCAGTCCTTGGGAAACTTCGACACAGAGATATAATGAAACTTTATGAACAGATGGTAATGATCTTTCCTGACCAACACCAAATGGCCTGTCAATCAAAGCAGCTCAACAGAGGGTATTTTTAACTCTGACAATTTCAGCTTTTTTCATGGTTAAAGGACCAGGAATTTAAAATGCATCCAATCATGATACTTAAATAGCCCTTATCGACCCTAACAGACTTTTACATTTTGTCCATAAATTTGTGAATCCCACACTGGGTTAAGGCCGTTGGAACAATGAAAGTCCAGCCTGTTAAACTCAACACTAATTTTAAAGGCCCAGCTGATTTTGGGGTTCCCATCTGTGAGATTCACATCCAACCTACTTTCCCCGCCAGCAAAAATGGGAACTGTGGTGGAACCTCTGCATCCAGGTCCCACTTGCTATTTTTAAAATTCTCTGGAGTTGGTCTAACTCCATGAAAATCTAACCCTAGGTTCCATGATTATTTTATCAGAATTGAAAATAAAATGTTTTTTTTTTTTTAAACTGGGCAAGGGACTGGTTAAGAGATGAGTAGTTACCCAAGTAGAGCTGAAGTGGATGAGCTAAATGAGGTATAAAGTGCTTCAGGCAAAATTACTATTTGATAAAAAGGATAATTTTATTGAGGAACTGGAAAGACATTAAATTAATGTGCAAATAGGGAATATGGTGGTGGGGAATCACCATCTCCTCTCATGCCACATAACCAAAACAAGCTAGTAAGTGGAAGAAATGGATACCTTAGAGAAGAAAAAAACAGGCCAATAATAAATTTCATGAGCCCAAAATTGGGAAATAATAATCATCTTTAGTATTGTCACAAATAGGCTTACATTAATACTGCAATTAAGTTATTGCGAAAATCTAGTCGCCACACTCCAACGCCTGTTTGGTACACTGAGGGAGAATTCAGAAAGTCCAATTCACCTAACAGCACAACTTTGAGGACTTGTGGGAGGAAACCGGAGCACCCAGAGGAAACCCACGCAGACACGGGGAGAACATGCCGACTCCGCACAGACAGTGGCCCAAGCGGGAATTGCACCTGGGACTCTGGTGCTGTGAAGTAATACCGTGCTACTGTGCCGCCCTTGGCAAAATGACATGACATTACCATGGTTGAGATTTCAGATACATTGACACATCAGAGAGGGGGAAAGTTACCTAGACTCTGTGTTTCAGGAGGCAGTCACACCCCTTTGATTAATTACCTTGAATTTGGCCAGTCGTGAGGGAAGGAGGATGTGACTATGAATGAGGCAGGTGGAGGGATCCAGGAGGTAGGGTTGCAGTAACCTCAGCCCTTGTCCTTGTCCAACAGGTTCTAAATTCTTGCTGACTGTCCGGATGAGTGCGGGTGCTGTTGGGATGATGAGGAAACTGACCACAGCACTGTGGTACAGGGAGCCATTTAAATGGGAGAGAGACGAGAAATGTAGACTTAATCGGGGATAATATAGTTAGGGGCATAGACACTGTTCTCTGTGACCACAATCGACAGTCCCGAAGGTCCTGTTGCCTACCTGGTGCCAGGTTCCGGGATATCTCATCTGGGCAACAGAGGAACTTGGAGTGGGGGTGGAAAAACCCAGTTGTTGTGATCCACGTTGGCACCAATGACATAGGTAGAGCAAAGAAAGAGATTTTGCTGAGGGAATATAAGCAGCTAGGGAGTAAATTGTAAGCATAACCAAAAAGGTGATAGTCTCCTGATTACCACCTGAGGCACAAACTAATTGGCATATGGTCAATAAGATTAAAGAGGTAAATGCGTGCCTCAAAGGTTGGTGTGGGAGGAATGGGTTCAAATTCATGGGACATTGGCACCAGTAATGGTAAATCGCGAATCGTGTTGGGGCCAGAGTTCTGCCGAATCACATAACTAGGACTGTAGATAGGGCTTTAAACTAAATAGTTGGGGTGGGGGTGGGGGGTGGTTCAGTTGCACGGAAAATTAGAAAATCAAAATTAAAGGAGAAGGTAGGAGTTCAAATTAGTGATAAGGCTGATTGTTGCCAGAAAATAAAAGGAAAGGACAGAACGTGTGAATGTTAAATTGCACCAAGGAATCATACAAGAGTTGGGAAATTTGATAATAGATCAGCCATGATCTGAATGAATGGCGGAACAGAGGGCTGGTTTAGCTCAGTGGGCTAGACAGCTGGTTTGTGATGCAGAACAAGGCCAGCAGCACGGGTTCAATTCCCATACCAGCTTACCCGAACAGGCGCCAGAATGTGGCGACTAGGGGCTTTTCACAGTAACTTCATACTTGTGACCATAAAAGGTTATTATTAATATAGGTATTATCGCCAAATTTGCAGATGACACTAAAATAGGTGGGTTAGTAAGTTGCAATGAGGAAATAAGGAATTTAAAAATGGATATCGATAGGTTAGGTGAGTGGGCCAAAATTTGGCAGTTGGAGTTAATGGTGCAGAGGGATCAGCATGTCCTCATGCATGAATTGCAGAAAACTATTATGCTGGTATAGCAGGTAATAAGGGAGGCAAATTGAATTTTTGCATTTGTAGCTAAAGAAATAGAGTATAACAGTAGGGAACTGTACAAGACATTGGTGAGACCATACCTGGAGCACTGACAGTTTTGTTGAGGGGGCGATGTAGTTGCATGAGAGGCAGTTCAGAGGGTTTCACTAGATTGATTCCACAGATGAGGGGTTTGTCTTATGGAGAGAGATTGAGCAGGTTATGCATATACTCTCTGGAGTTCAGAAGAATGAGAGCTGTGATAATTGAGGTATATAAGATGATATAAGTTTTTGACAAAGTAGACGTAGAGCACATGCTTTCTCTTGTGGAACAATCTAGAATGAGAAGTCATAGTTTTAGGTAGTATTTAGAGCTGAGATGAGGAGAAATCCCCTCCACCCCCCCCCCCAACAGAGTCCCCCCCCCCAACAGAGTCCCCCCCCCCCCCCAACAGAGTCCCCCCCCCCCCCCAACAGAGTCCCCCCCCCCCCCAACAGAGTCCCCCCCCCAACAGAGTCCCCCCCCCCCAACAGAGTCCCCCTCCCCCAACAGAGTCCCCCTCCCCCAACAGAGTCCCCCTCCCCCAACAGAGTCCCCCTCCCCCAACAGAGTCCCCCTCCCCCAACAGAGTCCCCCTCCCCCAACAGAGTCCCCCTCCCCCAACAGAGTCCCCCTCCCCCAACAGAGTCCCCCTCCCCCAACAGAGTCCCCCTCCCCCAACAGAGTCCCCCTCCCCCAACAGAGTCCCCCTCCCCCAACAGAGTCCCCCTCCCCCAACAGAGTCCCCCTCCCCCAACAGAGTCCCCCTCCCCCAACAGAGTCCCCCTCCCCCAACAGAGTCCCCCTCCCCCAACAGAGTCCCCCTCCCCCAACAGAGTCCCCCTCCCCCAACAGAGTCCCCCTCCCCCAACAGAGTCCCCCTCCCCAACAGAGTCCCCCTCCCCAACAGAGTCCCCCTCCCCAACAGAGTCCCCCTCCCCAACAGAGTCCCCCTCCCCAACAGAGTCCCCCTCCCCCAACAGAGTCCCCCTCCCCCAACAGAGTCTCCCTCCCCCAACAGAGTCCCCCTCCCCCAACAGAGTCCCCCTCCCCCAACAGAGTCCCCCTCCCCCAACAGAGTCCCCCTCCCCCAACAGAGTCCCCCTCCCCCAACAGAGTCCCCCTCCCCCAACAGAGTCCCCCTCCCCCAACAGAGTCCCCCTCCCCCAACAGAGTCCCCCTCCCCCAACAGAGTCCCCCTCCCCCAACAGAGTCCCCCTCCCCCAACAGAGTCCCCCTCCCCCAACAGAGTCCCCCTCCCCCAACAGAGTCCCCCTCCCCCAACAGAGTCCCCCTCCCCCAACAGAGTCCCCCTCCCCCAACAGAGTCCCCCTCCCCCAACAGAGTCCCCCTCCCCCAACAGAGTCCCCCTCCCCCAACAGAGTCCCCCTCCCCCAACAGAGTCCCCCTCCCCCAACAGAGTCCCCCTCCCCCAACAGAGTCCCCCTCCCCCAACAGAGTCCCCCTCCCCCAACAGAGTCCCCCTCCCCCAACAGAGTCCCCCTCCCCCAACAGAGTCCCCCTCCCCCAACAGAGTCCCCCTCCCCCAACAGAGCCCCCCTCCCCCAACAGAGCCCCCCTCCCCCAACAGAGTCCCCCTCCCCCAACAGAGTCCCCCTCCCCCAACAGAGTCCCCCTCCCCCAACAGAGTCCCCCTCCCCCAACAGAGTCCCCCTCCCCCAACAGAGTCCCCCTCCCCCAACAGAGTCCCCCTCCCCCAACAGAGTCCCCCTCCCCCAACAGAGTCCCCCTCCCCCAACAGAGTCCCCCTCCCCCAACAGAGTCCCCCTCCCCCAACAGAGTCCCCCTCCCCCAACAGAGTCCCCCTCCCCCAACAGAGTCCCCCTCCCCCAACAGAGTCCCCCTCCCCCAACAGAGTCCCCCTCCCCCAACAGAGTCCCCCTCCCCCAACAGAGTCCCCCTCCCCCAACAGAGTCCCCCTCCCCCAACAGAGTCCCCCTCCCCCAACAGAGTCCCCCTCCCCCAACAGAGTCCCCCTCCCCCACCAGAGCCGCCCTCCCCCACCAGAGCCGCCCTCCCCCACCAGAGCCGCCCTCCCCCACCAGAGCCGCCCTCCCCCACCAGAGCCGCCCTCCCCCACCAGAGCCGCCCTCCCCCACCAGAGCCGCCCTCCCCCACCAGAGCCGCCCTCCCCCACCAGAGCCGCCCTCCCCCACCAGAGCCGCCCTCCCCACCAGAGCCGCCCTCCCCCACCAGAGCCGCCCTCCCCCACCAGAGCCGCCCTCCCCCACCAGAGCCGCCCTCCCCCACCAGAGCCGCCCTCCCCCACCAGAGCCGCCCTCCCCCACCAGAGCCGCCCTCCCCCACCAGAGCCGCCCTCCCCCACCAGAGCCGCCCTCCCCACCAGAGCCGCCCTCCCCCACCAGAGGCGCCCTCCCCCACCAGAGGCGCCCTCCCCCACCAGAGGCGCCCTCCCCCACAAGAGGCGCCCTCCCCACCTGAGCCGCCCTCCCCACCAGAGCCGCCCTCCCCCACCAGAGCCGCCCTCCCCCACCAGAGCCGCCCTCCCCCACCAGAGCCGCCCTCCCCCACCAGAGCCGCCCTCCCCCACCAGAGCCGCCCTCCCCCACCAGAGCCGCCCTCCCCCACCAGAGCCGCCCTCCCCCACCAGAGCCGCCCTCCCCCACCAGAGCCGCCCTCCCCCACCAGAGCCGCCCTCCCCCACCAGAGCCGCCCTCCCCCACCAGAGCCGCCCTCCCCCACCAGAGCCGCCCTCCCCCACCAGAGCCGCCCTCCCCCACCAGAGCCGCCCTCCCCCACCAGAGCCGCCCTCCCCCACCAGAGCCGCCCTCCCCCACCAGAGCCGCCCTCCCCCACCAGAGCCGCCCTCCCCCACCAGAGCCGCCCTCCCCCACCAGAGCCGCCCTCCCCCACCAGAGCCGCCCTCCCCCACCAGAGCCGCCCTCCCCCACCAGAGCCGCCCTCCCCCACCAGAGCCGCCCTCCCCCACCAGAGCCGCCCTCCCCCACCAGAGCCGCCCTCCCCCACCAGAGCCGCCCTCCCCCACCAGAGCCGCCCTCCCCCACCAGAGCCGCCCTCCCCCACCAGAGCCGCCCTCCCCCACCAGAGCCGCCCTCCCCCACCAGAGCCGCCCTCCCCCACCAGAGCCGCCCTCCCCCACCAGAGCCGCCCTCCCCCACCAGAGCCGCCGGCCCCCACCAGAGCCGCCGGCCCCCACCAGAGCCGCCGGCCCCCACCAGAGCCGCCGGCCCCCACCAGAGCCGCCGGCCCCCACCAGAGCCGCCGGCCCCCAACAGAGCCGCCGGCCCCCAACAGAGTCGCCGTCCCCCCGCAACAGAGTCTGTATCAAAGCAGGGTTATTGAGATTCATTCAAGCGTGAAGGGAAATATTAGTAAACAAACCTCTTAAGCAGTTGCTTAAAATCTTAAAAGTTTTATGTTTCACATATTTAAATTCAGCAATGATTAGTGCTTTAAGGAATTAAACTGCATTGTTCGTTAATTTTCAGTGCCAGTGACGTTGGGATGGGAATAATTAATACTAGTCATAACAGGGTACTCGTGCCTGTAATGTTTACTGTAACTTTCTGTGGCATTATTTTGCATCTACTACGCAAATACAATCCTTTTAATACATTTCCTAGTGAGGCTGGCATCGAAATACATTTTCACAAGATTAACCGCCTCCCAGCATAAATCAAACACCAGCATTTGGGAATGAGCATTTAACTATGCACCTATCTCTGACTTGAAGTTGCTGTGTTGTTTACACTTGAATGACAGAGGCCACTAGCATAATTTTAACAGCAAAATCTGCACCTATAAATTCCTAAGGAATGTATTGAAATTATACTTTAGATGGGTTCAAAAACATTGTAGCAGAGAAAAGGCATTGAATAATATGGCGAGCACGAACGGTTCAAACACATCAGAAGATGGTTTATTGGTATAATAGTCTTTGCTTTTCTACTAACATTGTTGTGTTTCCTGTATTTAAAAGGAGCAGCTGATATAGATCTGGAGACTTCAACTGAATGGGAGATAAAGACTATTACCAGCACGCTTAAACATTACCTAAGGTAAGATCATTAAGGGGGAAACAATATGAATTTATATTTAACTAGTCCGTGTATATGCAAATAGACTTCATTCACTCTCCAAGGTTTGAAAATAGTTTTAAATGTTTGACGTTTTTACTGGGAGGAGTGAAGGGACCTGTTCTTATGGGGAGTTGACAATATTTTTTGCAAGTTCCAATTATATTAAGTGTCTGCAAATGTAGCAGAAGATGGGTAAATAACAATGTGTCTGTCTGATCCTGAATCGCTGGAGCTAGTCTTATTATGTAAGCATCCAATGCATTAGTTTCTCATATCTGGCGGTTCTTTGCCCAGAATTTTGATTACTTTGTTTTTCTGCATATATATATATATATATAAAGAAGCTCGATGTTCCCTTTACGATGTTTGACTTTCAAAAATGCATTTGGTCTCCTTCTTTGCCATGTATGATATTAAGAATGAATCCAGGGATACGGTGAAATTTTCCATTGTTCAATTTGATGTTAGTATCAGTATTCAATTTCAACAGTTCAGTGATCTTTGGAGCTGATTGGTGAAAGATGATTCCAAATATGGGCAGCACGGTAGCATTGTGGATAGCACAATTGCTTCACAGCTCCAGGGTCCCAGGTTCGATTCTGGCTTGGGTCACTGTCTGTGCGGAGTCTGCACATTCTCCCCCTGTGTGCGTGAGTTTGCTCCGGTTTCCTCCCACAGTCCAAAGATGTGCAGGTTAGGTGGATTGGCCATGATAAATTGCCCTTAGTGTCCAAAATTGCCCTTAGTGTTGGGTGGGGTTACTGGGTTATGGGGATAGGGTGGAGTTGTTGAGCTTGGGTAGGGTGCTCTTTCCAAGAGCCAGAGCAGACTCGATGGGCCGAACGGCCTCCTGCACTGTAAATTCTATGAAATACTAAACGAGTCATTCAATCTAGGCAGTTCAGCAATCAATACTGTTTAAGAAAATTTAAGAAAAGCTAAGTACGTTTTTATTTGTGAGAAATTGCAATAAGTTCACAATTTAATGAATTTGCTTAAGTTAATTTCAATTTATGAAATATATTTTTTGAGTAACATAACTTGCAGACACTTGATATGCACAAAACTTGATATGCATTGTATCAAAACATCTTTTTGACTTGAAAAATAACTTGATGCATAAGCCGTTTGACCATTCATTTTACGTAATGCTCCGCATCTTTGGGGGCCGAGCCCCAACATTGAGGGGCTAGGCCGGCGCCGGACGAATTTCCGCCCCGCCAGCTGGCAGAAAAGGCCTTTGGTGCCCCTCCAGCTGGTGCGGAAATGACATCTCCGGGCGGCGCATGCGCGGGAGCGTCAGCGGCCGCTGACAGCATTCCCGCGCATGCACAGTGGAGGGAGTCTCTTCCGCCTCCACCATGGTGGAGACAGTGGCGGAGGCGGATGGGAAAGAGTGCCCCCACGGCACAGGCCCACCCGTGGATCGGTGGGCCCCGATCGAGGGCCAGGCCACCGTGGGGGCACCCCCCGGGGCCAGATCGCCCCACAACCCCCCCATGACTCTGGAGCCCACCCGCGCCGCCTTGTCCCGCCGGTAAGGTAGGTGATTTAATTTACGCCGGCGGGACAGGCATTTTAGCGGCGGGCCGGAGAATCGAGCGGGGGGGCCCGCCAACCGGCGTGGCGCAATTCCCACCCCCGCCGAATCTCCGGTGCCAGAGACTTCGGCAACTGGCGGGGGCGGGATTCACGCCAGCCCCCGGCGATTCTCCGACCCGGCAGGGGGGTCGGAGAATTTCGCCCAAGAATTCCTACATCGGCATTTGTGCAATTGGTCCTGAGAATTATTTCAAAATGTTGGCAAAATTGCATGGTTTTTACAGGGACTTCAGCTACATTACAGCAAACACATGTGAAATTTTCGTAGTAGTGTAAAAATAGGTAACCAAAATATTTTTGTGGGGCAGGTTATTTATGCTTCAGATATTAATTTTCTGCACAAACTAACGGAACATTAATCCATTGTGAGTAATAATGATTATTTAGGGTTTGAAGTATTGTGTAGGAGATAAACCATTTGTAAATGGTGAAATTTTGTATTAATAACATATTTTGTTCATTGCTGAGAAAAGACACATTGTCGAATCTTTTTGTCTTGCACTCAGCAGGACAATTCGGAAGAATACCAAATGTAAAGGGACTAACAACTTGTCCTTCAGAGAAGAGAGTGCTGATTCATTGGCAAGTGGACTCTGATTGGTAGAGGGGTTGCCATGGAGAATGCATCAGTTAACTGCCTAGCTTTGTTTCAATTCAGATCAGGCAGGTTGACTCTGGTCAAGGTATTGCCCTGGAGAGTTATTACAACCCCACGAAGACCATGGGGAATTGTTGATTGATTTCCCCGTGGGGTTCGTGGAGTACAAGTTCCCCTATTGAGCAGGCAGAGGCTTTTTTTCTGTTCAAACCTTTGTTTGCCTGAGCCTGGCCTCTTTTGGGGTTATTACAGGAATGAACTAGAGAATGGCTGTTGCCTATTTTGTTTAGTTGAAACAGGCACTTGGGTTTACATGTTCTTTCTGTCTGTTTAGGACACAGCTGTGTGTATTAATATATGTAGCTTCTAGCATGCATAAGTGCTACGCTGTAAGCAGAACTGATAATCTTAAATTGGTTTCATCAATCAGAGGACAGGCCAACAGCAAGCACAAGTAGGACTGAGTTAACCGAGTTTTGGAGGTTAGATTGCCAGGCTTGGGAGCCTTATATAGCCCTTGGGTTGCAGGTAGGGCATCAACCTGTTTGTATGCACAGAATTTGTTTGTATGTAAATTATAATTTCATATGTTGCTCAAGACCACAACAACTTGAATTTGTATTGGGCCTTTAACTTCGCCCACACAGACTGAAGCTTGAAACCGCGTTGTTCTGATTAAAATTTAAAAAAGACGAATCTTTTATATTTTAATTGGAAGACTGGTGTGATGGAGCAGCAGCAGGAAGGCGAACAATTAAGTGCAG
Source organism: Scyliorhinus torazame (assembly GCF_047496885.1). Lineage (NCBI taxonomy): Eukaryota > Metazoa > Chordata > Chondrichthyes > Carcharhiniformes > Scyliorhinidae > Scyliorhinus > Scyliorhinus torazame. Next base: position 259,946,749 of record NC_092713.1, read on the forward strand.
AATGTTTGGTGAGCAGCATGCCTTCAGGCAGTAGTGAATCACAACTTGCATGTTGGACTGAAATATTATGGTGATCTCTGTTGTTTAGCTAATCTAAAATTGTGATGGGCCTTAGGATGTTTCAGGCTGGAAGGAGACCAATAATGATGGTATTAAATCTTGTCAATTTGCGGCTGGTGCAGTATATCCTGAGGATCCTGGAGTCTGCATTTGAATTCCCATATTTTCCAGCCTGTTTCTGGCTACGTTTCTTAGCTGAGTCAAAACTGCTCTGACAGAGTTGTAAAAAACAGGGGCGGGATTCTCCGACTCCCCGCCGGATCAGAGAATCGCCGGGGGCTGGCGTGAATCCCGCCGCCGCCAGTTGCCGAATTCTCCGGCACCGGATATTCGGCGGGGGCGGGAATTGCGGTTGGCGGCCCCCCCCCCCCCGCGATTCTCCGGCCCGCAATGGGCCGAAGTCCGCTGCTGGAATGCCTGTCCCGCCGGCGAGGATCAAACCACCTCTCTTCCCGGCGGGACTAGGCGGCGCGGGCGGGCTCCGGGGTCCTGGGGGGGGGGGGGGGGGGCACGGGGCGATCTGGCCCCGGGGGGTGCCCCCACGATGGCCTGGCCCGCGATCGGGGCCCACCGATCGGCGGGTGGGCCTGTGCCTTGGGGGCACTCTTTTATTACGCGTCGGCCGTGTAGGTCTCCGCGATGGCCGTGTGTAGGTGACCCCACCCCGCGCATGCGCGGGGATGACGTCAGCAGCCACTGATGCTCCCACGCATGCGCGGACTTCCGCCGCCCGGCAATGTCCTTTCGGCCCCGACTGGCGTGGCGCCAAAGGCCTTTCCCGCCAGTCGGCGGCCGCAAACCACTCCGGCCGGGGCTAGCCCCTCAAGGTGAGGGCTTGGCCCCTAAAGGTGTGGAGAATTCCGCACATTTGGGGCAGCCCAACGCCGGAGTAGTTCACGCCATTCCATCTCGCCGGGACCCCACGTCCCGCCGGGTAGGGGAGAATCCGGCCCCAGGTCTTTATTGCAAGGTGATGACTGTCTGGAACCCATCCATTGTAAGGATCATGAATTACTGAGTAATAAATCCATCTCTGGTGACTTAGTGGCCACTACCATTGATTTTTTAAAAACTTGCTTCCACTTATTCCCCAGCAAAATAACCTAATTCTGAATATTCCATAAAATGTGACTAGAAAATATGAACAAATTAATCATGTTTACATCAGGATGGTTTTGAATTGGCACAGAAACATATTTCTTGCTGCTATTAAGTAACAGAATATTTCACTGGTTTAAAAGTAGAAATAATACAGATGGTGTCAAATTGTACATGTATGCTAATTTAATATCTTTATAAAACATTGATCAGGATCAGCTGTAAACTGTATATGGTCATTACCCACCATTGTCAAAATGTTTCTAAGATTCGAAAAGCTAGATATGTGTCAACTGAAATCTAGTTTCATGTCAGGAGTTTGCTGAAGTAATTACAGGGCAGTTAATAATACATTAACAATAAACACCAATGGAAGTAGAGTGGAGAGGGTCTAGGGTCAAAACCACAGTCTATGTTGATTATTTTCATCAGGGCTATTTTGACAGAATTGATACATTGCACAAACGTTTCATGAAAATTGTGGGTTAATTTGGGAGGAATTAAACAAGTGGGAAAAGAAAATTAAAGAGGTCCAGTTATAAACAGACCAGCATGTCTCAAAGGAATATCTTCTACAATGCACTGAAGTTTGTACAGAACAATCGCTTATTGTGCTGCTTTCCCCAGTTATGCAGTCTAGGAGAACTACGAGAACATTAGGTCGAACATTTCAATTAACTCCTCAATAGACCTTCAGTAATAAATACCTTTGTAGCCAGAATTTCCCAGGAACTAATTCAAAGTTCTCAGAATCTACCCCTCACTTCAACTGAAGTACAAAAGACCATCCTCAAGCTAACAATGGCAAGGCACTTGGCATTGCAGCAGCGTTACTCTGCTGTTGGAAGCCACTTGTTCCTAATTTTTCAATTATTAAGAGATAAGAAATTGTTCCAGGAACATAGTAACCAGAATAAGCCATTCAGTTCCTTGATCGTGTTATGCCATTTAATTAGATAATGGCTGATGTTTCACTTAGCTCCATTTTATCCACCCTTCCTCCTGATCCTTTAATACCCTTGTTGAGCAGAAATTGAGTTCATCTCAGTTTTGAAATACTCTGATCTCCTAATGTGGCTCATTTATGCTTGTGACATACATTCATACACAGGGACCCATTCTTTGCAAACAAAATTACCTGGGAGCTTGGAATTACCGTTGCTTTCTCCATTGCAATGCCTTAGCCAATCAGAGTCGACTTGCCAATCAATCAGCACACATTTCTCCAGTAGAATAAATTGTTGTGATTTGTTTGAAATTGGGTATTCTGCCATTGTGCTGATTAGGGCAGGATAAAAAGCTTCGGCAACATGCCTCTTTTCAGCAATATTCAAACTCTGATTTATATTTCCTGGGTCCAAGGTAAATGACCTCATAATTTTTTATCATAGAATTTACAGTGCAGAAGGTGGCCATTTGGCCCATCGAGTCTGCACCTTCTCTTGGAAAGAGCACCCTACCCAAGGTCAACACCTCCACCCTATCCCCATAACCCAGTAACCCCACCCAACACTAAGGGCAGTTTTGGACACTAAGGGCAATTTATCATGGCCAATCTACCTAACCTGCACATCTTTAGACTGTGGGAGGAAACCGGAGCACCCGGAGGAAACCCACGCACACACAGGGAGGGTGTACAGACTCCGCACAGACAGTGACCCAAGCCGGAATCAAACCTGGGACCCTGGCGCTGTGAAGCAATTGTGCTATCCACAATGCTACCGTGCTGCCCTACTTCATGTAGAGTGAATTCTATCTGCCCAGTTTTGCTCACTCACTTAAATCTAAACGTCCATTTGCATCCTATTCCCTCATCTGTCATATATTGAAAAGCTGAGGTAGCACAAGTGATTAGCACTGTGGCTTCACAGCACCTGTGTCCCAGGTTCGATTCCCTGCTGGGTCACTGTCTGTACGGAGTCTGCACGTTCTCCCCGTGTCTGCGTGGGTTTTCTCCTGGTGCTCCGGTTTCCTCCCACAGTCCAAAGATGTGCCGGTAAGGTGGATTGGCCATGATAAATTGCCCTTAGCGACCAAAAAAGGTTCGGAGGGATTATTGGGTTACGGGGATAGGGTGGAAGTGAGGGCTTAAGTGGGTCGGTGCAGACTCGATGGGCCGAATGGCCTCCTTCTGCACTGTATGTTCTTGTGCAGATCCCTGGGGACAGTATTCGCCACATTCCATCAACAGGAGTATAAACTTATCTCTACTCTGTTTCCTATCCCCTATATCAATTCCCTACTTATTTTATAGGTGACCATCCAGATGCTTCCATTGGTGGTAACAATCTCTTTTGAATTCAAAACCCCATCTAGGATTTGAGCACAAAAGATTGAGGCTGATATACCAGTGTAGTACTGAGCGAATGCTGTACAGTTAGAGATGTTGCCTTTCAAATTATACAATAAACCAGGCCCCATCTGCCCTCTCAGGTGGACATAAAAGGTTCGATTGCACTATTTCAAAGAGAAATATGGCAGTTGTCCTGAGTCCTAGCCAAAATTTAGCCCTCGGTCAACAACACAAAAACTTTGAGCAGATCAACGTCACATTGCTGGTTTTGGGAGCTTGCTGTGTGCAAATTGCCACTGTATTTTTTATGGTACAATGGTGTTTACACCTCAAAAGTACTTAATTGGCTGGAAAATAATTTGGAGCATCCTGTGGTCATGGAAGATACAAATAAATGCAGGTCTTTTTTTTTGTGTGGATCATTATTGAATGCCTCCCGAGGTAACAATGTGTCCATTGTTACAGTGTTGTTTGAAGGGATCGAGGATAACTTGCTTCTACTATGATTCTATAGGTTCTGAGATGGTTGATAAGTCCAATGTACAATTTGAACACGCTGCCACATGTGGAAAGGTACTGCTTGAAGGGTCTGGTATATAAATTGTTTGGATGTCTGTGCACTTCCTGACATCTTGACTTTCCTCTGAGTCTTCTTGACAAAGTCTCTGGACGTGTTCAGTGTCTTCTCCCATTAACCGTCTCAATTTTAGTTGGTCACAAGCCAGGACTTCCATGAGTTTGCAGGGATCTTTGATTTCTTTAGGGTTGCTTTGAGGACATGTTTCTGCTGTCCTTCTGGGAGCCTCCTGTTGTGACTGAGTTCTGAGTAAAGCAATTGCTGTGAAAGTCTGGTGTCAAGCAAGTGAATTACGTTCTCTGCCCAGTGGAATTGGTTATGAGTGATGAGCCCCTCAATGCTGGACATGTTGGCATGGGAAAGGATGCTGCTACTGGACCATATTTGGACAACCTTGTGAAGGCATTGCTGGGGTAGATCTTCAGTGCTTTGAGGTGAAGCTGCAGGTTGTTCAAACATCCAAAGCATATCGGTGCATGGGGATTTGAGACCCTGGTCCTTAAATACTGTGCTGGATATTCCGATTTTGAGACTACATGCTGACGCCGGGGTGGGAATAGTGGTGTTTTACGCCAGAAAAACAGCGCAACAGCAGCTCCGATCCTCTGTCTGGTGGGGGGCTAGCAGCTGCGCAGCCAAAGCCCCCCCTGCCCGCGGAACAACCCCCCCCCCCCCGACTGTGGCAGTGCTGCACTCAGTCCACAGCCATCACGTGGGGTTCACAAAAAAATAGCATGAGTGACCCACGCCACTGGGAACTCGGCCCATCTGGGGTAGAGCATCAGGGCTTCAGGTGATGTTCTGAGGCCGTCCATGCGGCGTACTGAGACTGAACTGGCGCATTGGAGGTGATGATGGATTTCTTCATCTATGACTGTCTTGTTGAGAAGAGTCGCCCATGAAATAAAAAATGGCCTATGATTTCCAGAATCTCACTAAGTACATTCACTTTCTGTTTTTCTCAGCAGAAAGGACTTTGCTCGTTTTAATGTAGTGAGGAACTGTCATGCATAGCAAGAGTATTTATAAACATTTTGGTCAGCATCAAAGCAGAGCAATTGAGATGCATTCAAGCATGAAAGGAAAGATAAATAAATAAACCCCCTAAGCAGCTTGCTCGGACCAATAAAATTGTCAATCCCTGGCTCACGTGTGAAATTGAATGGCATTTCCAAGATTGTCTTTTGAAGTGTACTTGGCTTTCGAGAAAGCCTCTGACACTTGTAACAGCTGCTGCTTTGAACACTTTTGTTTCAGGCAGCAGATGTTAGGGAAGGGTCAGTGAAAATGCAGTGGTTTTTCATTCTACTGCCTGGACTGCTCTTCAGCTTTCAGGCAGGGGTAACTGATGGGGTCATCTGATGGGAGTCTCTGTTGGGAGTTCTGGCGGGGGTCGTCTCTGATGGGGTGAGTCTCTGATATGGGTTCTGATGGCGGGGTCGGGGGGGGATCGTGGGGTGGGGTCGGTTCACCCTCTTGTCTGCATCCTGTGGGGGGTGGGGGGTCCCTTATTCCAGTGGTGGCGGGGGGGGGGGGGGGGGGTGATGTCCCTACTTGTCAAGGGGGAGGGAAGGTGCAGGCTTTGCGTTGTGGAGGAGAGGGGTCCCAACGCCGAACCTCGGTATCAGGCCGCACACACAATCAAAATGGCAGTCTAATGCTGGGATTCTGATGGAATCCAGCGAGCTCTCCTCTATGCATAAGTTAGCTATGCTCAGTGGGCTATAAGCTGGTTTGTGATGCAGAACAAGGCCAGCAGCACTGGTTCAATTCCCGTACCACGTGAGAATTCTGAATTCTCCCTCTGTGTACCCGAACAGGCGCTGGAATGAGGCGACTAGGGGCTTTTCACAGTAACTTCATTGCAGTGTTAATGTAAGCCTACTTGTGACAATAAAATATAAATTCTAATTCTTAGCTTGGTGAAGCAGCGGGACTCGCACCTGAGCCCTGCTCCTAACGCCACAGTAGTGATTCTCTGCTGGCGTGAGCACTTAGGCTGCAGACAGAGAATCTCAGCCAATGTATCTGAAACTAAGGACTTGGCTCAGTCGTCACACTTGCATCTCAGTTAGAAGTATTTGGATTAATGTCCAAGTCCAGAGACTTCAACATACAATTTAAGCTGACAGTTCATTGCAGCGCCATCAGTGCCATTTTTTTTTTAACCAATTGGGCCACAGCTACTCTCTCAGATGGAGGTAGAAGAACCCACAGAACTATTTTACGAAATGCAGGGTGTTTTCCTGGTACCCTGGCCAATATCGATCTATCACTGAGTATCACTTAAACTGAAGATCTGATCATTATCCCATTGCTCTATGAGACCTTGCTTTGTACAAATTGGCTGCCACATTTCCCTATCTTACAATACCTGACAATTACGTTTCAATAGAATTTAATTGCGCTAAAATGCTTTCGTCTTTGAGGTCGTGGAAGGCACTTTATAACTCCAAATTATTTTTCTTTCCCTAGCATTTTTTGTATGAAGCTTGAAGTTACGTTCTAGACAGCATCTATTCATTTTACAGATCGCTTCGCTGTTTGAGGGGTTATCACTGAAATTAGTCAAGGAATGTATATACCCTTTCATATTTTGTCATTTCAGCAATGGCTGTTCAGGTTCTGGATGCCTGAGTGGGGGCTAAATTTGGAGTCTCCATTAAATTATTTTTCTTAATGCTTCATTCTTGTATTCTGAGAGTAAGAACTTGTAATAACTTGGAGTTATTTTGTCTTGAACTGGTTCCATAAAGTGAAAGGGACAGTGATTGGGGAATATATATAATCCATCATGCTGTAACATTCAGTTTTGAGTGTATGTCACCACTTTCATGAGGTTATAAATATCACATCATTAAAAGTCTTGCCCGACATTTAAAGATTCTTTTTACTCATCACGAATGTGGACATTGTTGTCAGTTTTTCCCTGCGTGTCGTTGCCCGGAGAAGCAAGTAATGAGTTACGTTTTTGACCATTTTAGTAGCAGTGTGATATAACTGGCACAATCTTAATGAATTGAATGGCCTCCACCTGTGCTTTATCATTCTAAAGTTCAATAAGCTGAATGGCCTGGAGTCACACAGACCAGACTGGGTAAGGATGGCAGATTTCCATCCATACAGAACCCAGTTGAGTTTTAACTTTTACTGATGCATGCTATTTTTATTTCCAGATTTCTTTACTAAGTTCAAATTCTCAAACTGCCATGTCCAGGCTTCCGGACTACTAATTTTATAACATATTCACCGTGTTACAGCACATATTGTATATGAATCAATTTAAAAATCAAAATCTTTTTGTTCGATATTAACTTTATGATATTTCAATCTTTTTTTAGGGTGCTTCCAGCTCCCTTGATGACATTCCAATTACAACACAGCTTTGTCAAAGCAGCCAGTAAGTGCAAAACCTTACTCTGCCGGGTTAATGGAACTGCAAAGAGTTAGTACAGCAGATTGCATGACTAGCATTTTAACCCCCCCTGCTAGAAAAACAGGAACTGTTTGTATTTAGCAGAAGATTATGTAGAATGTAAAATTCTGTTCAACTATTAATTTTGCTTCTTCAGATAGAACAAGAACAAAGAAAATTACAGCACAGGAACAGGCCCAGCCTGCGCCGCAGATCCTTTTATCTAAACCTATCTTCTATTTTCCAAGGATCTACTTCCCTCTGTTCCCCACCCGTTCATATATCTGTCTAGAAGCATCTTAAATGATGCTATCGTGCCCGCCTCTACCACCTCCGCTGGCAAAGCGTTCCAGGCACCCACCACCCTCTGCGTAAAAAACATTCCACACACATCTCCCTTAAACTTTCCCCCTCTCGCCTTGAAATTATGACACCTTGTAATTGACACCCCCACTCTTGGAAAAAGCTTGTTGCTATCCACCCTGTCCATACCTCTCATAATTTTGTAGACCTCAATCAGGTCCCCCTCAACCTCCGTCTTTCCAACGAAAACAATCCTAATCTACTCAACCTTCTTCATAGCTAGCACCCTCCATACCAGGCAACATCCTGGTGAACCTCCTCTGCACCCTCTCTAAAGCATCCACATCCTTCTGGTAATATGGCGACCAGAACTGCATGCAGTATTCCAAATGTGGCCTAACCAAAGTCCTATACAACTGTAACATGACCTGCCGTCGCTTGTACTCAATACCCCGTCCGATGAAGGCAAGCATGCTGTATGCCTTCTTGACCACTCTATCGACCTGCGTTGCCACCTTCAGGGTACAATGGACCTGAACTCCCAGATCTCTCTGTACGTCAATTTTCCCCAGGACTCTTCCATTGGCCGTATAGTCTGCTCTTGAATTAGATCTTCCAAAATGCATCACCTCGCATTTTCCTGGATTGAACTCCATCTGCCATTTCTCTGCCCAACTCTCCAATCTATCTATATTTTGCTGTATTCTCTGACAGTCCTCCTCGCTATCTCAACTCCACCAATCTTAGTATCATCTGCAAACTTGCTAATCAGGCCACCTATACCTTCGTCCAGATCATTTATGTATATCACAAACAACAGTGGTCTGAGCACGGATCACTGTGGAACACCACTAGTCACCTTTCTCCATTTTGAGACACTCCCTTCCACCACTACTCGCTGTCTCCTGTTGCCCAGCCAGTTCTTTATCCATCTAGCTAGTACACCCTGGGCCCCATACGACTTCACTTTTTCCATCAACCTGCCATGGAAAACTTTATCAAACGCCTTACTGAAGTCCATGTATATGACATCTACAGCCCTTCCCTCATCAATTAACTTTGTCACTTCCTCAAACAATTCTATTAGGTTTGTAAGACATGACCTTCCCTGCACAAAACCATGCTGCCTATCACTGATGAGTCTATTTTCTTCCAAATGTGAATAGATCCTATCCCTCAGTATCTTCTCCAACAGTTTGCCTATCACTGACGTCAAGCTCACAGGTCTATAATTCCACGGATTATCCCTGATACCCTTCTTAAACAAAGTGACAACGTTAGCAATTCTCCAGTCCTCCTGGACCTCACCCGTGCACAAGGATGCTGCAAAGATATCTGTTAAGGCCCAAGCTATTTCGTCCCTCGCTTCCCTCAGTAACCTGGGATAGATCCCATCCAGACCTGGGGACTTGTACACCTTAATGCCTTTTAGAATACCCAAAACTTCACCCTTCCTTATGCCGACTTGACCTAGAGTATTTAAACACCCATCCCTATCCTCAACATCCGTCATGTCCCTCTCCTTGGTGAATACCGATGCAAAGTACTCATTAAGAATCTCACCCATTTCCTCTGACTCCACGCATAAATTCCCTCTTTTGTCTTTGAGTGGGCCAATCCTTTCTCTAGTTACCCTCTTGCTCCTTATATACGAATAAAAGGCTTTGGAATTTTCCTTAACCCTATTAGCCAAAGATATTTCATGACCCCTTTTAGCCCTCTTTATTGCGCATTTGAGATTTGTCCTACTTTCCCAATATTCCACCAAAGCTTCATCAGTTTTAAGTCGCCTAGATCTTATGTATGCTTCCTTTTTCAACTTAGCTAGTCTCACAATTCCACCCGTCATCCATGGTTCCCTAACCTTGCCATTTCTATACCTCATTTTCAGAGGGACATGTCTGTCCTGCACTCTAATCAACCTTTCCTTAAAAGACTCCCACATTTCAAATGTGGATTTACCCTTAAACAGCTGCTCCCAATCCACATTCCCTAGCTCCTGCCGAATTTTGTTATACGTGGCCTTTCCCCAATTTAGCACTCTTCCTTTAGGATCACTCGCGTCTTTGTCCATGAGTATTCTAAAACTTACGGAATTGTGATCGCTATTCCCAAAGTAATCACCGACTGAAACTTCATTCACCTGGCCGGGATCATTCCCCAATACCAGGTCCAGTATGGCCCCTTCCCGAGTTGGACTATTTACATACTGCTCTAAAAAACTCTCCTGGATGCTCCTTACAAATTCTGCTCCATCTACGCCTCCCAACACTACATGAGTCCCATTCAATGTTGTGGAAGTTAAAATCTCCCATCACGACCACCCTATTGCTCCGACATTTTTCTATAATCTGTCTACATATTTGTACCTCTACTTCACGCCCGCTTTTGGGAGACCTGTAGTAAAGTCACAACAATGTTACTGCACCCTTCCTATTTCTTAGCTCTACCCATATTGCCTCAGTGCTCGAATCCTCCATCGTGCCCTCCTTAATCACAGCTGTGATATCATCTCTGACCAGTAATGCAACTCCTCCACCCCTTTTACCTCCCTCTCTATCCCTCCTGAAGCATCTATACCCTGGGATATTTAGCTGCCAGTCTTGCCCTTCCCTCAACCAAGTCTCAGTAATACCAATAACATCATATTCCCAGGTACTAATCCAAGCCCTAAATTCATCTGCCTTACCTGCTACACTTCTCGCATTGAAACAAATGCACCTCAGACCACCTGTCCCTTTGCGTTCATCATCTTTTCCCTGTCTACTCTTCCCCTTAGTCACATTGAGTTTATTATCTAGTACCTTACTGGCTTTAGTTGCTGCCTCTTTACTGACCTCTAACTTCCTAATCTGGTTCCCATCCCCCTGCCACATTAGTTTAAAACCTCCCCAACAGTGTGAGCAAAAGCACCCCCTAGGGCATTGGTTCCAGTCCTGCCCAGGTGTAAACCATCCGATTTGTAATGGTCCCACCGCCCCCAGAACCGGTTCCAATGTCCCAAAAATCTGAACCCCTCCCACCTGCACCATCTCTCAAGCCACGTATTCATTCTGACTATTCTTGAATTTCTACTCTGACTGTCTCGTGGCACTGGTAGCAATCCTGAGATTACTACCTTTGAGGTCCTACTTTTTAACTTATCTCCTAACTCCCTAAATTCTGATTGTAGGACCTCATCCCGTTTTTACCTATATCGTTGGTGCCTATATGCAACACGACAACTGGCTATTCACCCTCCCCCTTCAGTATGTCTTGCAGCCAATCTGAGACACCCCTGACCCGTGCACCCGGGAGGCAACATACCATTCGGGAGTTTCGTTTTCGACCACCGAAACGCCTGTCTACTCCCCTTACGATTGAATCCCCTATGACTATAGCCCTGCCAGTCTTCTTCCCGCCCTTCTGTGCAGCAGAGCCAGCCACGGTGCCATGAGCCTGGCTACTACTGCCTCCCCTTGGTAAGTCATCTCCCCCAACAGTATCCTAAACGGTAGACCTGTTTTGGAGGGAGATGACCACAGGGGACACCTGCACTGCCTTCCTGCTCTTTCTCTGCCTTTTGGTCACCCATTCCCTGTCTCCCTCACCAATCCTAATCCGCGGTGTGACCAACTCACTGAACGTGCTATCCACGACCTCCTCAGCATCGCGGATGCTCCAAAGTGAGTCCATCCACAGCTCCAGAGCTATCATGCGGTCTGCAGCTGGACACACTTTCCGCACATGAAGGAGTCAGGGGCATCGGCCGCGTCCCTGAACTCCCACATTGAGCACGAGGAGCATAACACGGGTCTGGGATCTCCTGCCATTTTTACACTTTTAAAAAAAAAAAAAAAAAAAATTTTTATTAAAGGTTTTCATAAAATATCAAGAACAAAATGAGAAAAAAAAAGGAACCCAACAGGGTCAAGTACAAAACACAATCTAGAAAAGCAATCCCCCATAGCCCCCCTCCCTGTACATAAATAATAAATTAACATTAACATTAACACCCCGACTTAACACAACAGGTATATACACCCCATCAGACCCTTCAGTGTAAATAACAAAAACAGTAATAAAGTAAACCCCCCCCCCCCGAGCTGCTGCTGCCGTTGACCAATGTCTATCGTTCTGCCAGGAAGTCTAAGAGCGGTTGTACCGACCCTCTCAAGGCGAATTTCACCCTCTCCAATTTAATGAACCCTGCCATATCACTGATCCAGGATTCCACGCTTGTGGGCCTCGCATCTTTCCACTGAAGAAGAATCCTTCGCCGGGCTACCAGGGACGCAAAGGCCAGAATTCCGGCCTCTTTCGCCTCCTGCACTCCCAGGTCCTCTGCCACCCCAAATATTGCGAGCCCCCAGCCCGGTTTGACCCTGGATCCTACCACCCTTGACACCGTCCTCGCTACGCCCTTCCTTAATTCCTCCAGCGCTGGGCATGCAGAACATATGAGTGTGATTTGCCAGGCTCCCTGAGCACGCAACACACCTGTCCTCACCCCCCATAAACCGGCTCATCCTTGCCCCGGTCATGTGTGCCCTGTGCAACACCTTAAACTGTATGAGGCTGAGCCTTGCGCACGATGAGGAAGAGTTCACCCTCCCCAGGGCATCTGCCCACGTCCCTTCCTCAATTTCCTCTCCCAACTCCTCCTCCCACTTACCTTTTACCTCCACCACCGAGGCCTCCTCCTCCTCCTGCATCACCTGGTAAGTTTCCGAGATCTTCCCCACTCCCACCCACCCCCCGAGAGCACCCTGTCCTGTACTGTGTGTGGCAGTAGCCGTGGGAATTCCACCACCTGCAGCCTGGCAAACGCCCTTACCTGTTAAGTACCTGAAGGTGTTCCCCGGGGGGAGCACGTACTTCTCCTCCAGCTCACCCAGGCTCGTGCACTTCCCGTCCACAAACAGGTCCCCCAACTTTCGTATCCCTGCCCTGTGCCACCCCGAAAACCCCCCACCTGTTCCCCCCTGTGCCACCTCCACTGCCCCCACATTTTGAGGGCAGCCACCACCTCCGGGCTCGTGGTATACCTCCTTGGAGGGAGCGACAGCGGCGCCGTTGCCAGCGCCCCCAGACTCGTACCCACACAAGACGCCGTCTCCAGCCTCTTCCATGCAGCCCCCTCCCCCTCCATCACCCACTTGCGCACCATCGTCGCATTGGCGGCCCTGTAGTACCCACAGAGGTAGGGCAGCGCCAGTCCCCCCCTATCTCTACTCCGCTCCAGGAACACCCTTCTCACCCTCGGAGTCCCTCGTGCCCACACAAACCCCATTACACTCCTGTTAATCCGCCTGAAAAAAGCCTTCCGGATAAACACAGGGAGGCACTGGAACAGGGACAAAAACCTTGGGAGCACCGTCATTTTGATTGACTGCACCCTACCCGCCAAGGACAGCAGCAACGCTTCCCACCTCTTGAACTCCTCCTCCATTTGCTCCACCAGCCTTGTAAAATTAAGCCTATGCAGGGCCCCCCAGCTCCTGGCCACATGGACCCCCAAATACCTGAATCTCCTCTCCGCCTTTTATCGTGGGATCTCGCCAATCCCCCTCTCCTGGTCCCCTGGATGAACTACGAACAGCTCACTCTTCCCCATGTTGTGCTTGTACCCCGAAAAGTCCCCGAATTCCCTAAGAATCCTCATTACCTCCGGCATTCCTCCCACCGGACCCGCCACATACAGCAGCAGGTCGTCCGCATAAAGTGACACCCTATGCTCCTCCCCACCGTGCACCAACCCCCTCCAGTTTCTTGACTCCCTCAGTGCCATAGCCAGGGGTTCAATCGCCAGTGCGAAGAGCAGGGGGGACAAGGGACACCCCTGTCTCGTCCCTCGGTGCAACCAAAAGTACTCAGACCTCCTCCTGTTTGTGGCCACACTCGCCATCGGGACCTCATACAACAGCCTAACCCACCTGACAAACCCCTCCCCAAACCCGAACCTCTTCAGCACCTCTCACAGGTACCCCCACTCTACCCTATCGAAGGCTTTCTCAGCATCCATCGCCACCACTATCTCCGCCTCCCCCTCCCTCGCCGGTATCATGATAACGTTCAAAAGCCTCTGCACATTCGCGTTCAACTGTCTCCCCTTCACAAACCCCGTCTGGTCTTCATGGATGATCTGCGGCACACAATCCTCAATCCTCGTGGCTAAGACCTTCGCCAGCACCTTGGCATCTACATTTAGCAAGGAAATCGGTCTGTAAGACCCACATTGCAGGGGATCCTTGTCCCGCTTCAGGATCAAGGAGATCAGTGCCTGGGACATGGTCGGAGGCAAAGCCCCCCGATCCCTTGCCTCATTAAAGGTCCTGACTAACAACCGGCCCAACAGGTCCATATATCTTTGATAGAATTCGACCGGGAAACCGTCCGGCCCCGGTGCCTTCCCCGCCTGCATGCTTCCTATCCCTTTGATCAGCTTCTCCAGCCCAATCGGGGCCCCCAATCCCGCCACCAGTCCCTCCTCCACCTTCGGAAACCTCAATTGGTCCAGAAAGCGGCCCATCCCTCCTCCCTCCAGTGGGGGCTCGGACCGATACAATTCCTCGTAAAAGTCCCTGAAGACCCTATTGATGCCAACCCCACTCCGCACCACACTCCCTCCCCTGTCCTTAACTCCCCGATCTCCCTAGCTGCGTCCCGCTTCCGAAGCTGATGTGCCAGCATCCAGCTTGCCTTTTCCCCATACTCGTAAATCGCCCCCTGGGCCTTCCTCTACTGCACCTCCGCCTTCCTGGTGGTCACCAGGTCGAAATCGGCCTGGAGGCTACGCCTCTTCCTCAGCAATCCTTCCTCGGGCTCCTCCGCATACCTCCTGTCTACTCTCACCATCTCCCACACCAGCCTCTCCCTCTCCCTCCGCTCCTTGTGGGCCCTAATGGAGATCAGCTCTCCCCTCACCACCGCCTTCAGTGCCTCCCATACCATCCCCACTCGGACCTCCCCGTTGTCGTTGGTCTCCAAGTACCCCTCTATACTTCCTCGTCCGCCAGCAGCCCCACCTCCAAGCGCCACAGCGGGCGCTGGTCCCTCTCCTCCCCCATCTCCAAGTCCACCCAATGCGGGGCGTGATCCGAAATGGCTATTGCCAAATACTCATCATCCTCTACTCTCACTATCACCGCCCTATTCAAAATGAAAAAGTTGATTCGGGAATAAGCCTGATGGACATGTGAGAAGAATGGAAATTCCCTAGCCCCCGGCTTTGCAAATCTCCAAGTGTCCACCCCTCCCATCTGGTCCATAAACCCCCTCAGCACTCTCGTCGCCGCCGCCTTCCTACCCGTCCTAGACCTGGAGTGCTGGATCCAGCACCGTGTTAAAGTCTCCCCCCATTATCAGGGCCCCCACTTCCAAGTCTGGGATCCGACCCAACATACGCCGCATAAAACCTGCATCGTACCAGTTCGGGGCATACACACTGACCAGTACCACTCTCTCTCCCTGCAACTTACCACTTACCATTATGTACCTACCGCCATTATCTGCCACAATGCTCGTCGCCTCGAATGACACCTTCTTTCCCACCAAGATCGCCACCCCTCGATTTTTGGCATCCAGCCCCGAGTGAAACACCTGACCTACCCACCCTTTCCTCAATCTTACCTGGTCTGCCACCTTCAGGTGCGTCTCCTGGAGCATAACCACATCCGCCTTGAGCCCCTTCAGGTGCTCAAACGCACAGGCCCGCTTAACCGGCCCATTCAGTCCCCTTACATTCCAGGTTATCAGCCGGATCAGGGGGCTACCCGCCCCCCCCCTCCCCCGCTGACTAGCCATGACCCTCCTCGGCCAGCCACGCGCCCGCACCCCACACCCGGCCCGTTCCCCACAGCTGCATACCCCCATCTCGACCCCCCCCCCCCATTCGCTCCAGCTCCTCCTTGACCATAGCAGCAGCAACTTGATATCCCCCACCCCCCCCCCCCCCCCTCCTCCCGGCTAGGACCCAACCTAGCTGATTTACTCCCCCCATTGCACTTCCACAAGTCAGCTGATTCCTGCTGCCCCCGGCCACTCCCACCTCTCCTTCGACTCCTCCCATTGCGTGGCGCACCCTCCTCTCCCGTCCCCATTGTTAGGCTCTCCCCCTCCCCCTTTCGTTCTAAACACGGGAAACAACCCTCGCTTCCCCGCCCTGGTCCCGCCCCCTCCAGTGTTCAGCGCGGGAAAAAGCCCGCACTTTCCACCTACCAGGCCCCGCCACCTCTGACGCAGCTACTTTTACAAGCCCGGTCCCCTCACCCCTGACTCGGGCCTCCCCCTCCCCCGCGGGGCCCCATCTCACCACCGTCCACCCTCCCTGCTCTGTTTACCTACCCCCCTCCAAGAGCCCCCCCCGACCAACCCAACCAAAGCAGTGCCCCAGCCATCCTCACCAACCGGAAAGAGAAAAACACAGAGAAAAAGAAACCCGGAGCAATACAAAGCCCCCCCCCCCCCCCCCCCCGAAACAAAAATAAACATAACATATCAACCGCAGTCCCCAATCGCCCATCCCGACCCTCAATCTGTGTCCAACTTCTCGGCCTGAACAAAGGCCCACGCCTCCTCCGGAAACTCAAAATAATGGTGCCGGTCCTTGTCGGTAACCCACAGTCACCCCGGCTGCAACATGCCAAACGTCACCCCCCCCTTTTTAAGGGCAGCACGGTAACATTGTGGATAGCACAATTGCTTCACAGCTCCAGGGTCCCAGGTTCGATTCCGGCTTGGGTCACTGTCTGTGCGGAGTCTGCACGTCCTCCCCGTGTCTGCATCGGTTTCCTCCGGGTGCTCCGGTTTCCTCCCACAGTCCAAAGATGTGCAGGTTAGGTGGATTGGCATGATAAATTGCCCTTAGTGTCCAAAATTGCCGTTGGTATTGGGTGGAGCTGTTGAGTTTGGGTAGGGTGCTCTTTCCAAGAGCCGGTGCAGACTCAAAGGGCCGAATGGCCTCCTTCTGCACTGTAAATTCAATGATAATCTATGATTAATCTAGGACAAAGGTTCGACACAACATCGTGGGCCGAAGGGCGTGTTCTGTGCTGTATTTTCTATGTTCTTCCTGTGCTGCACCGCCTTTGCTCGATTGTACCCGGCCCTCCTCTTCGCCACCTCCGCACTCCAGTCCTGGTATATCCGAACCTCCGCGTTCTCCCACCTGCTGCTCCTCTCCTTCTTGGCCCACCTGAGCACACACTCCCGATCGACGAACCGATGGAACCTCACCAGCACCGCCCGCGAAGGCTCGTTAGCTTTGGGCCTCCTCGCAGCACTCTATGGGCCTCTTCCAGCTTCAGGGGCCCCCTGGAAGGACCCCGCTCCCATCAGCGAGTTCAACATGGTGACCACATAGGCCCCCACGTCCGGCCCCTCCGGGAGACCCAGAATCCGCAGATTCTTCCGCCTCGAACGATTCTCCATCTCCTCGAACCGCTCCTGCCATTTTTTGTGGAGCGCCTTGTGCGCCTCCACCTTTACCGCCAGGCCTGAGATCTCATCCTCATTGTCAGAGATCTTGGGCAAAATTCTCCGGAAACGGCGTGATGTCTGCCGACTGGCGCCCAAAATGGCGCAAATCAGACGGGCATCGCGCCCCCCCAAAGGTGCGGAATGCTCCGCATCTTGGGGGCCGAGCCCTAACCTTGAGGGGCTAGGTCAGCGCCGGACGAATTTCCGCCCCGCCAGCTGGCGGAAAAGGCCTTTGGTGCCCCGCCAGCTGGCGCAGAAATGACATCTCCGGGCGGTGCATGCGCGGGGGCGTCAGCGGCCGCTGACAGCTTCCCACGCATGCGCAGTGGAGGGAGTCTCTTCTGCCTCCGCCATGGTGGAGACCGTGGCGGAGGCGGAAAGGAAAGAGTGCCCCCACGGCACTGGCCCGCCCGCGGATCACCCCCCGGGCCAGATCGCTCCGCGCCCTCCGCAGGACCCCGGAGCCCGCCCGCGCTGCCTTGTCCCGCCGGTAAGGTAGGTGCTTTAATTTACGCCGGCGGGACAGGCATTTTAGCGGCGGGACTTCGGCCCATCCGGGCCGGGGAATCGCGCCGCGCCGGTTGGCGGTCCCCCTGTGCGATTCTCCGGCCCGGATGGGCCGAAGTCCCGCTGCTAAAATGCCTGTCCCGCCGGCGTAAATTAAAACAGCTACCTTACCGGCGGGGGGCGCGGAGCGATCTGGCCCGGGGGGTGCCGGAGACTTCGGCAACCGGCGGGGGCGGGATTCACGCCAGCCCCCGGCGATTCTCCGACCCGGTGGGGGGTCGGAGAATCTCGCCCCTTATGTCGAGCCTCGCGGATCGCCAGTCCCTGGGCCGTCTGTGTCTCCAGCAGCTTATCAATAGAAGCCTTCATCGGCTCTAGCAGGTCTGTTTTAATCTCTCTGAAACAGCGCTGGATACCCTCCTGCTGCTCCTCCGCCCACTGCATCCATGCTGCCTCGTCTCCGCCCGCCGCCATTTTGTCCTTCTTCCCTCGCACCTTCCCATTTTTACACTTTACCTTTACTGATTACAAATATAATATCAAATAATGAATAAATGAAAGGAGTAAAGATTTTACTTACAAATCACAATGCTTAGCAACACACGGAAGCGTTAAATTTCTCCTAGCTACTGCTAATTGGAGCACGTTCCTTACCAGCCAATCAGGTCACTGCTTTGCTGTGATGTCACTCTTCAAGGTAAGTTTTTAAAGAGAGAAACTTACCTTCCCGACAGACCCCTGGCCACTGCTCCCGCCGAAGATCTGAAGGCCGCTTCTCCGGCAGCTGTGTCCTCGCGCTCTTTTAACCTGTGTCCCCGCCGCTCGCCTTGGCTCTTTCACTGAGTCTCCGCCGCTCTCCTCACGCTCTTTTATCCTGTGTCCCCGTGGCTCTCCTCGCGCTCTTTCACTGAGTCTCCGCCGCTCTCCTCGCACTCTGACTGAGTCTCCGCCGCTCTCCTCTCTTTCACTGCAGGCTGTGACATCACGGTTCAATTTATTTCTACTTCTATCTGCCCTCGAGTCTCCCTCTTGATCTTTACTCGGCTGGGATCCTTACAGTGATTGTCTTTTTTTTGGTTGGAGGAGGAGGTAGGGAGGGAAACACTGAAGTAGTGTTTCGGGTTTAACTGTCACTTGACAACTACTCCTCCACAAACCACCTTCAAGATACGGTGACCGCAAAGCACTGATGCAAATTTTCCCCGCAACAGCCAATCAGCAGCTCTGCTCTACTGCCCTCTGCTGGATGCTTGCCTTGACTTGAACACCGAGGGTGTTCTGGATGCAGTGACCGGAAGGCACTTATGCAAATTTTCCCCATCTATAAGTTACAAACAAATTCTGCTTTTGGTATTCACCCATTACGTTAAGCAAGTCTTCATCGAATATTCTCACACTGACATGTCCAGCAGCAGATTGTGGCTAGTGATGAGAACTGAAAGCTTTGCCAGATTCTCCTTTTCTATTCCAGGAGTACTCCATTCTGTCTGGCTCAGATGAGATAAAATGATACAGATTGGGACTTTTCCAATCTGTATAATTTGATTACTGACTGGATAAAGTCATGAGGGGAGATGATTGCAATGTTTCAGGGAGGGCGGATGATTTTGAGTTTTATTATCCTATTTTTTGAGATTCAAGAAAATGCCAGAATTTTCTCAAAAAACGTCCAAAGAACTTCGTCATTGGGTAAAATCTGCTGTGTCATGGATTCTATCCTACCTCCAGAATATCTTGAGAGAAAATTCTGCATATATACTCCTGTAAAGTTAATTAAGCAAAACTCAAGAATATTTATGAAGCCTACATAACACTGGCCTGCTGCAAACCCTCCTCTCTCTCTCCCCCCCATAAGCAAAGCAGTGTAGCATATTGATCAGCACAACCTGTACTATCCTCTGGAATGGAATGCTGTTTGCTAGCAGATATTTCTAGGTAGAGAATTGTTCTGCTCTGGAGAGCTTTTTATCTCCTTTCATAGTGATTAAAAACACTTCTAAACATGTACCAGAACTTATTTTAATGTAAATATAGAAGGCATTCAGGAATCATAGAATCCCTACAGTGCAGAAGGCGCCTTTCGGCCCATCAAGTCTGCACCGACCCTCTGTAAGAGCAACTATCTCAGCCCACTCCCATACTTTATCCCCTTAACCCCACCTAACCTGCACAACCCTGGACACTAAGGGACAATTTATTATGGCCAATCCACCTAACGTGCACATCTTTGGACTGTGGGAGTAAACCGGAGCACTCAGAGGAAGCCCACGCAGACACGGAAAACTTGGCATACCACAGACAATTTCAATATTCTTTACGTTTTCTATCTATGGTGACAAATGACTGTAGCTACCAAGATAGGTTTATTAAACCCGTGTAAGCTGATAGCATTAGACAAACTCATAGACTAACTGATTGTTTCAGAGGAACTTTGCATTATTAGGCCTTTATTTTACCTGAAATCAGACTAACTTGAAAATTATTAATTTGGAAGATGAGTATCAGAACATTTTGAAATTGAAGTACCAGATCTGGTTTGAGATAAACCAGAAGTATTTAATTTCTGTGGTTTATTTCTACTAGAATTGGATCATCCAGAATCAAGACTGTCAGAGATTCACAAACTTGTGCACCGGCTACCGGAAAAGAACAGAGCAATGTTGGAAATAACAATTAAACATTTGGAAAAGTAAGACTAATCTCCTTGCTTTAGCTGGTTTGGTAGGGTTTCTGTTTCTTTAAATGTTTCACTGGGGTTATCTTTATAAAATACATTTATTTTCTATAATAATTATTGAAGGTGCTACGATGGTGTAGTGAGTATAACTTATTTATGAATTTCTTTCATGTACTCTTCAGTCGCAGATTTTGACTTTATGGGCGCAATTGTCCGGCCTCGTTACGCTATTTCTCAAGCGAAACGAGGCCAGTGGATAGCGGGAGAGGCCAAAATCGAGATCCGCGCCAGGCAGTTGGAACCAGCCCTCTTCCGTAGGTAATATCGGGATCTTGCCTAGCGTGGCAAGAAACCAATTATCACCACTTAAGCCCAATTTCCATACAATTAATGAGAGCCATTCCATATCCAAAGGCCGCCTGTCATTCAGCAGCCACCCCAGCAAGTACTCACGCTGGCGACGATTACTATTCCTTTCGAAAAACGTGAACCTGGCAGAAGGGCTTCTTTGGGGAGCCGAGGAGGTGTGTAGCACAGTGGTTAGCACAGTTGCTTCACAGCGCCAGGGTCCCAGGTTTGATTCCCGCTTGAGTCACTATCTGTGCCGGGTCTGCACGTTCTCCCCGTATCTGTGTGGGTTTCCTCCCACAAGTCCCGAAAGACGTGCATTTAGGTAATTTGGACATTTTGAATTCTCCCTCACTGTACCGGAACGCACCGTAGTGTGGTGACTAGGGGACTTTCACAGTAACTTCATTCCAGTGTTAATATAAGCCTTCTTGTGACAATAATAAAGATTATTATTATTATTATTAGCCATCTTTGCTCACAGGCAACGAGCCTGGGGGCACTAGGATTCCCAACGCGGTGCTCGGTGGGGCTGCCAAGGTGGAATTTTTCCTGCACCGGGGATTGGACCCAGGGTGCCCTGCCCTTATGAGGTGGGGTGCAAGGGGCTCGAGGACCCCCAACAATAAATTGGGGGCGTCCGGAGGTCACCTTGGGGCATCAAGTGGAGATCCTCAGTGCAGGAACTGAAGGTAAGTGCGACCCTGCTGAGGCCCAAAAAAATAAGAGTCCCGTTCGATACTGCGGTAGTTCCGGAAAACACCCCGCTAAACGCAAAACAACAGGGCTCTTTTTTTGTCCCCATTAAACCATGCTCTGTATGTTCCCATGTTGGAAATGAGGCTTTAATGAGGTCTATAGCATAGTGGTCCTGGTGGAACCGAGTCTAAGCATCAATTGGCAAGTTACCAGGCAAGTGCCTCTTGATGTAATTATTGTTAAATCCTTCCATCACTTTGCTAATGATCCATTGGGAGATGTGGTAGTAATTGGTCAGATTGTATTTGTCCTGCTGTTTGTAGACAGGATATACCTAGACAATTTCCACTTTTGTCGGGTAGACGTCAGTGTTGTAACAGCTTGACTAATGACCTGACTTGTTCTGAAACCTATCTGTTCAGCTCTACAGTTGAGATGTTATTGGGAACCATACTGCGGCCAAGATCAAATCAGCCAAGATCTTACTGAATGGTGCAGCAGGTTTGAGGGATCAGATTGCCTCCTAAGGCGCTTGGCTTTTTCTTGATATCACATTCAGTGAATCAAATTGGCTGAAGACTGGATTTTGTGATGCTGGGAACCTCAGGCAGAGTTGAAAGACACCTTTTCTTCTGGCTGAAGGTGGCTGTAAATGCTTTTAATCTTATCTTCAGTTGCTGGGGCTCTACGGTTATTGAGAATGAAGATGTTCATCAACCCTCCTCCTCCATAGACTACATTCTAGAATTATTACACAAACATCTTTATAACCTTTTTATTTCATTTTAATTTCTTTATAGGTTTATTTTAAGTTGCCTGTTATCAGTTCAATAGTTGTTTTTCAGCAGCTAGTGTTGGTCACCTAATTAGTGTAATGAAATGTATGTGCCATTTTCCTAGAATTTGCTTATGAGCTATTTATGATTTAAGAGGCTGAGTTTCTAGTTCTGTTTTGTTTTAAATAATTGAAACATTTTAGAATAATTTTGTTGGCCACTCTTTAATCAGTGAATTTGTTCTCTCTTGTGGCACAGGGTGTCCAATAACCACAAACAAAATCTGATGACTGTGGCAAACTTAGGTGTGGTGTTTGGACCAACTCTGCTCAGACCACAGGAGGAGACTGTAGCAGCAATCATGGATATCAAGTTTCAGAATATAATCGTTGAGATTTTAATAGAAAACCAGGAAAAGGTAAGTGTTTCATAAGGCACACTAAAATTCACTGGTGTGCAGACATCCATAATCCACCCCTGTCAGGGAATGCATTCTAATCCTAACGGCCTGTTGCGTAAAGAAGTTTTATCTCATGTCACCTCTGGTTCTTTTGCCAATCACCTTCAATTATGGCTGCATGTTATTGAACCTTTAAAGCATTGGGAATGATTTCTCTTTATTCCATCTAAACTCTTGGGGCAGCACAGTAGCACAAGTGGATAGCACTGTGGCTTCACGGTGCCAGGGTCCCAGGTTCGATTCCCTGCTGGGTCACTGCAGAGTCTGCACGTTCTCCCCGTGTCTGCGTGGGTTTCCTCCGGGTGCTCCGGTTTCCTCCCACAGTCCAAAGATCTGCAAGATAGGCGGATTGGCCATGATAAATTGCCCTTAGTGACCAAAAAGGTTAGGAGGGGTTATTGGGTTACGGGGATGGGTTAGAAGTGAGGGCTTAAGTAGGTCGGTGCAGACTCGATGGGCCAAATGGCCTTCCTCTGCACTATATGTTCTATGTTCTTCATGATTGTAAACACCTCTAATACAGCTCCTCTTGTCCTCCTCTGCTTTACGGAGAATAATTCCAGCTTCCCCAGTCTATTCACGTAACTGTAATTCCTTATATCTGGAACAGTTCTAATAAGTCCCTTCTGTACCCTCTCCAAAAGCTTCCCTAAAGTGTGGTACTCAAAATTGGACACAACACTCCAGTTGGGACCGAATTAATGTCTTGTATAGGTTTTGCTTAACTTAAATACCACTTTTAATAATACCCAGGATCTTATCCTTTCCTACCATCATGCAAAGGATCCTCACACACCCATCCCCATCAGAAGTTCCAAGTCCACTACTTAAAATCTATTGTGAATCTGGTTTTGATTTCTTTCAACGTGAGTGGAACGATGTATACGCCCATAATTTAATTTATGCTTATGTCCATTGCATAATTAATATAAAATAGAGTGCTGTTGATGCTGGAAATCTGAAATAAAAACAGAAAATAGTGGAAACACTCAGGTCCGGCAGCATTTGTGGAGAGATAATCAGGGGTTTATGTTTCAGGTTAAGGGTTTTTCATCAGAACTGGGAAACATTAGAGATGTAATCGGGTTTAAGTTATAGATTTTATGGGTGGAATAAGGACAATAGGAAGGCCTTGTTCCTCAAACTTGCATTCTACTTCATTGAAACAGTGCAGCAGGCCAAGGATAGAGATGTCAGCATGAGAGCAAGGTGAAGGACTAAAATGATAGTGTTGCTCTTTTTAGCCTTAGTCTATTTGCTCTGATTACGTCACCTTTGCTCACGAGTCGCCAGGTATCTTTCTGATACCGCCACATGGTTCAAGTTCAAGTTATGATTAATAATACAGCACACCGCTTAGTAAGGATTAAAACAACGGTCATTTATTATATACAACAAGCAATATTAATACCCTAATACTACTATCTGTATAATAAACCTATCACTACTGGCCAATACTTAACTTAGGAAGAGCCCACCAGGTCAGGGAAACGAATGGCTTGTCCAATCAGATCTGGCTCGTGGGATTCAAAAGGCTGCTACAGGTCAGTGGCTAGGTGTCTCTACCGGATAGCGATCGCTGGATTCAAACTTACAGTTGCCGGTTGCTGTTCTTGTGAAGGTCTCGAGCAGGCGAAGAGGAGAGAGAGAGATCTGAACTTGGCCCCTCCCTTTTATAGGGCCCAGGGGCTTCCCGCCTCCCGGGGCGGCCCTTGATCCTGAGTCCCAAGTGATTGGATTTGTCCCCAATCCCTGGGGTCGATGTGTCCAATGGTGAGGCGATTCCTCGATCGGGGGGTGGTCGTTCACCTGTCTTTGTTTCGGCCACTGCAGGCGCCGACAGGTCTGGCCCGGTATCCAATTGCTAATATGTTGCAATTGTTCCCGGGGATAGCCGATTTAACTGCAGATGTCTGGATAGATGGGCTGCTAACAGTCCTGAATGTAACTGCAAATGTCTGGGTTGATGGGCTGTTGATAGCCCTGAGTATCGATCTGGGCTAACTTCCCCAGAGCCGAATATGCAATACTGTCTGCAGCTGCCTGTTTGTGCCTTGTTAGCTGCTTTTCCCAGCAGCCTTTCGGGTTAGCCATTTCAAACTGGGTTTTGGCCAGATTAATCGGGACGCAGCCATTTTACGTGGCTACGATAGGACACCAGACGCTTGAGGTCATGCTTGCGAACTGAACGAAAGTGTTCTGCAAAGTGTCACCCAATCTGCATTTGGGCTCCCCAGTGTGGAGGGTACAGCATTGTGAGTGGTGAATATAGTATACAAAATTGAAAGAAGTAACCAAAATTGCTGCTTCACCTGGAAGGAGTGTTTGGAGCCTTGGACAGTGAGGAGAGAGGAGCTAGAAGGGAAGGTGTTGCATTTCCTGTGCTGGCATCGGCATGTGCCGTGGGAAGGAGGGAATGGTCTCTTCGGAATGCTGGAAGGGGAAGATATGTATGCTGGGAGGGGAAGGTGTGTTTCATAGAATCATAGAATTTACAGTGCAGAAAGAGACCATTCGGCCCATCGAGTCTGCACCGGCTCTTGGAAAGAGCACCCTACCCAAGGTCAACACCTCCACCCTATCCCCATAACCCAGTAACCCCACCGAACACTAAGGGCAATTTTGGACACTAAAGGCAATTTATCATGACCAATCCACCTAACCTGCACATCTTTGGACTGTGGGAGGAAACCAGAGCGCCCGGAGGAAACCTACGCACACACGGGGAGGATGCGCAGACTCCGTACAGACAGTGACCCAAGCCGGAATCGAACCTGGGACCACATTTCCGTAGGTTTTAGAGTACTTTTGAATAGGGATGAGGGCAAGGTTAAGGTGCAAAACTGGGGAAAGGCAAATTACGATAAAATTAGACAGGAAGTGAAGAATTTTGATTGGGTGTAGCTGTTGGAGGGTAAATCAACATTGGACATGTGGGAGTCTTTCAAGCAATAGTTGATTAGGATTCAGTAAAGTCAAGTTCCTGAGAGAACGAAGGATGAGTATGGGAAGTTTCGGGAGCCTTGGATAACGAGCGATATTGTGAACCTCATCAAAAAGAAAAAGGAAACTTTTGTCCAGAAGGGTGGGGACAATTGAAACCCTTGAGTATAAAGAAAATAGGAAGGTCGTTAAGCGAGAATTAGGAGGGCCAGGAGTGGTCATGAAAAGTCCTTGGCAAGTAGGATTAAGATGAATCCCAAAGCTTTTTATTCATATGTAAAAAGCAAGAGGGTGGCCAGGGAAAGGATTCGACCACTTAAGGACAGTGGGGGGAATCTTTGTGTTGAGCCAGAGGAAATGGGTGAGGTGCTAAATGAGTACTTTGCCTCAGTGTTCTCAAAGAAAAGGACTTTGTGGAAGATGATTCTTGGGTAGGGTGTGTGGATAGTCTGGGTCATGCTGACATCAAAAAGGAGGAGGTATTGGGTGTTTTAAAAGACATTAAGGTAGATAGGTCTTCTGGGCGGGATGGGATTTACCCCAGAATACTGGGGTAAAGCAAGGGAGGAAATTGCTGGGGCCTTAACTGACATTTTTGTAACCTCATTGGCTACAGGTGAGATCCCAAAGGACTAGAGAATAGCTAATGTGATACGACTGTTTAAGAAAGGTAGCAGGGATAATCCAGGAAACTGTAAACCGGTGAGCTTAACGTCGGTAGTAGGTAAATTATTAGAGAGAATTCTCAGGGACAGGATTTGTAACCATTTGGGAACAAATGGGCTCATCAGCGATAGACAGCATGATTTTGTGAAGGGGAGGTTGTGCCTCAATAACTTGATCAGGTTTTTTGAGGAGGTGACAAAGATGATTGATGAGGGGAGGGCGGTGGATGGTGTTTACATGGACTTCAGTAAATCCTTGAACAAAGTGCCTCGTGGCAAACTGGTACAAAAGGTGAAGTCACACAGGATCAGAGGTGAGGTGGCAAGTTGGATACAGAACTGGCCCGGTCACAGAAGGCAGAGGGTAGCAGTAGAAGGGTGTTTTTCTGAATGGAAGGTTGTGACTAGTGGTGTTAAACAGTGATCGGTGCTGGGGCCTCTGTTCTTTGTAGTATACATAAACGATTTGGAGGAAAATGTACCTGGTCTGATTAGTAAGTTCATGGATGACACCAAGGTTGGTGGAGTGACAGATAGTGTTGAGGATTGTCAGAGGATACAGCAGGACATAGATAGGTTGGAGACTTGGGCAGAGAAATGCCAAATGGAATTTAATCCGGACAAATATGAGGTAATGCATTTTGGCAGGTCTAACATAGAGAGGAAATATATGGAAATGCCACACTACAAGGAGGATGTGGAGGCTTTGGAGAGGGTGTAGAGGAGGTTTACCAGGATGTTGCCTGGTCTGAAGGATGTTAGCTATGCAGAGAGGCTGAATAGACTCGGACTGTTTTCATTAAAACAATGGAGGTTGAGGGGCGACCTGACACAGGTCTACAGGATTATGAGGGGCATGGATAGAGTGGATGGGCAGGCACCCTTTCCCAGGGTGGAGGGGTCAGCCACTAGGGGGCATAGGTTTAAGATCCGTGGGGCAAAGTTTAGAGATGTACCAGGCAGGTTTTTTTACACCGAGGGTGGTGAGTGTCTGGAACGCGTTTCCAGGGTAGGTTGTGGAAGCAGATACAATAATGGCGTTCAAAAGGCATCTCGACAAATACATGGATAGGATGGGTATAGAGGGAAACGGCACAAGGAAGCGATGAAGGTTTTGGCCAAGGGTGGTATCATGAGCGGTACAGGCTTGGAGGGCCTGTTCCTGTGCTGTATTCTTTGTTACTTCTGTTACAAAGGCAAATACTGTGGATGCTGGAATAAGAATAGAAACTTCTGGAAACCTGTTGAGCATTTTCTGTTTTTATTAGCTTTTTCTGTTGCTGTGTACAAATAAAACACTCTGCAAAGATAATCTTGTTTTCCTTTTGCACTATTCCAAACATACAAAAAGATTAGACAAATAAACCCAGCAGATCTATCCAGCCTGCACTGTACAGTAGTGATGCCTTGTACACATTATGTAGACCTTGGGTGAAATGAAAAACCAGGTCAAAAATCTAAGGCTGGAAAACAAAAATTGACAAAAAACATGAAGGACATCATCTGTGATTGAATAGTTGAATAGGGTATACAACAATATTATGCAACTTGATCAGGTACATTTAAAGGTTGCAGGCTAATTAATATGTTTTACCTGGTTGAACTACTGTATTGTAAAGTAAATTCTGGAAATTGGAGCACGAATAATTATATTTCTTTAAAATGCAATGAATAATTTTAAAATTAATTCTTGGAATGCGAGCATATCTGGCATGACCAGCACTCATCGTCTTAAGAAGGTCGCCGGCGGTGAATTGCCACAGTCCAAGTGGTGTGCACCCTTTGTTTGATTTGATGCAACTGAGTGGATTGTTAGGCCATTCAGAGGGTAGTCAAGAGTCCAGCACTTTCCTGTAGATTTGGAATCACATATAGGTTAGACCAGGTGAACACTGCAAATTCCCTTCACTGAAGGACATTAATAAACCAGTTTTTTTTTTTCTGACGATGTGGTCAATTCAGAGGGTGCTTCAAATTATTCAATAATTTTAATTAATTGAATTTAAATTTCCCTAGCTCCCGTGGTGGATTTTGAACTCATGTCTCCAGCACATTAGTCTTGGGCCTCTGGATTACTAATCCAGTCACATACCTGCTCATGGCTAAAGCAGTAGTAACCTCAAACATGCATCTACATGTGTATAGCAACTAACAGTTCTGCAATTTAACTGATTGCGAAGGAGCCTGGTTGGGTTTGTAGGGGAAGAGGGTAGGGGAAAAGGGGATGGACTCAGTCTCAGTGGCCTTTAGAATTAGAGAAGGAATGTTGAGACAGGGTTCTTGCTCTGATTTCTGTACAGTGAATCCTGTTAACAGGTGTGTGGGGCAATAGCGGTGACATGTTGATAATATCACTGAACTAGTAATCCAGAGCCCCAGGTCCTGGGCACTTGGGTTAGAATCTCACTATAGCAGTTAGTGGAATTTAAATTCAATAAATACAAATCTGACCCCAGTTATGATGACCTGAGACTATCATCCATTGTTGTAAAAACCCATTTACACGGATTCACTAATTGCCTTTAGAGAACGATATCTGCCATACTTATCAGGTCTGGCCTAGACGTGACTCCAACCCCACAGTAATGTTGTTGACTTGTAACTACCCTCTGAAATTACCTAACAAGCCATGCATTTCAAGGGTGAGTGGGGATGGACAACAAATGCCGACTTTGCCAGCAACACCTCACCCACATGCCATGAAAGAATAAAAAGAAACTTGGCACTGAAATGCCCTCCTGTCAAATAGCGTGCTGGCACTTGCTGTCTAAATTTGTACGTGAAAGATGACTGCTTAGGTGAGGTGCCTGGCCAACTGGCATCAGGGGAAGGCGAGAACATTAATAGGGGGACAAGCTGTTACAGATGCTAATAACTTGGGAAGTAGGAATCTGCTTTTGGCCAATATTGAAATTCAGAATGTATATGAAGATTTCTTTGTAAACCATCCACAGATCTTTCAAATGGTACCAGAAACTGGCACAATTCACCCAAATCTATCGCTGAATTCTGCACAGAAAAAGAGTTTTGAGTGTAAGCCTCCCTTATGTAGCCAGAGGCCTTTAATGTTGTTTCCAGCAAATTCAAATGAAAATGGTAAGTATCTGCAATCTGTGCTATAAAGTAATTGATAATTAATTATTGTTATTTTATCTGATTCATAATACACCCAGTTATTTTACTTAATCTGTACTCTGCACCCATTTGCAATATCTGCCAGTTTGAATATACACAAATTCAGTTACTTGTTCAATTTATTAGTTTATTAACTTAACATTCTGAGCTCATCTCTGTTTATAACTGGTATTTTGAAGCTGTTACAAAATGAAATAAAGCAGAGTGAATAGCTACAATATTATCTTAAGAAGCTATGAATTTATTTGATGACATTTTTGGAGTTTAAAAATGTCCTGGTTGTTCAGTGGGTATTTCAACTGGTATAAAACTATTTTTGATTACAGTTACAGTTCTGGTTTTTCCCCGAATACAGTTCCATAATTTACTTTGCTGCCCATATATATGAATTGCAAGAAATTGCTTACTGAAGATTATGTGGGATGCCTACCACGCACATTTCAATATCACTGTCTGAAAATTTTGTAGCTCAAGGTTCTTTAAATTCTTACAGCCACCATTTTCCTGATATCTTGGTGCCAATATATACAGTATAATGCGCATCTGACTTGAAGTTGTTGCAAGTCTTTAATCCCACAGAAATATAGGATTTCTACTCCACCTCTTCCTGCCCCCATCACCCCAAAGCGATCAGTCAGAATGTATGGGTGTGATTTAACGGAAAGGTTTCGGAGTGTCATTTGTGGCTGGTTTTGCTAGGAGTGGCAAGTTACCCACAACTATCGAACGACACTGAGTCACTTTTTTGGACCCTGGGGAGTTTCTCACCGGTTAGCCCACACTTAGGCCATTATCTACTGGCTGTTCAACGCTGGCGCACGAGTTTTCCGGCGACGAGGGGTGCAATCGCTGGGAAATCCCATTGACCGTGGTGGGTTGGAATCCTACTGACGTCTGCCTCCGCCGCCGAAACACACATAGTGGGTTGGTCGGTAAATCCCGCCCTTAGAATTTTTTTCATCACTGCGGAGCTGAACTCCGAAATCGGGCCACCATTTTGAAAGGGTGCCCCGACCTCTAAGTGAACTTTTGGGTCCCCAACACACCCCACCCATGGGCAAAGTCCCTGTGGTAAACACCACTGGTAACACACTACGCGTATTATGGTACTGCCACTGTATTACAGGTACCACAGTAAATCCCAGCCTGCTGGCTCCTCCCAGCAGGTACCGTATAAAAGTCTATGCTCTCCTGCGCTGCTCCCATTCTGGTTCCAGCTGCAGGAGGCTCAACATCTTTTGCAATAAAGCCTCAATTGTTTCACCATTCTTGTCTCGTGGTCATTGATGGTACATCAATTTATTGCACAAGATTTTACGAGATGAACGTCTTAATCAAGCCTGATCGCCTGGAGCTGAACTCTCATGCAGCCGAAGCCACTGCCACCTTTGAGCACTGGCTAGCCTGCTTCGAAGGATACCTCAGAGCAGCCACTGAAGAACTCTCAGATCCACAGAAGCTCCAGATCCTCTACTCACGGGTGAGCCCACAAGGTTTTCCCCTCATCCGTGACACGCCAACCTACACAGAAGCAATGGCGCTACTAAAGGGACAGTACATCAAGTCAGTGAATCAAGTGTATGCCAGGCACCTCCTGGCCACGAGACGGCAACTCCCGGGTGAGTCTCAGAATGATTCTTTGCGGACTCTACGGATACTCGGTAGGAACTGTAACTGCCAGGCAGTTTCGGCAGTCCAACACACCGAACTATTAATCAGAGACGCTTATGTCACGGGCATTAAGTCTACTTACATTCGTCAGCGGCTATTGGAAGAGGGTACGCTCGACCTTGCAGAGACTGTGCAGCTTGCTAACTCCCTAGAAGTGGCTTCCCGTAATCTGGAGGCCTACACCTCCGACCGCGCGGCACCCTCGTGGGCATCGTGGGCCCCATCGTGGGTGGCCGACTCGATTGCACCGCAAGCCTGCGCCGCGCGGCAGTCAACCAACTCCGGAGGGCCCAAATGTTACTTTTGTGACCAGAGCAAACATCCCAGGCAGCGCTGCCCGGCACGGAGCGCGACCTGCAACGGGTGTGGGAAGAAGGGCCACTTTGTTTCCGTTTGCCAGGCCCGGTCGGTTGCTGCTGTTTCCAGGCCCAGCATCGCTACACCCCCCCCACGTGTGATCCAGGGGTACCGCCATCTTCTCCACCACAAGCCACGTGCGGCATGTGGGCGCCATCATCTTTTATATCTCCCGCCATGTGTGCCCTGTGGGCGCTGCCATCTTGGACCGCGCCTCAGGACCCTTGCTCGCCTGGCTGTTCGCGGCCCGCCGATACCTCCGCCACTGCTGATCAGCCCGGGACCTCCCAACATCCTCCGCAGCTCGCTTCCATCACCCTTGCTCAGTCTCGGCCCCGCAATCTCGCGACCGCTATGACGATGGTAAAGATCAATGGGCACGAAACAACCTGCCTCTTTGACTCTGGGAGCACAGAGAGTTTCATCCACCCTGCTATAGTAAGGTGCTGCTCCCTCCCGGTACTCCCCGTCACCCAGAAAATCTCCCTGGCCTCCGGATCCCATTCCGTGTAAATCCGGGGGTACTGCATCGCGACCCTCGCCGTTCAGGGCGCAAAGTATAGCGACTTCAGGCTCTACATCCTCCCCCTTCTCTGCGCTGCCCTGTTACTAGGTCTCGATTTTCAATGTCACCTCCAAAGCCTTACTCTGAAATTCGGCGGACCCAGCCGCCCCTCACCATTTGTGGCCTCACGACCCTTAAGGTCGAGCCGCCTTCACTGTTCACAAACCTCACCCCGGACTGTAAGCCCGTCGCCACGAGGAGCAGACGGTACAGTGCGCAGGACAGGACCTTTATCAAGTCAGAGGTCCAACGGCTTCTGCGGGAGGGGATCATTGAGGCCAGTAACAACCCCTGGAGAGCTCAAGTGGTGGTAGTCAAGACTGGGAGAAAAACAGGATGGTCATCGACATATCAATCGGTACACACAGCTCGATGCGTACCCTCTCCCACGCATATCTGACATGGTCAATCAGATTGCGCAGTATCGAGTCTTCTCCACAGTTGACTTGAAGTCCATCTACCACCAGCTCCCCATCCGCCCGGAGGACCCCCAATACACTGCATTCGAAGCAGATGGCCGCCTCTATCACTTCCTGAGAGTTCCCTTCGGCGTCACCAATGGGGTCTCAGTCTTCCAGCGAGAGATGGACCAAATGGTTGACCAGTACGGGCTGTGGGCCACATTCCCGTACTTAGATAATGTCACCATCTGTGGCACGATCAGCAGGACCACGACGCAAACCTCCAAAAATTCCTCCATACCGCCAAACTCCTTAACCTCACGTACAATAAGGAGAAATGCGTTTTCCGCACCAACCGCTTAGCCATCCTTGGCTACGTTGTGGAAAATGGAGTCCTAGGGCCCAGTCCCGACCGCATGCGCCCCCTCCTGGAACTCCCCCTCTCCCACTGCCCCAAGGTCCTGAAACGATGCCTGGGGTTTTTCTCATATTACGCCCAGTGGGTCCCCAATTATGTGGACAAGGCCTGCCCACTCATCAAGTCCACAGTTTTTCCCATGACGGCTGAGGCCCGCCGGGCCTTCAACCACATCAAAGCGGACATCACCAAAGCCACGATGCACGCGGTTGACGAGTCCTTCCCCTTCCAGGTGGAGAGCGATGCATCAGACGTGGCTCTGGCTGCCACCCTCAACCAGGCGGGCAGGCCCGTGACTTACTTTTCCCGCACCCTTCATGCCTCTGAAATTCGGCACTCCTCTGTCGAAAAGGGGGCCCAAGCCATTGTGGAAGCTGTGCGACATTGGTGGCATTATCTGGCCGGCAGGAGATTCACTCTCCTCACTGACCAATGGTCGGTTGCCTTCATGTTTAGCAATACATAGCGGGGCAAGATCAAGAATGACAAGATCTTGAGGTGGAGGATTGAGCTCTCCACCTACAACTATGAGATCTTGTATCGCCCGGGGAAGTTCAATGAGCCCCCAGATGCCTTATCCCGCGGTACATGTGCCAGCGCACAAATGGACCGACTCCGAGCTCTCCATAATGGCCTCTGCCACCCGGGGGTCACCCGGTTCTCCATTTTATCAGGGCCCGCAACCTGCCTTACTCCATCGAGGAGGTCCGGACCGTGACGAGAGACTTTCCAGTCTGCGCGGACTGCAAACCGCACTTCTACCGGCCAGATAGAGCGCACCTGGTGAAGGCCTCCCGCCCCTTTGAGCGCCTCAGCATGGACTTCAAAGGGCCCCTCCCCTCCACCGACCGCAACGTGCACTTTTTCAATGTTATTGATGAGTACTCCCGTTTCCCATTCGCCATCCCATGCCCCGACATGACTTCTGCCATGGTCATCAAGGCGCTGCACAGCATCTTCACCCTGTTCCGTTTTCCCACCTACATCCAGCGATCAGGGATCCTCCTTCATGAGTGACCGGCTGCGTCAGCAAGGGCATCGCCTCGAGCAGGACAACCAGCTATAACCCCCGGAGAAACGGGCAGGTGGAGAGGGAGAACGGGACGGTCTGGAAGGCTGTCCTGCTGGCCCTTCGGTCTAGGAATCTCCCGGTCTCCCGCTGGCAGGAGGTCCTCCCCGACGCGCTCCACTTCATCCGGTCGCTCCTGTGCACCGCTACTATGAGACCCCTCACGAAGATGTGTTTGCCTTCCCTAGGAAGTCCACCTCCGGGGTCTCGCTCCCAACATGGCTGACCGTTCCTGGGCCCGTCCTCCTCTGGAAGCATGTGAGGAGCCAAAAATCGGATCCCTTGGTTGAGAACGTCCACCTCCTCCATGCGAACCCACAGTACGCCTACGTGGCATACCCCGAAGGGCGACAGGACACAGTTTCCCTCCGGGACCTGGCACCCGCTGGGTCCCCACCCACAACCCCCGACCTGGTACCGCTTCTCCCCCCTCCGGTTGCCTCCCTCACCCCTGCGCCGCCCACCCTCCCACCAGCGAACCTCACCGCAGCCCCACCCCAGCAGTATCCGTCCCCTCACTGGATCCACTACGGGGTGACGATGGAGAGGACAACATGCTCCCGGAGTCGCAGTGCCCACATCGGCGCCCACACCACCACCAGGACTGAGGCGATCGCAGTAGAGGGCCAAATCCCCCGACAGACTACATCTGTAACGTTGTTCTTCACCCCCGCCGGACTCTTTTTAATCGGGGTGAATGTGGTAAACACCTCTGGTAACACACTACGCGTATTACGGTACTGCCACTGTATTACAGGTACCACAGTAATCCCAACCTGCTGGCTCCTCCCAGCAGGCGCCGTATAAAAGTGTATGCTCTCCTGCGCTGCTCCCATTCTGGTTCCAGCTGCAGGAGGCTCAACATCTTTTGCAATAAAGCCTCAATTGTTTCACCATTCTTGTCTCATGGTCATTGATGGTACATCAGTCCCCAACTCACCCCACACACATGGACATTACCCCACACACAACAAGTGAGGACACCCCGCTATGGGGTCCCTGGGGCAACCCCTTCAGCCCCCCACACTCCCTGACAGCCCCACCCAATCCAGAGCCCCCACCCATCACCCCTTCCAACTTCCCAGAACCCCTTCTTAACTGCCTGCATCCCCCCACCCTTCATACTTCCCCTCCACCCTCCTTTCATGGGCATAGC
The DNA here is from genome assembly GCF_047496885.1 of Scyliorhinus torazame. Taxonomy (NCBI): domain Eukaryota; kingdom Metazoa; phylum Chordata; class Chondrichthyes; order Carcharhiniformes; family Scyliorhinidae; genus Scyliorhinus; species Scyliorhinus torazame. Next base: position 259,981,801 of record NC_092713.1, read on the forward strand.
CCCCTAGGTCCCTTGGCAGTGTCACCCTGGCACCCTTGCACTGAATCCTTGGCAGTGCTCCTGCCAGCTTGGCAGTGCCAGCCATACATCTTGATAGTGACAGGGTGGGGGTTGCCAAGGTGCAGCCTGGCAGTGCCAAGGTTCCCAAGTTCCGGAGGAGGGCCAGGGGGTTTCTCTGCCCTACCCTTGGCCATCCAGGCACCTCCGATGGCGTGGGAGATCCCCCAGGTTAATAAATGAAGACATTACCCAGACCAATATTCTTTTTCTTTTAATTGTTTGAACAGACTGATGTTTAGCATACGCACAAAGTCCTCTTTGAGGAAATACTTGCTGTTCCTGGTGACTTTGATTTTGAAGAGTTATTTCATGATTCTTTGTTTTACACATAAGTCACATGATACAGAGAAGTTAATTAAGGTTGGTTTTATAGATGATTCCTTGTATAGTCAATTTAGCTAGCAGTTAAATGTGTTAATTGTGAGCATATGTGGTTAAGGTGACCAATTTCAAAACCTTAGATTCCAATTGAAAACCTCTGATAAATGATCAATGACCACTAAAGCGATGTTGTAGTCCAACTGAAGGCTAGATGTTTTCCCCAGCAGCTCAGGTACAGAAAGGCGGCTGCTGGGGCGGCACGGGCTCTTTTACCCCGCCTTGAAAGGCGGAGCTACCATACAGCTTGACCAATAGGAAACATACAATATCTACCAATGGTGTTCCAGCATTACCAGCTACCGTAATACCTCTACACAGACTACCACAACCTCCAAACCAGTATTTCAGGCCTGTCAATTCCTCACTTTTTAAGAATTTGTGTGGAATTAAACTGATAGACATCAATTGCAGCTTCACCTCTGACACAAAAATGATTCCTGGGTGAATAAAGAAGTTATCTTAATAATTGCAAAAATAAAAACATCTTTTTGTGGATTAAAAAAATTCTCAGGTAATTTGGTAAATCATCAGTTCTGCTTGAAATATAGATTGCTACAGCTGGCAGACAGAGGATCCAAGAGTATTATGAAATAATCTGTTCAGCTAATTTGTAGTGTTCTCAATTTTATAAGGGGCAGAATTCTCACGAAAAATGAGTGTCATTTTCGTCTCGAAAGCCGCTGCAATTCCTGTCAGCTTGGCCAGCGTGAAACTGATCCAAATCTTCCCACATTTAGCAAAATAAATGAACTCCCATGTGAAACATGCCGAGCTGGAGTCCCCAGGCTGATTCACCCGATCTGGGACTCATCTGTGCACTACTAACAAGGGGGAGCTGCATGAAACGGTCCCTCTGCACTCACTCCAAGTCAAGCCAGGAGAACGGCAGCGCGGAGACCTGCTCCTTATTGTCTGGAGGGAGACCTCAACAGGCTTCTGGACACCGTGGTTGAGAGGCGGGGCACACTGTACCCCGTAGGAGACCTTAAAGTAAGGTGAGTAATTCTGCCTGGGATGCAGTGGCAGTTGCAGCCAGTGCCAGCAGCCAGATAAGGAGGCCTGGTGTTCAATGTTGAAAGTAAATGAATGACCTCCTACAAGCTGCAAGGGTGAATTCCCACCTGTCTCCTCCTGGCATCAGCCTCATCTCAGTCGCATCTATTAACCTGGAATGTCACCATTAATCCACTCGCTGCCACGTGCAGCCTCCCAACACCCAACCTCCCGGCATCTTCCTCAGAACCCCCTGGTACTCCTCATCACAACCCCTTCCTGTCTAGGCACGGTGCCCACATATGCTACTTTGCTGTAGACCTCGACCCGCAAGGCGTCCAGCTCACAATGTCCTCTTTGTGTCCCTGCAGGAGAAGATAACCCATAATAAAAGTGAGAGGGAGAAGACGGGTGAGTGGATGCCCAAGTTACGACTCCTCACCCCCCATGAGGAAAGGGCGGCGGAGATCGCAAGAGAGGGCCAGGAGAGAGTCGTGACTGGATGAAAGCAAATTACTGCAGATGCTAGAATCTGAGAGCAGTGACTGACTGTGCCTGAGAAGTGAGGATCCATATGACCTGTCCCAAGTGAGTTGTCAGTTGCCCAGACCCTTCTCCTTCCTATTAACTGAACCCATGTCCCTTGTCTTGCAGGATCACCATCTGATAAGGCCGGGCCATCCGGAGTCACAACATCCCCCCTGCAACCCTCAACAGCACCTCGGAAGAGAGCTCCGAGGAATATAACAAAAAGGCGCCACATCCATCACCTGCACCAGCACAGACACACACCTCGGTGGGCGATCTTAGCAGACAGGCTTCAGGGTCACTATCTGGTGAGCACCACGGAGCTGCTGATGCAAATCAGGTGGAGACAGGAACATCCAGTGGCTCGGGCAGTCAGAGGTCTGCTGAACCCCAGGAAACAGTAAGCTCCCACCCAGATTCTGTGCCTTTGGAAAAGTATCTTCCTGAGCTGCTGGAGCTACAGAGGCAGAGCTGAGAAATCCAGGAATGGTTGTCAATGACATTCCTGCAATTGCAAGGCTGATTGGAGGAGTCCCAATGCCTTCAGTTGCAGAAGATGTCGCCGGCATTGTGTGGCACCTAGGCCAACACTGCATGGTTGCCGACCACAATAGGGCTGACCTGGGCCACGAGTGGTGAAGTCCGAGGCATGGCTCAATCTTTGAGAACCATGGCTGAGGACATCAACACTATGGTGCAGACAATGGAGGGCCTCCCGGTCTGGCAGCACAAGTGACGCAGAGGCTTCTGGAACTCACTCCAGCTGCCCCTCTATCCCAAGGAGTAGCCTAGGGGCCCACGAGCACCCCGGGTGAGGAGGAAACTCTGGAATCCATCCCAGGCCTTCCACAAGGAGACCCTGGCAGTCTGCAGCCCTTCTGAATCCGCTCTTCCTAACGCAGGCACATCTCAGGCAGCGGGCAGAACAGGGTGACATGGCAATACTAGTGACATCCGAAAGTCAGCCAGGTCCCTCTAGGTCCAGACTCTCCAGAGGATGCCCGCCAAGGGCATCTCAGGGCGCAGAAGACAGCTGGCTGCTTCCACCTGTGATGCGCATCCTGGGATAACACCTAGATGTGGTGGTAGGCCTCGTAAGATTAAGACGTCTTAGGAGCACCGAGTAGGCATAGGTGAAATCAGACACCGTTAATAAGTGAGTAGATAATGTAACACTGTAACGATTCATCACATTAAAGAATTTTGCACCTCAAATCCACACTGCCTCTGTGTTTGACCCCATCCCACAGGGAGGTATATCACCATCTGAACTCAGGTCCTCTAAGCAATCCCAACAGTTCAACCCCATGAGACCCACAATAACAGACATCATTGCTTCTTCACTCAGTGAAACCTTAGCCTTGCCCCTTTTCCCCCTTGGAGCAGTGGGACATAGAAATGTACCCCAACCCTCCCTCAGACATGAGCCCGGGAGTCCACAGACAGATAAGAGTCAGACATAAGCCAAATCTGAGGGGCATCACAACCTACCTCACAGTGAGTTGATATCACTCTCCTGCCTTTACAAATGACTCATTTTGGAAATGGGAGAGAAAGGGTCTGGACAGGGGGGTGCTGCTGTTGTGGAGCTGCCGGACACCAAGCCTCCAAATCCGAGAATCTGGATGCTATCAGGGTCTCCCTGGTCCTCCTGGTCAGGCACACCCTGGCCGCTGCCTGTCCTTCATTCTCTGGGTCCTCCTCTGGACCTTCCCCTACTCCCTCCTGTCCTCTTCCTCATCAGAGGAAGCGGCACGTTCCTCCTCGTACATAATGTCACCCCATGCTGTGCCAGGTTATAGAGGGCACAGCTGACCACAACAATGCAGGAGACCCTCTGGGGGCTGTACTGAAGAACACCGCCAGAGCGCTCCAGGCAGTGGAATTGCATCTTCAGCAGCCCAATGCATCCCTTGATCACTGTCCGGGTGGCACTGTGAGCCTCGTTATAACGGGACTCCGCTTCAGTCTCAGGCCTCCGCACTTGCACCATCAGCCATGACCTCAACGGATAGTCCTTGTCCCCCACGAGCCACCTGGCATTTTGGGGTGATCGTTGAAGACCCTGGGGATCTCTGAGTACCTCTGGATGTAGTTATCATGGCACTTCCTGGGTAACATGGACACATTTGCATGATGTTGAGGCGGTGGTCTCACACGAGTTGGCATCCCGGCGATGGTGGTGAATCCTGTAGCCCTGGCATCTTGGCAGGCCTGGTCCATGTCGAAGTGAATAGTCAGAGGCCTGCGAATATAGAGCATCCATCACCTCTCGGATGCTCCTGTGGGCTGAGGATTGAACAATCCCACACAAGTCCGCATTCAAGCCCTGAAATGACCCAGTGCAGAAAAAGTTGAGTCCTGCTGGGACCAGGTGTCCTCCTCCACAAGGTGCCAGATCCACAAGGACATGGCAAGGTGCTGCACTGTCTCCTTAGTCAACCACAGACTTTAGTGGCACATGTTGTCCGACAGCTCGTTGATCCTGTACACCCGGGGTCTCCTTCTTCAATGTCTGCTGCCCCGTTGGCCTGATGGAGGGCGGGGACTTGAGCCTGACGAGCAGCCTCCTGTTGTTCTGGAGCGGGTTCCAGCCTGGGTTGGCCCTGTCAGAGTTGACAACGCCTCTCTTCTTCCAGAGCAGTAATTGGGAGGATCGCCAGCTCACTGGCTCCATCTCAAGACAACTCCATAATTTGGTAGGAATGGGAGAAGGAGAGAGAGAGTCAGTTAGGTCATACCTCCTGTGATCCTCAATCCTTCCTAACCCACTTGTCCTCATGATCTTGGAGGATGACAACCCTACACCATCTTCGGTGGCCAGCGCCATCTCTATTAGCTGCTGCTTAAAACACATCATCGCTTCAACGGTCACTGCCCATGCCCATTCATAGTCACCAATGTGATCCTTGTTATTGGTCTCTCCCTTCACAACAGCAGCAGTGGAGTTCAACATGCACTGTGGCACGTGGACACCCATGTGAACCTTCAGGGTTCCTGGATCCCCCAGCACAGTCAGATGGTCATTGCTGTGAGGCTCTAGCTGCACCCCAACCGTCAACCCTTGGCATTGAAGGATTCTTCTCTCTGCCAGTCCTTTAGGATACCAACCTACTGTCTTATTACTCCCCTTCTGCCCAAATCAGGAGCCCTAATCTCCCAGGCCAATGAGGAGCAAAATCTGGAGGATTGGTGCTCAGCCTAACAGTGGCTGTGAGAAAGTTACCATTCAAGTAGCCTTTCACATATCTGAGTTCAGCTAGCTGCTTTTTTGGGGGGGAAAACTGTCAAATAAGCCACAGAGCTCTGTCATAGTGGAGAACAAAAAAAAAACTGAGTTGAGCCGGTTTTGGGTGTGAAATATGGTATAAACAAACATCCTCCATATGTCCTATGAAGCAGACGGCAGCTGACTGAAAGTTAATGGAGTGTGAAATGGAATATGAACAAGCAAGTGCAAAGGGATAAAAGAAGGCATACTGCAATAGTGAAACCACAGAGCCTATTGAAACTTCAATGGGTGTGAAATGCTTCTCCATGGGACAAGCTGCCGAATGGCTCTGTCCTGTGAGAGGATTTTAGGACAGACAGGCTGCAGCTGTGCTGTGCACAGGTAAGGGGTGTTAAACATCAATTAAAGCAGGCTTCAAGGCTTCACAGGGCCACCACGACCCTCATCCTGTGGGAGAGTCCTCACCTGGCCCCCTTCAATCCAATCTGAGCCCCACCCCAATCCCCCATGGCATCTGGCCAGCGGTTACTTTTCCCTGGTGCACCCTGGCACTAAGAGGAGAGGTGTACTCACCTCCATCCTCCTGGAGTCCAAGGCACCTGGTCCCTGTTTTTAAAGACTAGTAGTAATATGCGCCCATGTGACATCCTGCGGTCAGGTGGGAAAATTCAATGGTGCCGGAACATTTGACTTTAATCCTGCTAATGAGATTACAATTAAGTCAAATCAGGGCGAGATCCAAATCATGCCAGCATAAAGGGCCTGGGGAGATTGCAAACTGATTTGTGCCTAGTGCAAATCCTGTTTCGGGGCCTAACACCAAATTTTCCTGACAATGAGATTTGTGTTTGGTGTAACGCAGCCGGAAAATCTCCCCCAAGTTTAAGTTTCCTTTTAAATGCAAATTATCTTCTGTTTTCTACTGAGAGTGCACCTGTTTAAAAATTAGTTTAAACAAATTATTTCAGCCATCCCAAAGTCCATAATTGTCCATCATTATTGCTTCATTGATACGGTCTACCATTGCAAAGTTCAACCAGTAGTTGATTGCCACTTGATTAGTTTAGATAAGAGGCACGCTACCAGCATGTATAGGGCTCTTTATAACCTTGAACTGTAATTGAATTGAATTGGACCCATGCCTGGACCTTATGGGTGGAAACTTTTTGATTTTTTTTCAAAGTCCGCCAGGTAAAGCAGAGGGCAGCCTACCAGCTGCCTTGGCAGGTTTTCCTGCTGTATTTTCAAACACTCTTTTAAAAAAAACAGTTGAGGGGGCCTATGATGTTATGCAGGTAGAGCGGCACCCTAAATCAATAAATAAATGAAGAACCTCCCACGCTCATGGGACTCCCCGGTCCCACACAATCTCCCCAACAGAAGGGTACTGCCAGGGTATTGCCTGGGCATGACTGTCTTCCTCCCGAGGCTACTTATCTGTGGGGGATAATACAGGGGGGGGGGGGTGGCGAGGCCCACTCATGACATTCAAATGTATGGTAATGAGGTTCTTAACCAGTCTCAGGAATTTTTCCAGTTTTTCCGCCTAGTAAAAACAGGGATGGACCCCCCCCCCCCTGCCCCCGACTATCTGATAGTTTGTGTCTTGCTGGTATAAAATTATCATATGAGTGTCCTGGACCCTACCATCTTCAAGTACGCTTTTTAAAAAGAGATTATTGGTTTAGCTTTGGTAAAAGTCTATTCTGGGAGAGGAATGGATTTTAGTTTCATTTTGCTCCACACAGTAATTGGTTCTGCTGGATAGAATCTTAGAGCTGCATTTTATGGTCAGCAGTGAAGGGTAGCCTTCAGTCGCCTGCTGCTAAGCTCAGAAAGCTGGCCACAAATATCTACTGGGCTCTGTGCTGTCAATTTATTTATTACAACATCAGTTTCATTCTAGCACATCCATAGGGGATGTGTGCCACCCAGGAACAGTAAAAATCATAAAGCAGGCTGAGCCAAATAATTCTCTCGGACAGCAACCCATGAAGTAATGGGTGGTGCACAATCAATACTCTTGAGACCACGAGGAGTCATATCGATTCAGCTTTAATCAGATAGAACTGTACCCAGCAGCGATGTTACAGAAGTGAAGGCTGCTGGGACGGCATCGGTTCTTATACCCCGCCTCAGGGCGGAGCTATGTACATTACCCAATGGAAAACCCCGCGGTCTAGCCAATGGTCATTCCTCTCTCAGGTACTGCAATACCTGGTATTACCACATTCACCCCCTGTTTAAAAAAAAAAAAAGCCAGCGGGGTGATGGCCAGTGTTACTGTCGCCTTTTCATGGTAGGACCAGGTATTGCAGGTACCATGCAGTCGAGGGTAACGGAGAAAGTTCTTGTGTTGTTTATTTTCTTCATGGTGCTGCAATCAGACGATCGGGTGACCTGGTCATCCTACTGGAGCGTCTAAGTTTCGGCGGCGATCCTGGTGAGGGCCCCGGTAGTTGTGACTCCGGGAACGTGGTGTCTTCCTCCCAGGCAGTTTCGTCACCCCTAGGGTCGAAAAATGGGCAGGAGGAAGGGGTGCCTGTAGGGGGCGTTGGTGCCTGCTCGGCGCTGGGCCGGGGTTCTGGCAGCAGTACTGACCCTCCGGTCAGGTGCAGCAGGGGGGGAGGGGTGGGGGCAGTGGCTCGGGCGCGCGTGGGGCTCCGGCGGGCGCCAGGTCCCGAAGGGAGACCATATCTTGGCGTCCGTCGGGGAACGCTACGTAGGCGTACTGGAGGTTGGCATGCAGCAGGTGGACCCTCTCGACCAACGGGTCCGACTTGTGCGCCCTCTCATGTTTCCGCAGCAGGACGGATCCGGGTGTCGCTAGTCAGGTTGGGAGCGAGGTCCCCGAGGAGGACTTCCTGGGGAAAACAAGGAGACGTTCGTGAGGTGTCTGGTTTGTGGTAGTACATAGCAGTGACCGAATGGAGTGAAGGGCCACTGGGAGGACTTCTTGCCAGCGGGAGACTGGGAGATTCCTGGACCGAAGGGCCAGCAGGACGGTCTTCCAGACTGTTCCGTTCTCCCTTTCTACCTGCCCGTTTCCCTGGGGGTTGTAGCTGGTCGTCCTGCTCGAGGCGATGCCTTTGCTAAGCAGGAACTGGCGCAGCTCGTCGCTCATAAAGGAGGACCCCCTATCACTGTGGATGTATGCAGGGAAACCGAACAGTGTAAAAATACTTTGGAGGGCCTTGATGACGGTGGTTGTGGTCATGTCTGGGCAGGGGATGGCGAATGGGAACCGGGAGTACTCGTCAATCACGTTAAGGAAGTACGTGTTGCGGTCGGTGGAGGGGAGGGGGCCTTTGAAGTCCATGCTGAGGCGTTCAAAGGGACGGGAAGCCTTTATCAGATGCGCCCTCTCTGGTCGGTAGAAGTGCGGTTTGCACTCCGCGCAGATTCGGCAGAGTCTGGTGACTGTCCTGACCTCCTCGATGGAGTAAGGCAGGTTTCGGGACTTAACAAAATGGAAGAACCAGGTGACTCCCAGGTGGCAGAGGTCCTCGTGGAGGGCTCGGAGGCGGTCTACTTGTGCGGTGGCACAAGTGCCGCGGGATAGGGCATCAGGAGGCTCGTTCAGCTTCCCTGGACGGTACAAGATCTCGTAATTGTAGGTGGAGAGTTCGATCCTCCACCGCAAGATCTTGTCGTTTTTTATCTTGCCCCGCTGTGCATTATCGAACATGAAGGCCACCGACCGTTGGTCCGTGAGGAGAGTGAATCTCCTGCCGGCCAGGTAATGCCTCCAGTGCCGCACAGCTTCTACTATGGCCTGGGCCTCCTTTTCGACCGAGGAATGGCGAATTTCGGCGGCATGGAGAGTGCGGGAGAAGAAAGCCACGGGCCTGCCCGCTTGTTTGAGGGTGTCAGCCAGAGCTACGTCTGACGCGTCGCTCTCGACCTGGAAGGGGAGGGACTCGTCGATGGCGCGCACCGTGGCTTTTGCGATGTCCGCTTTGATGCGGCAGAAGGCCTGGCGGGCCTCCGTCGACAGGGGGAAGGTTGTGGATTGGATCAGGGGTCGAGCCTTGTCGGCGTAATTAGGGACCCATTGTGCATAGTAGCTGAAGAAGCCGAGGAAACGCTTTAGGGCCTTGGGGCAGTGAGGGAGGGGGAACTCCATGAGGGGACGCATGCGTTCGGGGTCAGGGCCTATGACTCCATTTCGCACTACGTAGCCTAGGATGGCTAGACGGTCGGTGCTAAACACGCACTTCTCCTTATTGTAGGTCAGATTTAGGAGTTGCGCGGTCTGGAGAAATTTACGGAGGTTGGTGTCGTGGTCCTGCTGGTCATGGCCGCAGATGGTGACGTTGTCAAGATACGGGAATGTTGCGTGTAAGCCGTACCGGTCAACCATTCGGTCCATCTCACACTGGAAGACCGAGACCCCGTTTGTGACACCGAAGGGAACCCTTAAAAAGTGATAAAGCCATCCATCTGCTTCGAAGGCAGTGTACTGGCGGTCACTATTACGGAGGGGTAGCTGGTGGTACGCAGACTTGAGATCCACCGTGGAGAAGACCTTGTATTGCGCAATCCTGTTTACCAGGTCGGCAATACGGGAAGAGGGTACGCGTCCAGCTGCGTAAACCGATTGATGGTCTGTCTATAGTCGATGACCATCCTATGTTTCTCCCCGGTCTTTACCACCACGACTTGAGCCCTCCAGGGGATGTTCCTTGCTTCGATGACACCTTCCTTCAGCAGCCTTTGGACCTCTGACTTGATGAAGGTCCGGTCCTGGGCACTGTCGCGTCTGCTCCTGGTGGCGACGGGTTTGCAATCCGGGGTGAGGTTCGCAAACAGGGAAGGTGGGTCGACCTTAAGGGTCGCGAGACCGCAAACAGTAAGGGGGGGTATAGGGCCGCCAAATTGGAAAGTCAGGCTTTGTAGGTGGCACTGGAAATCCAGTCCCAGAAGGGTGGCTGCGCAGAGATGCGGCAGCACGTATAGGTGGAAATTGAGGAATTCCCTGCCTTGGACGGTGAGGTTCGCGAGGCAGAACCCTTTTATCTGCACCGCGTGTGACCCGGAGGCCAGGGAGATCCTTTGTTGGATGAGATAGGTGACCAGAGAACAGCGCCTTACCGTGTCGGGGTGGACGAAACTCTCCGTGCTCCCGGAGTCGATGAGGCACGACGTCACGTGGCCATTGATGCTGATCATCGTGGTGGCCTTCGCTAGCGTTCGGGGCCGACTCTGGTCGAGGGTAACGGAGGCCAGCTGCAGCATGGAGTTTAGGTCGGGCAGCGCGTCGTCAGCCGTGTTGGGGGCTTGAGGTCCCATCCAAGATGGCGCCAGCCATGGATCGCACATGGAGTCCGGGGACTCCGAAGATGGCGGCGGGGAGGAACAAAATGGCGGCGGGGAGGGACAAAATGGCGGCGCACACTGCTCCAGCGTGGCGGAGGCCAGCTGCAGCAAGGGGTTTTGGTCGGGCAGCGCGTAGCCAGCCGCGCTGGGGGCTTGAGGCCCCATCCAAGATGGCGCCGGCCATGGATCGCACATGGAGTTCGGGGACGGGGACTCCGACGATTGGACCGGCGAGGGCCAAAATGGCGGCGAGCACCCGTCCATTCGTAACCACACTCCCCATCAGTGCCCTATACAGCAGCTGTACCCATCCGATATATCCATCTCCGAAGCCAAATCTCCTCAGCACCTCCCACAGATAATCCCACTCCACTCTATCAAATGCTTTCTCGGCATCCATCGCCACCACAATCTCCGCTTCCCCCTCTGGTGGGGGCATCATCATTACCCCTAGCAACCTCCGTATGTTCGTGTTCAGCTGTCTCCCCTTCACAAACCCAGTTTGGTCCTCATGAACCACCCCCGGGACACATTCCTCTATTCTCATTGCCATTACCTTGGCCAGGACCTTGGCATCCACATTTAAAAGAGAAATGGGCCTATAGGAACCACATTGCAGTGGGTCTTTTTCCTTCTTTAGGCGGAGCGATATCTTTGCCTCTGACATAGTCGGGGGCAACTGCCCCCTTTCCCTAGCCTCATTAAAGGTTCTCGTCAGAAGCGGGGCCAGCAAGTCCATATACTTCCTATAAAATTCCACAGGGAATCCGTCTGGTCCCGGGGCCTTCCCTGCCTGCATGCTCCCAATCCCTTTCACTACCTCCTCCATCTCAATCTGTGCTCCCAGTCCCGCCCTCTCCTGCTCCTCCACCTTAGGGAATTCCAGCTGATCCAGAAAGCACATCATTCTCTCCTTCCCTTCAGGGGGCTGAGCTTTCGTAGAATACCTTGAACACCCCATTTACTCTCTGCGCTCCCCGCTCCATCTCTCCCTCCTCGTCTCTCACCCCCCCTATCTCCCTCGCTGCTCCCCTCTTTCTCAGTTGGTGGGCCAACAACCGACTCGCCTTCTCCCCATATTCATACTGCACACCTTGTGCCTTCCTCCATTGTGCCTCTGGATTACCCGTAGTCAACAAGTCAAATTCTACATGTAGCCTTTGCCTTTCCCTGTACAGTCCCTCCTCCGGTGCCTCCGCATATTGTCTGTCCACCCTCAAAAGTTCTTTCAGCAACCGCTCCCTTCCCCTACCCTCCTGCTTTCCTTTATGTGCCCTAATAGATATCAGCTCCCCTCTAACCACTGCCTTCAACGCCTCCCAGACCACTCCCACCTGAACCTCCCCATTGTTGTTAAGCTCCAAGTACCTTTCAATACACCCCCTCACCCTTAAACATATCCCCTCATCTGCCAATAGTCCCATGTCCATTCTCCAGGGCGAGTGCTGTTCTTTTTCCTCCCCTATCTCCAGGTCCACCCAATGTGGAGCGTGG